>NC_132839.1:52670413-52973443 GCF_048164855.1 Canis lupus baileyi | reverse complement strand
AGGCCTGTACTCCAATTTCCTAAAAAAAATTTATTTATTTATTCCTGAGAGACTCACAGAGAGAGGCAGGGACATAGGCAGAGGGAGAAGGAGGCTCCCTGCGGGGAACCCCATGTGGGACTCCATCCCAGGAGCCCCGGATCACTCCCTGAGCCAGAGGCAAATGCTCAACCACTGAGCCACCCAGTACTCCACTTTTCTAAGGACTGTCTTCCCAGTGCATAAGAGACCACTGATGGCCAGTGTCGGGGTGTGTTTAGCCCACTCGGGGGCTGAGCTGCATCTGCACTGGGGCGTTGGGGCGCCCGACTGTGTGGCCACCTGCTCGCCTCCTGCCCGGCCCATCCGGCACCAGGACTACGGGGGAGGGACGGGCAGAGGCGTGCGCCCTAGGCCAGCCTGGCCGCTCCTGCTGCCCGAGTCGGGAGATGGGGGAGCCCCCACTTTCTGCTTAGCTCCAGGCTCCAGCCATGTGCCAGGCACAGCACTGAGTCCTGGGACACCCCGCGGAGAAAATAAGGGGCCCGGCCCTTCTCTCTTGGACTTCCAGTTGATTCGGGGTGGCAAGCCCTAACTAAAGCAGCCACAGCATAAAGGCCAGTCTCCGGAGAAGCAGGAGCAGAATTCCAGAAAACACGTGGGATGTAAAGTTTAAAGAAAACTGTTCATCGGTGAAAACGTGGGTTTCTCTGCGGGGGAGAGGGCGCACTTGCTTTTAAGTGGAGATTTAAGAATTCGGGGTTCACCTGTCTTCGGGTCCATCCGACGTTGGCAGCAGGGGAGTTACATTCAGAGCCGAGGCTCTGGCCGCGAGGTTGAGCCCGTGGCCTTGCTGTCGTCCACAAGACGCCCCGTGGTTTTTAGGGGAAGCCGCCTGGACCTTATCCTGGGATCTACCTCCGGGCTGTAGGGGAGCTGCGCCAGGTGTGCCAGTGGTGCAGCCGGATTCCCTCCAGCAGCCCCCTCCACCAGGCCAAGTTGCAGGGAGAAGGTCCCCTCGGAGGGTGATCTGGGGGTCAGCCTTTCTCCTCGTTGTGGTGTGTGGAGGAGAGCCAGGGCCGGGTGAATGCCCAGCTGGGACACAGAGACTGGCTCCTGTGCTACGGCGGGGTCAGCCTCAGCTTCCTTCTCCCAGGACCCGGTCCCCACTCTGCCCTGCTGCTGCCGAACCTGCCCTGGGTCCTGGTGGGGCAGTGCCTCGGGGTCCGTGGAGGAGGCAGCAGTGTGCGAAGCATGATCTTATTCCTTCCTGAACCTTGTTCAGGTTTCATTGTCCAGGGTCACTTCCCTCATTGTCCACGCAAATGACTGGTTCTCCTCCCTGCCTCCCCGCCCCACCTGCCCCCATCCTGGGGTGTGAGCTGTGTCCCACCAGGTGACCTGCTGCCCTACCTACCTGCCTCCTTTCTGCTGGTCACTCACTCAGGGCTGTTGTGGTCTGGATTCTGGTCAGGTGTGCTCTGGCCTTGAGGCTCCACCCCATTACCTTTCCTGGTGTCTGTCCTCACCTGCCCAGGTGTGTCGCTGGACAGAAGAGGGTGGCACGGCCAGGGTCTTAGTCTGGCTGAGACCCTTGCATTCCATCCACATGCCCTAGAAGGCATCAGACTCCTTCATCCGTTTGTTTCTCCCCTGTGCCATGAGCTTCAGCAGGCAGGGATGGGGTTTTCTTCAGCTGTGTGACCCCCCAGTAGCCAGGATCTAGCAGGTGCTCAGTCAAGACCCATTGAACAGGATGGGTGCGTTTCTTGCAGAATCTCTCACAGATCCCAGCCTGGTGACAGTGCACAGGCCTCTGCCCAGAGCGCTGGGCACATCCTCCTCCTCTGTATCTCTGTGGGCCTCGGGCTTTGCCCTCAGCAGAGCAGCCTGTTGGAGGTGTCTCCTAGGGAAACCAGAACTCATCCCGGTGAGAGCCAACCCTTGCGGTGACTGCTCCAGTGACTCTTCTGGGGACAGGCTTATTTTATCCCTGTGTCATTCCTGGCACAGCCCCCTGAGGCAGGTACTATTATCAGCCTCGTTCTAGGAAGGCAAAGGAAAACTGTGCCCAGGGAGGCTTATGGAACTTGTCCTTGGTAAGTTGTTTGGCTAGTAAGTGGCAGAGCTGGGGTTTGAACTTACCCCAGAGTCCCTGACATGCCCCCCAGGTTATCACTGCTCTCTCCTTCCTGCCAGCCCCTATTCACCTTAGTTCTGGGCCCCGCCAGAGCCCTGAAGCTCCCGGACACCTCTTGGCCGGTAGGACACAGTACTGTGCTCTTCTGTGTTCCCTGAAGGGGTCTCTGAGACCCAGCTGAGTTGAGATTCCTGAATTTTGTGGGCACAGGTGTTTTCAGCCACATCTCAGAGAATGTCCTCTGAGTAAGGGCCCTGGGACAGAATAGAGGGACCTCTGGGGTCCTGTCACTGCCACCAACTTACTGGGTGAGTCTGGGTAAGGCACTGGCCATTGCTAGAACTCCATTTTCTTCTACTTAAAACCAGGGATCCTGGGACGCCTGGGTGGCTCAGTGGTTGAGTGGCTGCTGCCTTCTGCTCAGGGTGTGATTCCCAGGTCCCGGGATCGAGTCCCACATCAGGCTCCCTGTGAGGAGCCTGCTTCTCCTTCTGCCTGTGTTGCTGCCTCTCTCTGTGTGTCTCTCGTGAATAAATAAATAAATCTTTAAAAAAAAAAAACTCCACAAAAAACCAGGGATCCTGAATGGTTGACCTTCAGGCCCTTTCTGGCCCTGACCTCTCCTATTTTGAACAAGGTGGTTGGGGACAGGGTAGAAGGTTGGAGTGGGTTGAAGCCGCAGAAGGATTCGCCAGGAGTGGCCTGGTGTGTGTGGGAGGGCTGTGGGTACAGCTCCCCGGGGTTCTCACCTGTGCATGCATCCCTGTCCCCAGGAGGGCTTGCTAAAGTACAGACTGCTGGGCTCCACCCCAGAATTTCTGCTTCTCATTGGTGGAGGGCCCTGAGGACTTCCTTTCTAGTGAGTACCCCGGTGATGCGAATGCTGCTGGCCCCGGGACCACACTTTGATAATGACAGCTGCATCGATGGTTTTCAGGGTGTACTCTTTGGGGATCAGAGCCGGTATGGTATCCCACATATGCTTTTGGTGAATTTTCCCAGGTTGTGAAAAGTTTGAATACCCCCATTCTAGAAGCACACTAACCCGCTCCCAAGCCCATTTTGACAGGGCACGTGCTAGTGCCGGCTTCCCTCTCCATGCTCCTTTCATGTCTTCTCTCTGCACCCCAAATATGGGGCCTGGCTCCATGCTGACCCCGGCCCCCACCCTCACCTTTTCCTACAGGACTTGACCAGAACGTTCTCTGATGCACATAATTCAGTATGTAGTTGAGAAGTGAAAGCACAGTTATGCTTTTCACGGTTCTCTTCTAGACTCCCAGTTGATTTTTTAGAACTATTTGGGAGGCAGGAAAGTAATTCTATAATTGCAGCTCGAGAACTTTGGTTGGGTCTGAGTTGCTCCCAGGGTAAAGTTCAGACTCCTGTGTTCATGTTCGGGCTGCAGCGTCTCACCTCATTATCTTGTACCCCCCACCAGCACCCTGTCCCAGCCACACTGATCTGTGTGTTCCCCAAACATCCCCAGGCATTTCCCACTCCTGGTCTTTTGGTCAGGCTGCCTCTCCTGCCTGGAAGACCTCTGGCCTTCATTCTGATCACCTGAGCCCTACCTGTCACTCAGGTCCCAGTTTTGGGATGTTCTTTGCTGTCCAGACCTGTGTTTATTGATTGATCTAGCTTTCCAGCCTCTGCAGCACACAGAGCAGCTACTGTCAGTTGAGCATTTTCTCTGGGTTGGGCAGTTTATGTGGCATTTCAGCCATATGGGCACGGGGAGTTGCTCTCATACCACAGATGAGGAAATTGAGACCAGACAAAGCAAGAGCTTGCCCTAAGGCCACACGCGTGAATGGCTTGGTTAGGAGTCAAACCCAAGGTCACTTCAGATCCCCCATTCTTGCATTCACCGCAGCCACATGTGCCAGAGCAAACGATTGGGCGCAAGCTCGCTTGTCATGGGGAGAAGAGGAGATGAGGAACTGGGCTCCGTTGCTATGATGATATGATGGGGTGCTATATAGCAATCACAGTGAAAATCTTGTTCTCTGTATGGTGACGTGGCTGTGTTTGAAAACATAATGCTGGTGAAAAAAAAAAAAAACCCGCGAAACAAGTTGCAGAATGATATACCATACATGTAATTTAAGAAAGATGGTGATCAATATAGCATATTGTTTATGAACACAGATATGTAGTAAGAAGATAAAATTGTGACTGGCTACAAACCAATGTCATGATCGCCTTGGTTCCAGGGGGAGAGGGAGAGGAAGCAGGGGGCTGTTAACTTTACCTGTGATGTTTGCCTTCTCTCTCTTTTTGAGATGAACGTATGACAACATGATAATATGCATTAAGTCCAAGTGATGGGTAAATATGGTGTTCAATATGTGGTGATCCTTTGTTTCCTCTTTTTTTAAAAAATATTTTATTTACTTATTCATGATAAACACAGAGAGAGAGGCAGAGACATAGGCAGAGGGAGAAGCAGGCTCCCTGCAGGGAGCCCAGTGTGGGACTCGATCCCAGGATCTGGGATCATGACCTGAGCCCAAGGCAAATGCTCAACCACTGAGCCACCCAGGTGCCCCTGTTTCTTCTTCATTAAGATAACACTTTAGAAATTGCAAGCAATGAGAAGATGATCATACCTAACAGATTTTTCATTTAAAATAAAGACAACATTCAGTCACTGTGTTTGTTTGCTAAGGCTGTCCTAGAAAAATACCATAAATGGGGTATTTAACTTGAACCACAAAAATTTGTTTTCCTACAGTTCTGGAGTTGTCTGGAAGTCCAAGATCAAGGTGTCGGCAGGGTGGGTTTGTCCTGAAACCTCCCTCCTTGGCCTGTAGATGGTTGTCTTCCTCCTTGTATCTGCACATGGTCTTCCCTCTGTGTGTGTCTCCTATTCTCCTATAAGGACACCAGTCACATTGCATGAAGCCAACCCTAATGACCCCATTTGAACTTAATAATCACCCCTTTGAAGACTCATTTCCAAATATAGTCATATTTGGAAGGTCTTGGAGCTTAGGCTGTCAACAGAGGAATTTTGTCGGGGTGGGGGACACAATTCAGCTCATCATAGAACAGCTCAACAGTTTTAAGGTAGAAAAAAAAATTACACACCTGCTGATATTAAAATAGAGTCTTAGAGCTCCTGAGTGCAGCAGCCTGCAGAAGTTCATCGGAGTTGGATTTTTCTCAAGTTTTGGTGTCTCAAGCTGCTAGGTGCTCTAAGTGTAACTGCTTGGTCAGCCTTGAGAACAAAGGAGCTCTCTGAAGGAAGTTGTGCATCCATGGGAGAAGCAGAGCTAGGTAAAGGGAAGAAGCAAGTGCATAGCCTGACAAGGGCCCAGGAAGACAGTTTTCTGATTGTCTCCTGTTTAGGAGATTGTAGAGTAAAGAAGCAAAACAGCTTCATGTCAAATATACTATGTGCTCTTATTAATTAAGTGATTAACCAGTTATTTCAGCTACTATCAGTGAGCACCGCACAGTGTCAGCCATCAAGTTAGGCTCCCTGCACACACACACACACACACACACACACACACACACACATCCCTCCCCCTGCCCTGCCCCCAAATAGCAGTGGGCTGGGACCCACACAGGCTGACTCTGGGGATCTGCTTTGCAGGAAGTAAGAGCTTCACCAAGGAATGAGTCCATGGGGAATCCTGGGTGGCTCGGCTCAGTGGTTGAGCATCTGCCTTCAGCTCAGGTCATGATCCCGGGGTCCTGGGGGGAGCCTACTTCTCCTTCTGCCTATGTCTCTACAGCTCTCTCTGTGTCTCTCATGAATAATAAATAAAATCTCAAAAAAAAAAAAAAGAATGAGCCTATGGAATTGTTTTCCTTGGGGGAATGTAAGTAAAGATGATTCTCGTAGTCCATCATTTCATTATGAAAAATTTGAAGCGTACACAAAATTTGCAAGTATTATAGTGAACATCCACATACCTACCACCTGGATCCCGCAGTTAATATTTTTACTCTGCTTGCTCTATCACGTGGTCTGTCCATCTGTCTGTCCCTCTATCCACTCATTTACCAACCGTATTTTTTTCGGACACCTCTCAGAATAATGGAAGATGTTTGTACACTCCTAATTACTTTAGCATGTTTATTGTTAAACTAGAGTTCAAGATTGGTTTTCATTGTCTTCTTTGGAGTCTGTGTTTAGGTCAATGAAATGCATTAATCTCAAGTGTACATGCTCTGAGTTTTGACAAATGCGTGTCCATATGGAACTCAACCCCAGTGAAATGCAGAGCATTACCATTCCCTCAGAAAATTTCCTTCCCAATCTGCCCCTACCTCCCCAGAGGTAGTCACCATGCTGATTTTTTCCAGAATAGGTGACTTTGGCCTGACTGGCAGCTTCATATAAATGGAATCACATAATACAGATTCAGCAAAAAATGTTTTGGGGGTTCATGCATGTTGTTGGAGATAACATAGTCTGTTTTTTTCTTTTTATTGCTGGATACCATTCCATTTTATGGTATATTTTTATATTTTATATTTTGAGTGTGTTTATTGAAACTCCTAGTTGTTGGAGCCCTGGCTTTTCCCAGTTTTGGACTGTTATGGGTAAATCCACGATGAACATTCTTGCACAAGGCTTTTTGTGAACACATGCTTTCATTTCTCTCGGGTCTATCCCCAGGAGTGGAATTTCTGGATGGTGTGATCTATTTATATTTAACTTTATACAATACTGCCAGATCTTTCTCCAAAGTGGTTGTACCAAGTTTACACAATAGGACTGTTTTTGATTAATCTGGGATAGGATAGACTTGTGCATGACTCAGAAATAGGTGCTTTCCTATCTCTGTCTTCCAGATGAGGAAACTAAGGGGCAGAGGGGGGCATGACTTGCTCGAGGTCACCCAGATGGATCGGTGGCAGAGCTGGGATCCCGTGTGACACAAAGCCCATCAGTTTGCATTGTGATGTGCCGCTTCCTGCTGAGGCAGGATGGAAACAGGTAGAAATAGCAGGTGGCTGACTTCTGAGGGGCACCTGCTGGTGTCCCTAGCCCTAGGGCATTCCTCACTCTCTGCCACCATAAAAGTGAAAGCCCGGTGGGCATTTGGTGCTCTCTGGCAGGGCTGGACCTGTGGGCAGGTGCTGTCGGCCATGGGGGTTCCCCAGACACCCAAGTCATGCAGCCTGTTTAAGGGCTTGGGTCTGGGTCCTGTTTGCAATGGACAGATGAATGCCAGGCAGGACCCCTGGATCCCTATCTTCATCCTGAAATGATGTAGCCGGGAGCCCTGCTTGCTGAGTGTTCAGATGTGGGGTGTGGAGAGGCTCTAGACCAGCATGTGTCCACTTTATACCTTCATTGTCCGAGGTGGGTGTGGAGCAAGAGGGTAGAGTGGCCAGCCCCCCCGAGCCCACGGATCGTGAGGGTGACGGATGGACACACACGCGGTCTTCATTCCCTTGGGTTGCTAATGTTGTGAGGTGCAAGACAGATCAAGTTCTTGGCTTGGAAATTCAGTGAGCGGAGACTTTTGGTGTTTATGTAAGTCATTCAGGTGAATGCCAGGGGTTCTACAAAGGAACTGAGTGGAAGGGTGTGAGGTGAAGACCAGCTGGGGGATTGGGAGCTGCTTTCAGGGGAGGCTGGGCAGGGTATCCTCTGAGATGACTGTGCAGCTCTGGCATGAGTGGTATGAAAGAGGCAGAACTATGGAAGGCCTGGAAGGTAGAATGTTCCAGTGTGTGTGCACCTGAGGTAGGAAAGTGGGGAGAAGTGTGTTGGGGGCAGGGTAGAGGGAATGGAGCGGAGTGCCCAGGAGCAGAGATGAGGTCAGAGAGGTTCACAGGGCCTTTCAGGCTGCTGGAAGAGGTTTTGATTTTAATCCGAGAGAAATAGGAGGCCTTGGAGGGTTTTTCTTTGCAGCAGGAGGTGATCCAGTTTACATCGTAAGTGATGGGTACAGTACATGTGTTCAGGGAAACACAGGGGCTTGTGGGACTCTGGTTGGGGTGCTCTGGGGGGGGGGTGGGGGATCCCAGAGGAAGGGACAGCTCAGCTCACCTGAAGAATCAGCAGGTACTCACCACACAGGAGGGGCAGACACCGTGGAGGCTATTCTGGGTGGATGGACTGGCATGAAGAAAGCCCTAGAAGCAGGAGAGGCTTTGCAGAGCTGAAGAGAGTTCCTCATGCCTGGAGACGCAGGGAGGAGCCAGACCATGCCAGCCCCAGGAAATGGGCTTCTCGAAAGGACTGGGATCTCGTTGAGGACTGGGGTTCAGTCTCGTTTATCTGCTCTTTCCAGGGCCCAGCATGTGCCTGGACCAACATATGAATGAGAGGGTGAGGAGAGCTTGTGCTGAGGACAAGTGGCGCGGGGACTTCGGGAGGGGCAGGCAGGTGCAGGGGGGACTGGGGCAGTCTATCACTCCTTCCTTCACTAGAAGTTCAGCCCAGCTGCCTGGCCCGTGGCCTGGGAGGGGGCCGTGGTCCTGGACCCCACTTGCCCACCAACGTCGGCAGTCCCCAGAGAAGGCCTGGGCTCCCCCGGAGGGTCCCCACCCCCTGAGGTGGCAGCAAGGAGCGCCGGCTCAGGAATGCCACTCGCTCCAATATATTTGTTTATTCAGAGATTTAATTAACATGTTTAAATATTAAAGAGTAAACAACGTGTGTCTAGTGGGATTCAACATTTACCAACAGGAGTTCTACTTATTTAATTAATTATTTGTGCTTTCCCCAGCCCTACGAGCCCTGTTTCTGGCTTTGTTGTGGGGAGGTCCCATTTCTCCCTGGAGGAGGTGGGGAAGTAGGCCAAGGAGAACTGGGAAGCCAGGGGAGGGGGGGCAGGGGGGGAGTGGAGGGAGGGGGAGAAGGAGGAGGAGGAGGAGAGGAGTCTTCTGAAGAGGAGGAGCTGTCCAGGCAAAAGAAACCAAGGTTCTGTATCTGGTCTGTGCAGAGGGAAGAGGGGGTGTCAGGTTTCTGGACGGTAGGACCGGGCCGCAGACCAAGAAGGCAGGCGACCACTAGGAAGTCCTTGAAGGAGTCTCTACGGCTTGGGGGAGAGCAGGGTCTTGGGGTCCTCGCTTGTGAGGATGCCATCTTTCCTGGGCTAACCCAATGGGATCCAGTTTCTCACCTGGGTGCCTGAGGGACCCGCGGTGCAGGTAAGAGCAGCCTCCGCAAAGCGGGAGGGCCCGGGCAGATGATGAGCCCCCAGTCACCACTGCAGGTGGAACTCTGAAAGCAGAGGTGTTTTACAAGTGATCTGCATTATAATATCGCTGGAAATGAAGTCCTGGATGCTGAGAGATTACACTGGGGGTTATTTATTGGCAATGCGCTCTACGGTTTTAATTTTTTCTTTTTGCTTATTCAGGCTTTCGCTCCAGAGGAAAATAGCCTGGGGTGGCTTCGAAATAGATTCTCTCTGCCCCATTAACTTATTCAGTGAGTTTAATGGTCCTTTTTCCCCTCAGCCTTGAAGCCATCATTAAAAGGCAGAGATTTATAAAAGCAAAGACGCTGAGCTTTAGTCAAACTTTCACTCTGGGGCAGGGGAGGGTAGGGGCAGGGGGCAGTGGGCAGTGGGGCACCCCCTCGGCCCTGGCACTGTGAGTGTAGCCTGGGAGCAGGTCCTCATCCTTAGGACGGAAGCTTGAGGCTGGGCGCATGATTTCCTGGATGTTTGGGGGTAGGGACACCTCCCCACCAGGACTCTTTAGTGGTCTCCAACATTTCCCAGCTGGCACAGGGCTGGTGTCTAGGAATGTCTGCAGCGTCACCCAGGGGCTACAGTGAAGCTTCTCCTGGTCCTCTGCCGACTTCTGAGACCACTTCTTGGTACAGGTTGCTCTTCCCCCCAAAGATGGTCACCTTCTGCTCGGGGCCAATTTGCTAAAAGTCAGAAGAGAGATCAACATCTCAGAGGCCAGTTTCCCAGAGCCAAGTGACTAGAGGCCCAGCTGCCCAAAGGACCAATGAGCAAATAGCCAATTTGCCTACGAACGACTCACTGAAAGCCTATTTGCCAAATTTACTAAAACTTTGAGTTAAAGAACATAATGATTGAATCAAGCCAAGTCAAACCAGGGCTGTCCAATTTGGTTCAATCCAATTGAATCCACTTCACTTTCTCCCATTACCGGAGGATCAGTGTTACAGAGATGTTGCAGAGGCTACAACAGAGGGGTAGACTAGTTCCGGGGGGGCAGGGGGGAGGCCAGACATGTTCATCAGGAGAACCTAGGTAGTTGTGACTATCTGTTGTCATAGAAAGGTATGTGTGTGTGTTTGTGTGGGGGGGTGCGGTTTAGGTGAACTTGGGTGATGGGGGGGGATGTGTCCCTTCACATACAGGTTGGGTCCGGATAGGGAGGGAGGGAAAGGGGGGATGTTTTGGGCAGAAAGTGCAGCATACAGCAATTGTGCCCAGCCAGTTGCTCAGAGAAAATGCCAGGTCCCCGTCAGCCCGGAGGGAAAAGCATCCAGGGCCCATCCTGGGGGCTGATGGATGAACTGCCAGGCTGTCTTGGGGAGGCCTTGACTGCTGGGCTGACACAGTCTGAACCTCACTGGGTTAGTAATAGAAGCCAATGAAGGATTTTAGGACCAGTGTCTTCAATAAAAAAAGCTGAAATGGCTTTAAAAAATGTTCAAATATGTTTGCTGATGAAAAATTAGAAATAATAGAAAGTAGAAAATCGAGAAATCACTCCTAGCCCCAGACTTTCATCCTTTGGTGGATTTCCTCAAGTCCTGTAGTAGAGTCGGTGTGTAAAGTAGAAAGATCTCCGAAAACTCTGCCCACTGGGAGAGGCAGCTACGAGCTGGGACCGGCTGGGGGTGGGGCGGGGGGACAGCGGATTCACAGCATGTCTGTCCTGCTTATTCTAACAGATGCTCTCATTGAGTGAAATGGGGGCAGAAGCACCAGCGTTTTAAAAATAGTTATTACTTTTTTCTCACTCTTTCTGGGCGCAAAGAGCTAAATTTGCATAAATTCAACGTATGCATGAAACCTTACCTTTGTGTGTGTATGTGTGTGTGTGCGCGCGTGCGCATGTGCATATTTACACGTACCGGAGCAGGTCGTTTTGATTTGTCTTTTAAGAAGAAGAGCCTAAATGTCAGGTGTGCATGAGTTGAGGAAGAGGAGAAGCATATCAGGAGGCACTTTCATGTCTCAGAGATGGGTGATGTGGGAAGCTAGGGGAATGAAGAGGGAAAATGTTTTAAAGACTATGCAGAAATTTCAAACAACTCTGATGACACCTGTTGAGCGTGAGGGATGGAGGTGTTAAGGGAGACTGAGGTTTCCAGAATTTGGGTAAGGGGGAAATACTGCTGCCTTGAACAGGTATAGGTGATGGGGGACATGGTGACTTCTCTTGGGGATGCTCTGAGTTCGTGGTGCTCATGAGAGATGTTTCTCATATAGGGTGTCACTGACGGGGCCCTAGTCTGTGAAGTGGCCCCGGTAGAGGAAGCAGCAAGGATGCTCGTTATGGAAGGGGACCTATTCTGGCCACCAGCCAGCCTTCTCCATGGCTTCCAACCATTTCTTTGGGAGAGGGGCTTTCACTTGTGAGGACTTTGTTAAAAACGTCTTCCTTTGTCTTTATCGGCAAGGTCCTTTGGTTTCTCTGCCCCTCTCGCCCCACTCCTCACCTCACCGCTGCTGTGGGTGGGATCACGCCTCTCTTGCTCTAAGGTTTTCCCAAAACCAGGTATGCTGCCAGGTCATAGAAGTCACGATGTGGACACCCTGGTAGAGCATAAGAAGATTGGCTGTTTCATGGCTATTAATAATGGGGAGTATTAAAATAAACATTCACCTATACTCACATGGCCTTTCTTCCTTCTTTTCTTTTCTTTTCTTTTCTTTTCTTTTCTTTTCTTTTCTTTGCTTTGCTTTGCTTTTCTTTTTTCTTTGCTTTGCTTTGCTTTGCTTTCCTTTCCTTTCCTTTTCTTCTTTTCTTTTCTTTTCTTTTCTTTCTTTTCCTTTTCTTTTCTTTTTCTTTCTTAAATATTTATTTATTTAGTTGAGAGAGAAAGCACATGCACCATGAGCAGGAGGGGCAGAGGGAGAGGGAGAGTCTTAAGCAGACTCCTTGCTGAGCCAAGAGCCCGATGAGAGGCTCCATCCTAGGACCCTGAGATCATGACCTAAGCCAAAACCAAGAGTCGGACATTTAACTGACTCTACCACCCAGGTGCCCCTCAAATGGCTTTTCAGAGGAAATTTTTACTGCTCTGCGAGGAAGGCCAGATCTCACAGTTCCATGTTTAGAGAAGGCAAATAGCTTCTCCAACATCCCATGCTCTGTTAAGGGGGAATAAGACTGGAATTTGCACAATATCCAGTCTTACCATGATCAAGATCTCTGTCCATGTGAACATACTTGGAGGAGCAGCCGGTGTCCATGCATGGATTTGAGTCATCTTGGAATATCTGGACATGCTCTTATCCCCTGCTGGCTGTAGAAGTCCTGAGAATTAGTGTTGTTGTTGATGATGATGATGATGATGACAGTGATAATGACAGCAGTAGTAACAGTGTCACTGAGCCTGGGTGCTTACTATGTGCCAGGCTGTGTGCTGAGCACTTTTCCTTCAGTGGCTTTAATCCTTACACACCTGAATGAGGTGAGCATTATTTATTCCTGTTGTTCAGATGAAGGAACTGGGGCACATGCCCAAGATCACCCAGCTAGCGAGCAGCGAAGTGGAGTGGAGTCAGGTAGTCTGTGCCCAGAGCCCGTGCTCCCTACGCCTATGGTCATGGACCCTAGTCTGGGCTCTTTCCAGACTCCCTGTCCAGCCTGCACCTGGAGGTCATGGGACCACCCCTCACTCCCCAGCCCTGAACATCAGCTGCGATGGAACCTAGTTAGATTTTCCACATTGGAACAAATGTTCATGCTGTCAGTTCAGTGAGAAATTCTGCTCAGTGTTCCCTGGTCTACATTGATCCATTCACCTGGAGTAAAATAACCATGTGGGGAACTAGATAAAATATTTGTACCATTGATTGTTTCAGTTCGTGTGGACAGACGACGGCCTTGAACAAGTGCCTGTGAGCAGAGGAGGGGTGTTGCACCTGCCTGTGTACAGAGAGCGGCTGGCGCAGAGCCTCAGGGCTGCTGGGGTGCTCGGGCATTGCTCAGACACCCATGGGCTCTAAAGGGAGGTCCTCGTAACAGGCTCTGGTCATAGCTGTGTAAGCTGCTGCATTCAGAAGGGGAGGAAGTGGTCAGGGTACCCAGCCTGAGGGACTGTGTCTCCCTCTCCCTCTGCCCCTCCTGCTCATGGTGCATGTGCTCTCTCTCAACTAAATAAATAAATCTTTTATAATCCTGCCCATGTCTCTAAAGGGTCATACGGAGGAAGACACAGTATGTGGGTAGCCTTTCTCACCGAGTCACTCAACAAACCCTGGAATATGGCATGGGGAAGCAGATTAGGAAGGGCCGGGGGTTGTGTGGGGCAGGTTTGACCCCAGTTCTTCCGCTCACAGGCTCTGGATGTTTGGGCAAGTCACTTGACCTCTCTGAGCATTAGATCCTCTTGTAACAAATAGCCACCACCCCACAGAGAGGCTGTCAGAGTTCAGTGAGATTGTGTCTGTGACCCCACGGTCTTGTGTTTGGCCGCAAGTAACTGAAAAGTGATTTTGGTGGTTTAAACATGCAAAGGGTTATTTTTCTGATGTAAAATTAGATAGTGGGGAGGTGAGTGGTGAGCTGGTGGGCAGCTCGGTGATGCCAGAGGCAGCATCTCTGTGATTCTCTTGGCTTTTCTGTCATGGGTTACAAGGTGGCTGTAGCCAGTATGTCCTTGTAAAAGGCAGGCAGGAATGCGAAGTGGTGAGGAGTGTCCACCTGTAAAGCAAGAGGTTTCCAGAGGCACCCGTGTACCCAGACTTCTGCATGTTCCAAATGTGGCCACCCCTGGCTGCTGGAGAGAGAGCATGTGAACATGTGGCTTTTAGGTCTCCAGTGAGCCGAGGGGAGCCGGCAAATGGCGTGTGCCACCATCTGCAGAGGGCTTGTCCACCTGCCCACGTGGTGGCTCTCCTCTCTTGCTATGCACCAGGGGTGTGTGTGTGTGTGTGTGTGTGTGTGTGTATCACAGTGACCCCTGCTATTGGGAGGGGCAGAGAGAACTGGGCTCCTGGGAAGGCTCTGGTCCTGCCTGGGTTTGGGGGTGAGGGGTCAGGGTGGACATGAATGGTGAGTCACCCCAGACAAGAGGAAGAGGTAGAGCAGGGACAAGCAATCACCCAGACTCTCAGGGGATTGGGTGCAGGCTGTGACCTCTCCTCTGCATTCCTGGGGCCAGGGCTGGGGCAGTGGGGTGACATGATGGGGCCTGGGAGATTTCAGGAGATTGATCCGATGGCAGTTGAAGATGGATGTAAAGCAGCAGACACCTGGGGAGGACCCTTGGGAGACACAGGATCACCTCCAGATGGAGAGACCAAGGGCAGAGTTAGGAGGAGGGCCGAAAGAGTGCAATTTGGTGGTGGTGGGCATCAGAAAGGGAAATGGTGGCCAGCTGGGACCCCCCCCGCCCCGGGGCACATGAGGAGCCTGGGAGTTGGGGTCTCTAGTGAGGAGCCTGGGGGTGGGCAGGAGCGATCGCCCGAGACAGAGGTGGCTCAGGTGGAGAGTGGGTTGGGAAGGAGAAGGATGTATCTGGTTTCACACAGCGGCTTTGGGTTTTGCCTTGGAAATCCAGAGGCATATGTCTGGCCCGAGGGTTGGAATTTCAAGGCTGGCCTTGGGCATCAAAGCCAGCCTGGAGATTTGTGAATTATGTGCCTGGAGGTAAGAGCTGAAACCAAGAGCGTGAGTGGACAATGAGAGGGGATGAGGGCCAAGGTGAGTCTCCATGTGGAGGCAGGAGTGAGGAGAGAGGGCCAGCTAGTGGGGAGGACACCACGGATCTGCTGCCAGGGGGACACAGGCCCTAGGAAGAAGGCAGTGGTCAGCCACGTGAGGATGGGCCGAAGGGCACAAGGAGGGGCAGGCACTTGTGCTGCCGGGGCTTGGGTTATCCAGGGACAGCCAGTGATGGCTTGGGGGGAACACATTTTTTTTTTAAGACAGTAGGGGTCCTGGACTTAGCTCCCCTCCGCTGGTGTAGGAACTGGAAGGAGCCAGCCGAGGGGAGAAGCTCCAGGAGCAGGAGATGCGAAGAGCTGGAAGAGAAAGAACGAGAGGCACAACCCAGGAGGCCAGGACAGTGCCTGGTGCAGCGGAATCTGCAGTGCCTCACTTGGGGCTGGGTCTTGAATAAGAGGGACCATCTTTTTCTGCCGAAGGAGGGAAAGTACTTTCAAAGAAAGTGAATATCCAGATGTATTAGGGAAGTGGAAAGATGAGAAAACTCAAGTTAGATGTCCTAGATCTTGTCAGCGAGTTACTGAAACTCTGAGCCTCAGTTTCCTTATCTGTAAAATGGGGCTGTAAAATTAGATAGTGGGGAGGTGAGTGGTGCCAGGTAATGGTACCTGTTTAATATGGTCCCTGAGAGGCTTATGTAGGGCGACTCCCATAAAACACTTAGCATGCACGCTGCTTGTACGTGCCCACGGCCCTCTACAGCTTTATGTTCTGTTGCTGTCGTAACTTTGTTGGTAGTGGAATAGGACATCAGAGCTCCTGCTGAAATGAGCCCGAGGGTAGGTGGGGGTGGGGATTTGATGGGGAAGGTTTGCATCAGCTACAACGTGATATGATATGAATGAAGCCCAGAGAAGCTCTGCTCCGTGCTCCACCTGGGTTGCAAGTCAGGAAGGGGACGAGGGGCTTCTGAGGCCGAACATCCCTGGGCCTAAGGTAGCCCTGCTCAGAAGGGCCCCAGGGGCAGCTGACAGTCTCTAGGGCCCTCTGCCTGCCCACTGTGGGCCTCTTCTGGAACAATTTGCATCTGAAATTGCCAGGGCCAGACAGTTCTCTGGAATGAGAATGTAGTAAAACTGTTGAATCTGCATCCTGGTCCCCAGCCCCCCTGAGAGAGTGGTGTTAGAGGTGTGCTGGGGGTTCGGGAGCCAGGACCAGGGGAGGGAAGAAAGTGGGAGGGGCATGGTGCTGCCCAAGGGAACCTGGCCAGTGCCACCTTAGTGGACTCTCACCTTAGGACTCTCAGTCTCAGAGCTGGGGGCTGGGGGCCTAGATGTGGTCTGGTTTACTTCCCTCATTGCATAGACGAGGAGACAGGCCCAGAGAAGGAAGTCTTGCGTGGAGTCACCATGAGGACACACCAGAGTGAGGGCTCGCTCGCACCCATGCCTTGGACTCTGTCCAGTGCTTGCTCGACTTCTAAGCTGCTTCCTGGAATTACCCTTGGCTTGTCACATTGGGCTTTGCAAGGGCCTTCGGTCGGGGGCCCGGGGTCTGAGGACTTTGGGGACAGAGGTAGAAGCAAGTGTGGGCTGCATGTGTCAGGACAGCAATGACCACTGACTGCAACTCCCAGTGCCCCCCTACCCCAGGGGAGGTGCTTCCTGTAGGCTCCCCCCAGGGCGCCATCCCTTCCCTTGATCTGATGGAGTGTTGTCATGCCATCAGGGGTCCTTGCATTTCTGGAGGGGGCTTAGGATCTATCTGGGTGAGAAGCATCCTCACTGTCCGATGTGGGGGAGTGCCTGGCTGGCTCCACTCATTGTGACCCTGCTTTATGAATCGGAGCTGGGAGGCGAGGACAGAGGCCTTCCTACACACGACAGCCGGCCCCAGCTCCTCCTGCCTCCTCTCTCCACTCTACTCCTCTGCACTTCATTCATCTGCCGCTTGCTTCGGGCCCTTCTCTGAATAGCATCTGGGGCCCCTCCTACAGAAACTCGAGTGTTCTTGGGGTTTGCAGAGAGGAGGTGGGTGGGAGAAGCTTCTGCAGCTCTGACTGCTTGGTCTCCGTAGGATTAAGCCTAGGGTGCGGCTCAGCACGGAACCCACACCGGCTGGAGCTCAGTGTATGATGTTTTTTGGTGCGGAAGTGGCTCGTCTTACACAAGCAAAACCCTGACCCACGTTGGAAAGAGACCTGGTGGGTGTAGGGGTAGAGATCCACTGGGGTTTCTCAATGGGTCTTTTCAGGTTTCATCTTGAGGTCCTCTCCCTCTGGGTATTCCCGGCATCATCCTCTGGCCCAGCGATACACTGCCGTCTGCCCGTCTGCACCACACCATGCGAAACACCCTCTTTCGTGCATCCCCTGGGTACTCTTTGGCATTTAAGTGTAAAAAAGAAGTAAATACTAAGAGAGAATAAAGTGAGATAATTATAGGAGAAAAGAGCAAATATTATTCTAATAGCTTTGCAAAGCAAAGGGCTGCAGTTCTGCCTCCACCCTGCTCCCGGGCCTTGGTTTCCCTCAAGGTTCCTGCAGAGTCCCCAGCTTCCCTGCTCCGAGCATAGGCGCTGGCGCCCACCCCTGCCACCCTAACCACCTCTGAGGTGCAGGATCAATGGAAAGCCGCCTCCCTGAGGAGATGGGGACTCCTCGCATCACTGTGGCGCTGCTGGTGGACGTCTGGGCCACGCATTCCTGTTGACCAAGGAGTGGCGTTGGCCTTGACGGTAACTGGGCCAGTCCTGATAGCTCCTGCCGGTTGAAGTCCTGCTGTGTCCATGCTTCATAGAAGTGGTCTCAGGAATCATGACCACAGTTGTCCGAAATCAGAATCAGTACTCCATTCCACTGATGAGGAAACCGAGTTTCAGAGAGTTTTGTAGGTCATGTGCCGAGAGTCATTCCACTGGGAGGTGGAGAAGAGAGTATTTGGATCTAAATCGTGTAGGACCCGGATCTTGTTCAGGCTCCGAAGCGCAGACCACGCTGGGCTTGTCATCACGTACCGACAGGTGCCTGAAGATCCCTAACTGCTTCTCATTCGGGCCTCAGACCCTGACTTTCCAGCCTGCCCTGGACCTGCCCCTTGGTTCTGGGGTCTGAGCCGTGGTCCTGGGTAGGCCAGGGATGCTCCCTTATCTTGCAGGCAGGGCCCTCCTCTGAACTTGGGGTCTTGTCCTTCTCCAGCTCACACAGAGGCCTTCCTAGTTGTACCCCCCTGGGTGAGAGGTGCAGGGCTGTCGTCTCCAGGGTCCAAGCTACTCCCCGAGGTAGAATCTGGGACCTGTGCTGGGATGCCTCCTACTTGTTTAGTTGTGTGGCTGTCGCCTGCGTCTTCTTACCCGAGGATACAGAATGAAGGCCATCCGATGCTCCCCTCCTGTCCCCAAGTCCACCTCCTCTGCTTCATCGCCCCTTGTGCCTGTGGTCCTCTGCCTGTGGGCCTCGGTCCCCAGTCTCCACCCTGGGCTGTCAGTTCCTAAGTTTCTGCTTCCACCTTGTTCATAACATTAACAGCCGCCTTTTATATAAAGCTCTGATTTTGTGCTAAGAGCTATTAATGTGCAATCTCATCTAATCCTCTGTGGCCCAAGGAGAATATTATTGTGTCCATCTTACACATAAGGAAACACATGGAAACCTGGAATGGTTGGGTACCTCCCCCAAGAGAGGGGAATGGTGGGGTGAGGATGCTGCCTCAGGTGAACCTTGTCGCCAGGTCGCTGCTGTCTCCTTGCAAAGGGCCTCCCCGGCCTTGCTTCTGGGCACCCCATCACCCCTCTGCCCTTGCTGCCCAGGGCCTCTGCCCTCCTGCTCTTGGAGCAGTCCTCCTCCTGCCAGCTGCTCCTCTGCCTTGGACACGTGGGCAGAGAGGGGCTCCGGGGAGGAAGGGGGCAGTGAGGCAGCAGTGGCACAGCTGTGACCGGCCGCTGGCCCCCACCCCCGGCACTCATGCCTGGCAACACAGGCCACTGAGTCCTCCCAGGTGGCCTCACTGTGACGCTGTGCCCAGGCCAGCTGGTCAAGGACGATCCACTCGGCTGATTCTGGGGAAGGTCACTGTCTGCCCTGGGGCCTGTGTGCTAGGGACGGGGGGTGGGATGTTCCAGCTGGAGCTGCTGACATCTGGCTTTTACTGAGCCCCCAGCCCCCTCCCTGCAGCTCTGACTAGAGGCAGAAGGGAAGCGAGTGCCTCCTCCAACCCCCCCACCCCCGAATAGCCGCACACCCTCCTACCAGCTCCCACTTCCACTCCTCCCTCCTCTCCCCAACTACACTCTGTCCCTGCTGCCCACCTAACCCCACTGCTTGGGTTGAGTTTGGAGGCCGCTCGCTGCAGGTGGGAGACAGTCCAGCATCCTAAAAGGATCCAGGTGCCCCATAGGGACACCTGAGTCTTACCTGGCTGCTGCCTAACTGTGGGACATTTAGAGTCACGATGTTCCCCCCGGCCTCGGTTTCCTTATCTGCTGTTAATAACGGCACTTAGCTCACAGAGTCGTTGCTGGGATTCCAGTACTGTCCCCGGCACCCAGCACTCTGGTTACAGATCATGGCTATTCCCTCCGGAAAGTGGTTGGTCCATGTCCAGGTGCTAGTTGCTTTCGGACCACAATGATGGCAGTTTTATGTAGTTCAACTTAATCATGGGGGTATCCAGAACAGTGGGGGCAAATCTCTGGACCCTAGGTGCCTGCCTCAGTGTTCCCCCCCCCAAATGCCAGTCATGACATCTCGTGGGAGGATAACAGTGAGCCCTAATGACATTTTCTGCAAACAAAAAGTGTCAAAGAGCTGAAGGAAGGGAGGATTTCCTTTTTAAAATTAATCTCTCGTTATTGGAGGGAAGTTTCAGGGGTGGGAGCACAGACTGGGGTTTGAATCCTGCCTGGCTTGGAATCCTAGAGCTGCTACTTGCCAGCTGTGTGACCTTGGCCAAGCCATTTAATCCTTCTCTGCCTCCGTTCCCTGGCCTGGAAGAGGGGTGATCGTGGCACCTGCCTTATGCTTGTGACCGTGTGCGGGAGCATGCGGATTTATGTGTGTGTTAGAGCCAGCCTCCCATGGGCATCTGCGTCAACACCGTGGGATGCAAAATCTCCAAGTTCAGACCCTCGGTCCAGCCGGCTGGCGGGCAGCCTGTCTGTACTAGGGACCCCCCGCCTGCACGGGCCCGGAGGTGGGCTTTCTGGCTCCTTCTCTGAGGCACGGCCTGCCTCTGTGGCCGAGATTCCAGCTGCAGTAAGGCGAGCAAGGAGTCCGCATTCAGGGGATTGTCTCTCCTGTGTCACATAAGCCGTATTGATAAATTAATCTTACATTGTTGGAACCAAACAGCCCTGTGATTTTTCTATTGTGCGGTCTAATCAGTCTCGACAACTGTATCATTAGTTTCTGTTTGTTTGTAATCGGAGTCCCCGGGCTGGCCCTTGTGAGCCATTGAACAAGACCCCCCCGCCTCCCCCACATTCCCCTTTGCTGGCTTCCGTGCTGCTTCATACTGGCCTGGACTCCCTGCCAAGGTGTGTGTGTCTGGGGGCGGGCGGACTCCTCCATGGAAAGAGTGGGCACAGAACCAGGGTCGGGCCACCTGGGGCCTGGCCCTGCCCTTGGCATTCATTAGTTTTTTATCTTACTTATCATGTTTACAGTCTCTCAGTATTTTTTATCTTTATTGTTTTTTTTTTTTTGTCATGAATTTGCGATGACATCATAAAGTACTTGAGATAAGATACAAGTGAAGGAAATCTAAAATTTAAGCTATGAATCCATCTGCCTATCGATGCTGCCCAAGAATGAGACAGGAGGAAGTGCCCCAATGCCAAGGATGGTTATTTCTTCGAGAGGATTATTAGTGACTTCAATTTTCTTGGTATTTTCTCATTTTTCCAGAACTTTCCACAATGAGTCTGTGGTGCTTTACAACCAGGGGAAGAATAATTGAAATGAATCAGCATTAAATTCTCTAGCAATAGCTTTCCTCCCTTGTAAAATGGAAGAGTTGGACAGGATCCCCAACCCTGGCTGTGCACCAGAATCCCGGGATGGCTTATTGAAAACACAGAGAGCGGAGCCCTATCTCCAGGGAGGGTGAGCCTGTAGCCTGGGATCTGGCCCAGGAATCGGCATTTTTGGACAAGTGCTCCAGGACTTTGGGATGTGTGTCTTGGGTTTAGAATCCTGGAGGAGGTGATCTCTGGGGCCCTTTCTGCTGTGCTCATTTCTTCGGGCTGTGTCGTCTTAGACTACGGGGTGGAAACAGAGAGGGCAGCCCCGTGGCCTGCCACTCCCCTGCTCGAGGGAGGTGCCTTTAGACTGTTCCTGCTCCAGCTGGGAGGAAGCTGGCTGCCGGCGTGTGTGGCCGTGTGCTAGGAACGGGTGGTCCAAAGATGGGTGGGCTCCCGGGAGTGCCTGCAGCAGGGCCTTCCTCTGGCCAACATTTCCTAAGAGGCTTGCAGAGTTGGGCCTTTTCCCATCTCTGATCACATTTTATCCTCAGTAACTCATGCGCCGGACCTTGTCCTCTCTACTTGTCAGATGAGAGGCACAGAAGGGCCAAGTGGCTTGCTCAGCGTCACACAGCTGCCGGGTGGCAGAGCCTGGATTCAAACCCCGCCGTCTGTACCTGCGCATCTGAGGTGGGATCTTCTCCAGGAGAC
The DNA here is from genome assembly GCF_048164855.1 of Canis lupus baileyi. Classification (NCBI taxonomy): domain Eukaryota; kingdom Metazoa; phylum Chordata; class Mammalia; order Carnivora; family Canidae; genus Canis; species Canis lupus. The sequence goes on along the minus strand of NC_132839.1, from coordinate 52,951,848 downwards.
TCACAAGGCTTTGGCTTTGTGGTCGTTGAGACCTTCAGTTGTTCCTCTGGATAGAAGAAACTGGGGTCTTCCCCTGTTGTTTCTGGTGGGTTGTCTCCCTGTGTTCACCCCAGGTGGCCTCCCTCCCCCCAGAGTGCTCAAGTTATTTTGCTGGGGAGGCTCTGGCAGTGTGTGTGTGTCTGTGTGTGTGTGGCCCCAAACCACTGTGGTCATGGTCATGGTCACCCCTACTGCCATTTAGCTTATTTTATCTTACTGCATTTTTGTCTTCTGATCGCATCTTCTCTCAAACCCAAGCCTTTAAATTGTAGCCAGATTTACTTGGGGATGTTCCGCAGGCGTTGGAGAGACCCTGTCCCTGGCTAACCCATTGGTGACACTACAGGCCGGGCTGGTAGGAGCGAGGCAGGGAGAGGGCGAGGGCATTCCTGGGTTTGGTTATAGGGTTCCCGGTAGCAGCTGTGTGACCTTAGGCAGGGCATCCTGGGGGTCTTGGTTTTGTCACGAGCACACAGAGGGCCATTCATCTCTGTGTCGGGCCTGGCACCCACAAATGCTCAGAGTATGTTAGCTACTCCTATGAGGGTTTTTCTAGTTTGGATTTGGACCCTAATTGCCTCTGGAAGCCTGGACAAATCAAGCTTCAGTTCCTCGCCAGGATGAAGTACTCTGCAAATGGAAATGCCCCCCACAGCCAGGTTGGTGGGGGCCTGGGCTCGGTTGACCTTGTCCTGGGACAAGGATGACTTCTTCAAGAGTTCTGCCCAGGGAGAGGGAAGCGGGATTAGTTCTAACCTCTGGGCTTTTGCTGGGTTCTGTTGCTGATGGGCGCTGAAGCCGGGAGGCCATCCGTCTGCCCTGGGGGCCCTGGGGGCTCTGGGATCTCTCCACATCACAGTGTCCCCACTCCCAGCCTGGGCTTCTCATTTTGGTGCTGTCGGCTACTGAGCAGATAGCACAGTTGTAGCCGAACGGCCACACAGCTGGCCAGAGAGGATTAAACTTAATTTGCTGTAGGTCCACGGGATTTCCAGCCTTTCCTGTCCCTTTCCCATTGATTATTTCGCTATGATGTTGAAAGGGGAAGTTGGACTCGGCTAATGGGCTTCCCCCTGTGCCCAGGCAGGTGGCGTCCTGAATGCGTGTGTGCCCCACTGGCCCTCTGCAGCCCTTCCTCTGTACGTGGTTGGTTGTTGTTGACGTATTTCCCATCAGTCTGTGTCCAAGAGGTTGTCTTCTGTCACCGTTGCTAGGGCTGTTGCTATGGCATCTGTCATCTAGGCTGTGTTGTGAGAGACACCAGGTGGGTGATCTCATGCCCTCTTCTGTACGGACTGTCCCCACTGCTGGGATGGAGAGAGGCCTTGATGGGGACACAGGCTGGGTTCACAGGCAGGTGGCTTCAGATGAGGGTGAAGAACTCATTGGCCGAGGAAGTCCTGGGCACCCAGAGCTCCTCCTCCCACAAGGGTTAACGGGAAAATTAGAGCTCCCATGACAGGAGCAGGTGCCCATGCTGGAGGAGACGTCATTGAGCTTTGGGTCTTGGTGTGGGCATAGATGCAGCACAATCACATGTGGCCGGGGAGGATGTCTCCCAGGGACCCCCGGCCCCACAGTGGACTGTGAGCCTGACAGCGGGTATGTGAGGGCTCCAGCTGACAGCTCGGCCATTAAAACTTTGAATACTCATCATCATCATCCCACTTGTCGTGTGGCTTCTCTGCCAACTGCTTAGCAAGAATCATGTCCAATCCACAGAACAATGCTAGTTAATGAGCATTACTATCCTGTTTTGCAGAGGAGAAAAATCTAAGCTCAGGAAGATACAGTAAGTCATGTGGGGTCACAAGCTAGGAAGTGGCAGAGGCAGCATTCAAATCCAGGTCTGTCTGGCCCAGTAGCCTGGGTCTCCACCAGCAACCATGGATGTGAAGCTAAGGCTTGCATATTTCCCCATGAGTGGTTTTCTATAGAGGCCTGTTAGAAGCATCCATGAGAGGCCTCAACACAGGGTTCTTGTTAGACTGGGGGCAGATACTTCCTTCATTTTACAAGCAGGGGATTTGTGTGACTTACCCGGTGACATGTAATGGGTCAGGCTAGATGAGACATGGTTTCTTGCAACAATTACACCCAACTCAGGAGAACAGAGATGTTCTGAGGCCCCCACTAGTCTTTGGGATGGGCTGAGATTCTTGTCCTCCAAGTGTTCTTCCAAGATGGTGGCCCCTTGGGGCGACCTAAGGAATGGGCACAAAAGTCTGTTTCATTCTTCCTTTTTAACTGTGGTAAAATACACGTAATGTAAAAAGTGTATAGTTCAGTAGTGGTAAGTACATTCACTTGTTGTGCAACCAGTCTCCAGAACTCTTGATCTTGCAGGTGTGGAACTCTGTACCCATTAAATAAATATCCATTCCTCTCTCAACCCCCAGCCCCTGGAAACCAGTTTTCTACTTTTGTTGCTATGAATTTGACTACTCTAGCTACTTGGTATAGGTGAATCACAATGTAGTTGTCTTTTGAGTTTCTGGCTTCTCTTGATTCCTCCATCTTGTAGTATGTGTCCCTTTTGCAAATTAAGTAATATTTCATTCTGTGTACATACCACATTTCATTTATCCAGTCATCCCTTGATGGACACTGGGGTTACTCCAGCATGTTGGCTCTTGTAGAATAATGCTGCAATAAACGTGGGTGTACACATCTCTCTTTGAGACCCTGCTTTCAATTTTGGTGGGGATATATATATATATACCTAGAAGTGGGATTACTGGGTCACATGGCAATTCTGTGTTTAATTTTTGGAGGAATCACTCTGTGGTTTTCTGTAGCAGGTGCACCAATAGCACACGAGGGTTCTAATTTCTCCACATCTTTGCTAACACTTGCTCTTTTCTGATTTTTTGATAGTAGCCATTTGGTTGGGTGTGAGGTAGTATTTCTTTAAGGGTTTCATTTGTGTTTCCCTGCTGATTAGTGATGTTGAACATCTTCTCATGTGCTTGTTGGCCACAAGAGTGATTTTTTTGAAGACCTGTTAATCTCAAGCCCCAAACTTACTTCGCTGCCCTGTGACCCCATAGTTTGGAGTTACAACCGAATATGGGCCTTATTCTGAAGGAATTTGGATATGGAGCAAGTGGGGCCCAAGGCTGTTCCACAGACAGCTACAGCAAGGCAGGATGAGGTGTGTTTTCTGAGGTGGGGGGGCAGATGATCGACTCTGGAGTTCCTGTAAGGGGAGGAGGATGTGCATTTGAGATGACCCTGGGCTCTTTAAAGAGGGGTGATCATAATTCCCCAGGCAAAGAGCCATTGCCATCCTGGGCCATCCAGAGGATACGCCTCATGGAGTCCTGTTCTAGGGGAGGACAGAAGGCACTTACAGCTGCTGAGGTTGGACTAAGGCCATCGCTCTCCCTCTGGCTGCACCCGTGTGCTTCAGCCCTCTGCCGAGCCTCCCCGCCTGTGTGGTGCTGAGCAGAACTGCTTCCCTGGGCTGGCCCAGTGCTGGTGGGGCCTGGCTCTCAGGCTGGGCAGGTCAGCCCTGGGGGCGGGAAGGGCTGTTTGGATACTTTGATTCTCTAGCAAGGCTTTTCTCCTTCCTAGGCTTGGGTATAACAGGATGGCTGGCTTCTCTCTGAGTAGGAACAAGTGCCTGGGACCACCATGTGCGGAATTTATATATTTATTTAAAGATTTTATTTATTTATTCGAGGGGGGGTGGGGCAGAGACACAGGCAAAGGGAGAATCAGGTTCCCTGTGGAGAGCCTGATGCAGGACTCGATTCCAGGACCCTGGGATCATGACCTGTGTCAAAAGCAGGTGCTCAGCCACTGAGCCCCCCAGGTGCCCGCATGTGTGGTTTTTAATACCTAGCCCTGCTGTGGCCTGGATGTTGGACCTGAGCTCTCGGGGCAAAATAACACCATCTGACTTCAGGAGATAGTCTGAGTACAAACCAGACTGAGCTCAGAACACACTAGCAGTTTGTCCCTCTGGGTTTGGGATCAACAGCTCCTGATCTTCCTGCCCCACACGAGCTATGACATGGCGCCTGGCCCCCACCCTTCATTTGATCCTTGATTAAACAGAAGCCCTGTGGGAAGGGGCTGCTAGCAGCCCTGAGCACTGACCTGAGGTTGGAACCGTGGCAGGCTTTACATGCCTTTTTTTAAAAAGTAGACTCCATGCCCAGCGAGAAGCCCAATTTGGGGCTCGAGCTCATGACCTTGAGATCAAGACCTGCTGAGCCATCCAGGTGTTCCTTTACATACATTTCTTTTCTTTTTTAAATTAATTAATTTGAAAGATTTTATTTATTTATTGAGGAGTGACACACAGACAGAGGCAGAGACATGGGCAGAGGGAGAAGCAGGCTCCCCGTGGAGCCTGACATGTGGCTCGATCCCAGGACCCTGAGATCATGACCTGAGCCGAAGGCAGATGCTCAACCGACCAAGCCACCTAGGTGTCCCTCCATACTTTTCTCATTCAAGTCTCATAACTACCTGATAAGGGTGGGAAGATTGCTTCCTTCCTTTGGCGATGGGACAGCGTAGTGCAAGGACTCTTTGCATTAATGTTTCCATTACATTTTATTTATTCTTTGCGTATATCATTGTCTGTGGTTCAGTACTGGAAAGGCACAGCACAGAGTTGCCCTCTCAGTTGCAAGTTTCCTTCCTCTGAGGTCTTGATAGCACGGTCCTTCCCAGAGGCCACCCACCCTGCACTCGGCTGGTGCTGTGCCCTCGTGTTTGGCGTGTATTCTCTTGCTACCATGAGCTCCTACATTTCCTAATCTCTGTTCTAGAAGTCCTCCGGCCTCTTCTATTTCCACCCTTCCTCTCTGCAGTAACCTACCTGTGGAGAGCTGCCTTTTGACCTTCTGGATTTCTCTCTAGCAGCTCCTTCCCGGCATCATCGGAGGCAGCACCCAGCACTGAGCATTGCTGGAGGACAGGTGAGGGCCTGGCTCATGGTGGTGTAACGCAGGCTTGCACATGTGCCCGCGGAGGGCTATCTGAGAGAGGGAGGACGTGACGAAGACCAGGGGGAGGCCACAAGGGGCTTGCTGCTCTGGCCCCTCCCTGGTGACAGCCGCTCCTCTTCACCGACCCCCGAGGATGACACTCTGAATCTGGATTTGTCAGGGAAGCTGTGAACACACTGGGATGTTTTCCTTCTGACTGGCTGTTAGCACTGAACTTCAGAGCTGCTTCCTGAGCTCAAATGCTAGATGTAGGAGGAAACCAGGCACAGGAATCGGCGGGGAGACAGAAGACCCAGAAAGCCTTTTGTTTCCCCAGCCCTTTGCTGAGCACCTGTGCCAGGCTGGGCTACTGCCCTTAGGGAGCCCTCCTCCTAGGGAAGGGGCAGCCCTGGGCCCAGCTGCTTATGAGGACGAGATGGTGAGTCTCATTCAAGCTAGGATCCTAAGGGAATGCATCTCACCTAGGAAAGTTGTGGAGGGTTCATTTGAGGTAGGAGAAGGTTCATTTTTCTTCTCTGGATTCTCTCTGCTTTCATTTTCTGCTCTATAGTCTCCTGGCTCAGAGGGGTCCTAGCTCAAGTTCTTTCTCCTTTTCTAGAAGCAACGTAGCATCATGGCTGTCCTGGCTTAAATAATGTCCTTGCAAAGTCACCTCCAACCAGAAACCCAGAATGTGACCTTACTTAGAGATAGGGCCTTTGCAGGTGTGATTAGTGAAGATAAAGTCACCCTAGATTAGGGTGGATCCTCATTCCAATACTTGGTGCCCTTCTAAGAAGGCCATGTGAAGACGCAGACACCCCCAGAGGGAAGAAGGCCGGGTGAAGATGAAGCAGAGGATGGATTGATACGGCTTAAGTCAAGGACTGCCAGGGATTGTCAGCCACCATCAGGAACTGGCAGAGGCCAGGAAGGATTCTTCTCTAGAGCTGTCAGAGGGCGCATGGCCCTGCTGACACCTGAATCTTGGACTTCTAGGCTCCAGATCTGTAAGAGAGGAAGTTGCTGTTGTTTTGAGCCACCATGTTAGTGGCACTTTGTTATGGGAGCCCTAGGAAACAGTATTGTGGCCAAGAGCATGGATGCCTAGGCCACACTGCCTCAGTTCAAATCCTGGTTAAGCTGTGTGACCTTAGGCAGATTACTTGCCCCCTCTGTGCCTCCATTTCTTTTCTGTAAGATGGAGACTGTAGTAGTGTTTACCTCAAAGGGTTGTGTGAGGGTTATGATGAGTTAGGGAAGATGAAGCATTTAAAGTAGTACCTGCAGAGAGGAAGCACCGTGTGTATGCTGCTATTTGAAATACACCTGCACTGGTTTCTGAACCACAGAGCTCTCCTCATGCCCTGAAAGGTGCCAGGCTGCCTTGTCTGTCCACCTGGAAGTCCACGGTCTCCACTTTTCCAAGAGAAGGGAGAGGACAAACTTGAACCTGATCTCAGTAGCTACATGTAAGTGGCTTATCCTTGTCCCTCCCATTTTATTCTAACTCTAGGGATAGAAGGTGAGGGAACCAAGATGCCTTTGAGAGTAGATCGTCCCCTTGGGCCAGCAGGCCAGCAGGGGCTGTGGACCTACCACCTGGGGGACTCAGAACCAACTCTGCAGTCCTGGTGGGCCTCAGCCTCAGGTCAGAAAAAGGAAAGGTCAGCCTCAGCTTCAACTTCAGAGGCCACCTGGGGTGGGATTTCCTACACCAAGCTGTAGGGGACCAATGAATGTTCTTGCTTGTGCCCGTATATCAGCGGAGGATCCGTGTGGAAAGTCAGTCATGCTGGTGTCCGTCAGGCAGAGAAAAGACATCTTTTTCCTATGGCATAAACCTGAGGCAGATGCCTGGGGCAGGGCACCTCCCAACCCCATGGAGGCTGCCGTGTGCATCTGTGCAGTGACCTGCTTCCCTGTGAGCTGGAGGATGCTTCTCACCCCAGGATGGGGTGAGGACAGGGTTAGGCCCCACTCAGTCCGGGGGCCTTTAGACATGGCTCTCAGGCGGAATATTGGAGGTTTGCCTGCTAAGCTTCTCCTTGACCCATGGCAGGGGTGGGAGTGGAACATTGCTGTGGGAGGCCTGGTTGTGTGTGTGTGTGTGTGTGTGTGTGTGTGTGTGTGATGCAGCAAGCAAAGATAGCTTTGATGAGGCTTGAATCAGGAAGAGCCATGAGAAGGGAGAGTCAGAGGACAGCCCAGGTTGGGCTCCAGTGGTGACACTGATGGGTGGGGTGGGCTCTGTCGATACCGAGGTGAGGCTCATAACGCCACAGCTGAGTGACTGTTTTCCTCACTGCGTATCCCACGTCTGAGCTTATGGCTTTGCCTGACCAGTGGTGTGAAATACCAGCGTCCTGGACCTGTGCTGAAGGGATCCAGAGGCATGCTGAAGAAAAGAACTGTTAGATTTTCAGTGGGTGCGTCGACTGTTCTTTCTTTGAGGTTCTTCACATTGCATTCTTCTATTCAATTGGGTATTTACAGGATAATGTGTCTGGGCTGTATTTTCTTGCTTTATCCTGCAAAATTGACTTTATTGAATTACAATTTAAATGTGTTCATGATCCATAGAGAGTTGATTAAAGAGAAAAAGCAAAAGCACTCACTTGAACATTTTTTGTCTCTTGCAGAAATATAAAAAATATGTTTTCTGCAGTGTCCCACACAGTCTTTTATACGAATGTATTTCTGGATTTAATGCCGGGGAAAGAATGTTTATCTGCACAAATGACTTTTAGTAACTTGATTTATTTCCCTTTTCACCTGGGCTTCCAGGAAGCCCATGGCAAAATTCAGTGCCTGATTGTGGGGATTAATTCATCTTGGATTCTTGTTAACATACACTTCTTTAGGCCCTTTTCAAGGATCTATTTTGTTTATACATCCAATTTTGCAATTTTATGTCTTCATCGTATGTTCCCTTCAGTGCTTTAAAAACGCATGGTACCCTTGTGTATATACTTAAAAGGTTTGAAAGTAGGTCCTTGAACAAAAACTTTTCCATGAATGTTAATAGCAACACTATATAAAATAACTGAAAGGCAGCAACAACCTGAATGTTCATCAACTGGTGAATGGATAAACAATATATGGTGTATCTGTACAATGGAGTATTGTTTAGCTATGAAAACGGGATGAATTTCCGACAGGTACTACAACGTGGATGAACCTCAAAAATATGATGCTACGTGAAACAAACCATATATTGTATGATTGCGTCCAGAATAGGTAAATCCCTAGAGACGAGAGGTTGCCAGGGCTGGGGGAGGGAAGAATGGGAGTGACTGCTTAATGGGAGGAAGGCCCTTCGCAGGGTGATAAAAATGTTTCTGAAATAGCTAAAAGGGGTGCTCGCATGGCATTATGAATGTACTAAAGTCCAGTAAATCAAAGACTTTTGAAATGGTTAATTGTATGTTATGTGAATTTTATCTCAATGAAAAAAAATACCCCTTTGAACTTTTAAGAAAATGAGTGGAGTATAAAAATCCATACTGAGGGGCGCCTGAGTGGCTCAGTCAGTTAAGTGTCCAACTCTTAATTTCAGCTCAGGTTATGATCTCAGCACAGGGTCATGAGATCGGGCCTCGGAGTTGGGCTCTGCGCTCAGCATGGCATCTGCTTGAGGTTCTCTCCTTCTGCACCCGCCCCCCGCTTGTGTTTTATTTCTCTCTCAAATACATACATACATACATACATACATAAAATCCATATGAAATCCTCAAATGGATTTCTTATGAAGAAGACAGAGTGGGTCACTGTTTTAGAACCAGCCCCTTCTTTGAATTTCTTCTCTCCACTGCTCCCAGGTGCTTCACATAATTCAGTGGTCTGGGGGCTGTCTGACCTTGGCAGGCCCTCTCTGTATGGGGGAGGAAAATGTTTTCTTCCTGGGTGTGGCCCACCTGCAATCTGTCTTTCTTAGCATCTTCTGGGAGCCGTGCGTCACAAACATTTGTACGTCATTGAACACAGAAATCGACAACATTTCTGTAGCGCCATGGGGGTAAATGGGGAGGGTATATGCAGCTAGAGGTGAGCTGCCTGGTGGTCTCCTCAGGTCCCAGTGGACAGTGTCTGTAGTACACTGGCTGGGGAGCTCTGCTCCAGGGCAAGATAGAGGTGTAACTATAGAGCAAAGGGATGTGGGGTATGCTCAGCCTGCCGTTGCCAGGAGGCCAGCATGGATCTGTTCAACTACTTACAAGTGTTCAGATCCACCCTGCCTTCAGGGCCTGAGGGCCTGACTCCTGCAAACATCTCCAGGCTCCTTTGCCAGCTGACTCCTGGCTGGGTTTGGGATGGGGGAAGACAGGTTCCCACCCTGCAATCTGGGTATCATCTTTGCGTCTTTAGCAGTGGCTACATCTCCTAGCAGTGCCAGCTCCTGCTGGGCAGTCTCCACTATCTCCAGCTCTGACCCTGGGCTTCACAACACTGCCTTCTCCTCTTGTCCCTTCAACCCGAGGGCTTCCAGCTGTTGCTAATCTCTGGGTTGTGGTGTGAGTCCCTGTCCAATATGTCATTAGTTTCTATCAAACTTTCTCCATTAAGTAGAGGGTATAGGCTTCATTTTCTTGATTAGACTCTGACTTACAAGGCATCCTGTCCACTCCCACTGGCCTTCCATGTAGTGCCAACTGGTAACAGAGAACATGCATTGGATTGACCTTGATTCTTGTGCATACATTTTTTTCTCATGTTGCCTGGGAGCAGTAGGTACCTGGCTCAGAATTCAGGACCCCAGGTCCTAGCCAGACATTATCTCCATATGACCAATAAGGAGGAAGAACAGAAGTTTGGGATAGCTGCTCCTTTCATCTGCCTAGAGAACTCCTATTCATCCTTTAAAGCCCAAATATCAATACCACTTGATCACTCTCCTTATTCTTCTCTTATGTCGCCAAGGCTGGATCAGTTGCTTTTTTATTTGTGTTGCCAAAATGGTTTATATAAATATGCCTTAGAGTGCTCTCCTGTTAGGGTCACTAAGGACCTATTTGCCCCATTAGCAGGTATGTTCCCTGAGGGAAGGGGCCTGGCCTCACTCACAGTGGCTCATTCTTTGCATAACGTTTGGCACATAGCAGGTAGTGAAACAGTTTTACCAAGTTCCCCCGTACTCTAATCTGGTTGCATATTAGATCACTTGGGAAGCCTTTAAAAAAAATACAGATGTCCAGGCTCTACCTGAGTACAATGCAATCAGAATTCTGATGGTGGGGCCCAGGCATTGGCATTTTTAAAAGGTTAACTTGGTGATTTTAATGTGCAGCCAGTGTTGCAAACTGTTGGTTTAAATGACTGCTTTGACTTATTATTAGCTTTTAGTAATGTTTCCTGCCATCAGACTCAGCTCCGCCTGCAATTGAATTCAACCCTGCAAATACTCTTGAGTGCCTACTCTGTGTCAAGCATTGTATAGACAAACTCTTGCTACTCGAAGTATGTTCTGTGGACCAGCAGTATCTGTATCATCTGGGAGCTTGTTAGAAATGCAGAATCTTGGGGCACCTGAGTGGCTCAGTCCGTTAAGTGTCTGCTTTCGGCTCAGGTCATGATCCAGGGGTCCTGGGATCCAGCCCCACATCAGGCTCTCTGCTCAATGTGGAGTCTGCTTCTCCGTCTCCCTCTGCCCCTCTCCCCAACCACTTATGCTCCATCTCTCAAATAAATAAATAAAAATCTTAAAAAAAAAAAAAAAAGAAATGCAGAATCTTAGGTCCCACCCCAGACCTACTGAGATCTTTTGCAACCTCACCAGCTCCCTGGCTGGTTTGCATGCATGTTATAGTCTGAGAAGCAATGAAGTCGGTATCATGCCAATGTCAAAGTGCTACAGTGGATTTCATTTCCTTTCTTATCTACTCTAATTTGTTTTCCTTTAGAAGGGTATAATTTTATATCCGCTTCCCAGGCTAAAATGGCGCATCCAAAGGGGGTCAAGTTGAGGCAGGAGCTAGAAGAGATGATGCGGCCCCCTGAGTGCGGTAGGGAAGGGAGGAATGGACGGTCTTGGAGAGATGGAAGCCTCTCAGCACCACTGAGTGCCAGCATCTGGGAGGCTTCAGGGATGGGCTGTTGGGGAGGAATGATTCCCGTTCCTGACATTGCCATTTCTTTGAGCGTGATCGAGGCGTGCTGGAGGGATGCTGTGGCTGTGCCGGATGGAGGACTCAGCAGATCTGCTTGCCAGGGAGCAGGCTGGCATCGACGCAAATAAAGCAGCCTTGCTTGCCTCATGCCAGGAAGCCAGGAGGAGTAGTGGCAGTCTGGGGGCGGGGGGCAGTTTGGGGATCTGCCTCCTTTGCCTCTGTCAGAGGACTCTTCTGTGTGTGGTTGCACAGTTAGTGCTAGATCTTTGAGAAGACACAAAGGAGGAGGGATACCCTTTTCTGGAGGAGACACCTCTTGTCCTCCAACATGTTTCTTTGTTGCTCGAGCCTCCGTTGGATCAGGCCATGGAGGTTAACACATAACCTTCAGATTCAAAAGGACGGCTGTGTGTGTTTCTCTTGGGCTCTTCGGATGAGTTTGACATACACTTTCTGAGGAACCAGGATTTCATCTGAAAAATGATGTTGTAAGTGGTGTGGTTGGGCTGCGGGCAGGAAGTCAGAAAGTTAGGGTAAAAAGGCCACTGCCTTTCGGGAGGTTTGGTCCTTACGATTGGCCCCGTGGTGCAAAGTGGCTCAACCAACGGGCTCACGGGACAGCCTCCCCCATGTATTGTGGCTGTGGGCTGCTAGGTCAGGGTGGGGGAGACCTCTGTGCAGCCTGGCACCCTCCCATCCCCATCCTATCCTGGATCCTTCTCTTGCAGGCAGATCCTGCACTCCCTTTATTCTGGGCCTTGGAGAAACACTAGAGAATCAAATGGGAATGAGAGGACCGACCCTGGAGTCACCAGTTCTGGGGTTTGGACGAGATCGGGCGCGTTCAGGGTGGTATGGCCGTAGACCGGTGCTGGGGTTTGGGATGGCCATTGCTCCGAAAGGCTGTGTAGTGTGGCTGAATCCCATTTGGGGGCTTGGGAAGTTGAGGCTCATTTCCCGGATCCCTCAGGTGACTGAGCCAGAGCTCACGTCTGTAGCAGTTTGTGGCCTCCTCAAAAGCAACCTCTGGCAGGTGGATGTGATTCCACGTAGGCCTCGTGGCCGTGTTGGGCTCTTAGACCCATGGAAGTCAGGACAGGTGCTTTCAGGGGAGTCTCCAGAGGCCCCGGATGGCTAGCTGGGATGGTCTGAGAGCCCAGGCCCCAGTCAGCCAGTCTAGGCGCTGGATATGTCTTGCCGTTGCTCCCATGTTCCTTTGAGCCACTGTGTTCTGTGTCTTGCCTGTTTCTCACTCCACGCGGTCTGGAAGGCATCAAGGCTTCAGCCACAATGTGTCTTGGACCCAGAAACAAAATCTTTTGTCTCCCCCCCTCACCCATGTCTAGCACCCATGTGCTAAGGCTAGAGCAGCAGGGAGAGAAAAGCCCTTTTAATGAATGTTAAGCGTCGACCCTGAACTGCTTTCTGCTTCCCTTGCGGCTCCCACACACTCCTGAGAATGCCCATTTCCCCCTGGGAAGGCGGGCATGAGGGCAGGTGTTGCCCAGACTTTACGCCTCATTTTTCATTAATGATGAGTCTTAGAACCGCATCATCCCTGCCACGTCCTCCCCTGTCCTTACCCTGGCTTCCTATCAAAGCTGGGATCTGATCTGATGGGAGAGGGGCTCTGCCTCCTTGTGCAGGCTGTCCTGTTGTGCTGGGAGGTGATGTTTGCTGAGTGCCAGAGCCAGGCACTGTGCCTGGCAGGTAGCGGGCCCTCGGTGAATGTGTAGCCTGCCGCGTGCATGTCGTCACCAGCAGCTGTGGATGTGTGGAATGATGGCACATGGCTTGTGTGCCTTCCTAGCCTCACACCTTCATGTAATTGATTGGTTCATTCAGCAAGAATTTTTAGCACGTCCTGTGGTGCCAAGCAGGGTGCCAAGAAGGGGGCCCTCCTGAGGCAAGATGAGATATGCCCACTGAGAACTCGCATGCAAGAGGGGATCAGGCTTGAAAAAGAGAAGCTTGGCCAAATATTAGGAATTTAAGGCAAGACTTTGTAGAGTGACTAGCATTGAAGGATAAAGAGATCAAAACATAACTTCCCCACATTTCCATACTATGTTACAATTTTATGTGGTTTTATATGGTTTTGGAATATTTGTCATCGTGGGGTGCCTGGGTGGTTCCATTGGTTAAGTATCTGCCTTTGGTTCAGGTCAGATCTCGGGGTCCTGGGATTGAGCCCCTTATCGGGCTCTTGGCTCAGCAGGGAGTCTGCTTCTCCCTCTCCCTTTGTTCTCTCTCTCTCATGTTAATAATTAAATAAATTTTAAAAATACTTGTCATCTTAACTGTGAAACAGGCAGGACTTTTTTTTTTTTTTTTTTTAGTAAGGAGATGTTAGGGACAAGGGTAGATCAGAGAGAGGGGAAGTCATTAGGAACAGCAAGAAGATCAGGTTGCTTAGGGGCCAACAGAGTGTCTGGGAAGGAGCAGCTACTTCAGGACCTTGCCGAGGAGCATTTGCATGCAGGGTTTACATTTTCTTACAAGTGTGACATTTGAGAAGGTCACTTACCTCTGGGAGCCTCAGTGCCTTCCTTTATAAACAAGAGTGAGAAAGTCATTTTGGTAGGGTGGTGATGGGATTGAAATGATATTGGGGGTAAGTGGGGGACCTGGCACACAGTAAAACACCAAACCATGTAGCTCTAAATCCTTTGAAGTGTATGGTTGGGGTCTGAGTCGTGTAGTAGGAGACCCAGCTGGCAAGGCAGACTGGCTTCCCATGTCTAGCAGCTCGTAGGCAAAAAGGTGTCAGGGTTTGAGACCCCATTCAAGGAGACGTGGAAACATGGTCAAAGGCAGGTCATGTCTTTGGGACGTAATGCTAGGGAACCTAAATAGGATCGTGGGGACTTGAGACAGGAGGCCAGGAGGGGTGAGATACCATGCCAGCAACCTGGATAGAACAACTGGCGTTTAGTCGAGGGGAGATTCTGGAGGTGGTGTGGAACACCTGGGGATGGGACCTGGGCTATCTGTCTCCTGTCACCCTAGGAGGTGCTCCTGGAGTGCTCAGTCCCGTGGAGGGCACCTGCCCTATCCTGAGAAAAGCTCTCAGGCTGGTAAAACCCCAAAATTCAACTGAGTAAATGTAAAGGTCAGATTGACTTTCTTCAGTGATTCATGAACCAGGCAGCATCCCATCTTGCAAATAGAAAGGAGCGCCTATGAGCTGCAGAAAGGAAGGGTTTTTAAAGGCAGAGAGGGAACAAAAAAGAGGAAATTGTTAGCAGAGAATGCATTGTTTTAGGCAAGGGTGTCCTCCTGAGGGGAGGAGAAGGGGTCTATCAGAGGATTACCTGTTACTGCTGACCAGGAAATTCCAGGTGGATTAGTTAAAAGTCACATTCCTGAGCAGGGAGGGGGTGTTGAAACTGTAGTCAGGTTAGGTATCAAGTCTTGGCTTGCTGACTTGGGGCTTAGCACAAGCCACTCCATTTTGGGCCTGCTGTTTTCTTTCTTTTCTTTTCTTTTCTTTTCTTTTCTTTTCTTTTCTTTTCTTTTCTTTTCTTTTCTTTTCTTTTCTTTTCTTTTCTTTTCTTTTCTTTTCTTTCTTTTCTTTTCTTTTCTTTTCTTTTCTTTTCTTTCTTTCTTTTCTTTTTTCTTTTTTAAGTAATTGCTCTCTTTTGATCAGAGTCAGTCTGAGAGATGTGGTCAAAATTTAAGGCCTTAGCATTGTTCTCAGCTACTGTGCCGTACTTGTCACAGCTTTGTTGATCCTCCATGTGGTATTGACAGGTCATGGCTTTTTTTTTTTTTTTTTTTTTTTTGCTCAGTCTCTGTGATACTCATTGGTCACAACTTCAGATCCACAATTTATACGTTGGCCATTTTCTTCATTCCTTTTCTGACATCCTAGTCTCAGGCAGGTCATTTGCTTGATGGTTAGTAGCTATGGCTATGCATTAAAGCTTTCAAGAGAATACAGTGAGCCAATGAGATTATTATGATTATTGTAAGTAGGATAATTCCCGGCGTTTGGAACATACTTCAGGGCCATGGTTCCCCAAGACCCAAGCTATTCAAAATCAGGCAAATCAAAGAAAGACCTTATTGAGGGAATCACCTTTTTAAGCTAAGTGGCGTGCTCGGTGATCTTACGCCACTGAGTTTCAGCTTGCCCAGAAGTGTTAATGTAGGTGCAGCACATGATGTTGGCCACAGCAGATACCTCCTTGCTCCGCTAAAAGATGCTCAAGGACTGTTCTGTTATTGAGAACAACTTTGGCTTGAGTCAAGGATTTTTAATTTTTTTTTTGGCATCTACTGAGTTAGCAGTGGATTCTGCAGTGTCTTCAAGAGTTAAGGAAAGGTTTCAGATCATATTCTCATTTACATTTACTCCTAACCAGGGAATGTACTGCCTTGCCAAAGGAAGGAAATCCTGAGTCACGAATACCTCCTGGCAATTCCTTTCTAACTCAATGATGTAAATCCAGAGGAATCCACCAGTGAAGTGTCTTAGTTCGTTTGTGGAAAGTTGGAGAGGTATAGGTAGATAACCAAGGAGACATTGCCCAGCTCTGTATGCCAGCCAGCCATGGAGGCATCACAGGTCCAAGGACCAAGGAGAGTGGTAACCAGTGTGGACAAAGACAGACCCTCTCAGGGCACAGACTACTTCCTGTGAAGGGGACAGTGTGAATGGACTCATTCACAGATATTTGCCTGTTTAAGCCAGGAGTCAGGTTTTCTCTTAGGCTGAAATAGAGTTGTTCTAAATTCCAGAAGTTACACCCCTTAGCAGGGAGGCACAGGTGAGGGTGTCATCTCGCTAGGCCAGAGCCAGCATAAAGAAAAAGAACAGGAGGAAGAAAGGGTTTCATGTTTGGTTCAGGTGTGAAGTCTTGATCTGGCATCTTGAGAGGAAGTGGTTTACCTTGGTGCCAGCTGCTTCTCTTCCTGGTCTATTGGATTAAGAGGTCTCCAGCGTTTGTACGGGACCAGATGTAAGCTGGAGCCTTCTTCAGCTGTGAGGTGTATATCCAGGGTGTAAGTCCGTGAAATTTGGCTGTCATCTGGGTGGTTAGGGAGACCCGGTATAGCCCCTTCCCAGGACATTCATGGCTGGTCTTTTTACTTACTAATTCCAAGTCAGAGGGTGGGAAAACATTGGAAATGTTAATTTGGAGCGCCATAGCCAGATTTTTGAAGAAAGTAGAAGAATTCAGCTATATAACAGAACCCTGAAGACCATTAACAGGATTAGCGATAAATACAGATAAAGGTGTAAACATAATGTCTTCCTTCTGCAATTACTTCCATTTTTTTTTATAGTAAAGCTAATTTGTTTGCATTTAACTTTCCTTACTTATTTACATAAGTGCATCAAGAATAGTGCTTGACTGTATAAGCTTTTTTGTAAAGATTGCTTTGCTGGAACACTGCAAGCAGGGTCACAGGTTGATTTTTTTTTTTTTAAAGGGGTTTTATTTGGTCTGTAAAATCAGACTTAATTCCTTAAAACTGTCTGGTCATCTCTAAGCCTATCTCTCTCTCTCTCAAAGATGACATTCCAGTCAAAGCCTTGGTAACATAACCAGCATTTGTAATTGTGTTCTGTTACAAAGAGAATGGATTCTTATTGAACTTATGTAAATACCTAATTATTTTGCCAAGAAAAGAATACTGAAGAGTTCTGGAATTCTGGAGGGATCAGATGTAGAGAAGAAGTAAATGTTTCATTTTTGTTCACAAAGGTAGATCTCACCAAATTGTTGATAGCTGAATTGAAAAGGGATAAAGGTTTCCCCAAATCCAGAAAAACAATACATTAGAGAGCCAGCAGTGTTTTAAACAAGAAGTCATAAAAGTTCTGTCTTCCTTGGCTCATTCAGCCCCATATAATTAATTCTTGTTGGTCTTGGTCTTTTGTGAAAAGTCTGATGAAATCACCAATTTACAGTGTTTTGTACATTCTTACTCTGTTCAGTGGTGTGATCTGTTATCAGAACCAGTATCAAAGTCATCACAAACCTGTACTGTAGAGTACTTGTCAGATGCCTTTCCATGAATTTCTCTGGAAATGAAACACATTTATAAGAAGCTTTTGTAAGAGCATCTGAGTAAAACAATGACAGTCTGTAAATGATAAGACTTAAAAATGGCCATGGTTAAAGGTCTGATGAGAGTTTATTATGATCTATTTGACAAGGAAATTTCGTTATTTTTGTAACATTTTAAGATAAGAACCGGAATTATAAGTGTTTACATTATATTAGGACATAATAGATCTTTCAGAATTGCATACAATTTCTGGAACATTTCTATTAATAACCTGTACCCACACAAATATGATCTAAGAAGGTTTACTGTTACCTATTTGACAATGTTTCCCATGTAATTTATCATACTAAATAAGCTAAGTTACACGAATTAGTGTAACATCTCTCTTTTTATAAAGATAAAGAAATCTACTGGAAATGTTCCTGGATCTTTTGGAAAATCTCAATGTTAGTTCAAGGTCAAAAAGATTTCATTTAGTTTTATTTTTAGGAAGTTTGTCAAAAATATCAAAAGATTTGGGTACTTGGTCAAATAAGATCTTGGTCACTGTGAAGTAACACTTAGTTGTCCATTTAACCAAAACAAAAACTGTGTAGGCAGGGGCATCTGGGTGACTCAGTGGTTGGGCGTCTGCCTTTAGCTTAAGTCATGATCCTGGGATCCCGGGATCAAGTCCTACATTGGGCTCCCCAGAGGGAGCCTGCTTCTTCCTCTGCCTATGTCTCTGCCTTTCTCTGTCTCTCATTAATAAATAAATAAAATCTTAAAAAAAAACCTTGTAGGCAAATAACAAGGTTAAATAGTTGTAAAAAGCCTTAGCTCTTTTATTTTTTTTTATTTTTTATTTTTTTGCCTTAG
Organism: Canis lupus baileyi; assembly: GCF_048164855.1. Lineage (NCBI taxonomy): Eukaryota > Metazoa > Chordata > Mammalia > Carnivora > Canidae > Canis > Canis lupus. The sequence continues at coordinate 52,933,880 of NC_132839.1, read as the reverse complement.
CTCTTTTAATACTAAAAAGACTTTTTTTTTCTTAAGTAATCAAGGACCTAATAAACATAAAATACAGAATCTTTGTTTTTCTAGACAGATTATATTAAAGGTAAAGAAAACCCTTGGCTTACAATTTCCTGTTAAAAGCAGACCAATAGTCTAAGAAAACTTTGTCTTTTTAACAAAGAGAAAAAAACCAAATTCCAATTTTGCACCATTATACTTTTTTTTTTTTAAAGATTTTATTTATTTATGACACACACATGCAGAGAGAGGCAGAGACACAGGCAGAGGGAGAAGCAGGCTCCATGCGGGAGCCCGACGTGGGACTCGATCCTAGGTCTCCAGGATCACGCCCTGGGCTAAAGACAGCGCCAAACCACTGAGCCACCCGGGCTGCCCTGCACCATTATACTTTTAATATTAAAACTAATTTTAAATAAATTCATTTTAGTATCAGCCAGCTTGACCACACATTAAAATTCCTTTTCAAAGTTTCCTTTTTCACAAACCTTCTCTTTTCTTTTTTACATTCAAATTTTGTCCTGTATTTTCCCTCTTTAAATATAAATATCCAACTTCACTTTTGGGCAAAATTACTTTTTTTCCCTCAACAAAAATGTATTTCATTCCGCATGCCTTATTCTTTTTTTTTTTTTTTTTAATTTATGAGATAGAGAGAGGGAGAGGGAGAGGCAGGCTCCCCACAGGGAGCCCGATGCAGGACTCAATCCCAGGACCCCAGGATCATGACTTAAACTAAAGGCGGATGCTCAGCCATTGAGCCACCCAGATGCCCCTCTTCATTCCTTCTTTTACTGAAGGCAGACATTCTAATTCTTACATATGGAGGTGTTTCCCTTACTATTTGTAGTAGCTTCAGTTTTATGTATATATATATATTATATATATATATATACACACACACTTATATATATGCAGATGTATGTATACATATATGTATATTTATATATTTGGCATATAATATCCTATTAGTTTTAGGTGTACATTATAGTGACTTGATATTTTTATATGCTAGGAAGTAATCTCCATAGTAAATCTAGTTTCCATCTGTCACCATGCAGAGTTACTACAATAATGACTATATTCTCTGTGGTATATATTGCATTCCCATAACTTATTTATTTTACATCTGGAAGTTTGTACCTCTTACTCCCCTCTTTGGTAACCAACAGTTTGTTCTTTGTATTTATGTATCTATGAACCTGTTTCTGTTTTTTTTTGTTGTTGTTGTTTATTTTTTAGATTCTACAAATAAATGAAATCATGTGGTTTTCTTTCTCTTATTTCACTCATATATATGTGTGTGTATATATATATATATATGTGTGTGTATATACACATACACACACACATACACACACACCACTTTTTCTTTACCCATTCACCTATTGATGGACCTTTAGGTTGCTTCCATATGTTGGCTTTTGTAAATAATGTTGCAGTGAACATAAAGGTGCATTTATCTCTTCAAATTAGTGTTTTTGTTTTCTTCAGATAGATACCTAGAGGTGGAATTGATGGATCATAGGATAGTTTTATTTTTAACTTTTGAGGCACTTGTATACTGCCTTCCACAGTGGCTGTACCACTTTGCATTTCCACCAACAGTGCATGAGGGCTCTTGTCCCCCCATATCCTTGCAAACACTTGTTATTTCTTGTCTTTTTGATAATAGCCAATCTGACGGGCGTGAGGTGGTACCTCACTGTGGTTTGGATGTGCATTTCCCTGGTGATGAGTGATGTTGAACAGCTTTTCACGTGCCTGCTGGCCATCTGTATGTCTTCTTCTTTTTTTTTTTTTTAAGATTTTATTTATTTACTCATGAGACACACACACACACACACACACACACACACACACAGGCAGATACATAGGCAGAGGGAGAAGCAGGCTCCTTGCAGGGTGCCCCACATGGGACTCCATCCTGGGACTCCGGGATCATGCCCTGAGCCAAAGGCAGACGTTCCACTGCTGAGCCACCCAGGCGTCCCTGCGTGTCTTCTTTAGAAAAATGTCAATTCAGGTCCTCTGACCATTTTTTAATCATATTTTTTCAATATTAAGTTATGTAAGTTCTTTATATATTTTGGATATTAACCTCTTACCAGATGGACGATTTGCAAATCTCTCCTCCCATTCAGTAGATTACCTTTTTGTTTTGTTCTTGATTTCCTTTGCTGCACAGAAGCTTCTTAGTTTTATGTGATCACATTTGTTTTATTCTAGCTTTTGTCTCCTATTGCCTGAGGGGACTGGTCCAAAAAAATATTGCTAAGACTGGTGTCAAAGTGCTTACTGCCTATGTTTCCTTCTAGGGGTTTTATGGCTTCAGGTCTTAATTTCATATCTTTCATCAGTTTCGCATTCGTTTTTGTATATGGAGTAAAAGAGTGGTCCAGTTTCATTCTTTTGCATGGAGCTGTCCAGTTTTCCCAACACATTTATTGAAGAGACTGTCTTTTATCCTTTGGATATTCTTACTTCTTTTGTCATGGATTAATTGACCATCATATAAGTGTGGTTTTATTTCTGGGTTGTCTGTTTTATTCTGTTGGCCTTTGTGTCTGTTTTTGTGCCAGTACCACACTGTTCTGATTACTATAGCTTTGTAGTATAATATGAAATGAAGGAGCATGATACCTCCAGCTTTGTTCTTTCTCAAGATTGCTTTGGTTGATCGCATACATTGTTAGAATTCTTAATCCTCAGGAGCCTTAACTAAGAAGTAGACAACTGTGAAGTGTCTTTTCCATTAGCATTCTGTGAATTGGCAGGCTTATGGGCACTTTTTCTGATTTCTAAAAATGGAGCTTTTTTCAGTGTGCATAAAACATGTTTGCTAATAGACTCAAAAGATCTTTGGTTCCTCTGGAAGGAAAATATAGATAAGCCTGTTTTCACTAATTAATGTCTCAGTATTTTATCTTACTTGAAGATGATCCGGATACTTGGTGAATTTAACTTAACTCATTTTATGACTTAGCAGAACTTTAAGGTTTCAGGTTACCAAAACGATAGGGGGAAACTATTTAAAAAGTTTACCTAAAACCTTTTTTATCATGCTTACATGTATTCAATTTACTTGCTCTTGACAGTTATTTTCAAATTACCCACAAAAGCTCCGCGAGGCATTAGACAAAGTCAGCCACCATACCAAGCTCTTTTTCTTGTTGACAAATTTTGTAACAGAGATAATGTGAATTTATTTGATTAGCAAACGTGGGTAGGATAAAAGTATTATATTAGATGCCGATAACTCTAAAGACATGCCTATTTTAATTAAACCAGCAAACTTAAAGTAGCACTAATAGCGAATATCTTCCCAGACCATATGACTCTGAAAAGCAATTGTGTTCATTTCTATTATATTTCTGAGATTCAGGAATACTCAATTTATAAGTGCTTATAGTTAAGCCAATTAAAGAGAGCTTTGATATTTACTAGAATTTGGCAAGGTTTTTCATAATTTCAGTTTTAGTTTTCCTTAGCTATTTAAGGGAATAACTTATAGCAGTTTATAAGAGAATCCCTTGGAGCCCTGTCAATTTGGGGAGGGGCCTATATGGGGATAGATATGGGGCCATTGGCATTAGTGGTTAAATAATTTGCATAGGGTCTTGGAGGACAATCTCTTCTATAGTGTCCCAGTTGTCTACAACTGAGACATTGATTTTTGGTGCCAGTTTTTTGATGATGGACCCCTAAGAGAGTATGATGTGAGGGTCCCAGGTATCATTTTAGATTCCTGGCCTTGTAGCTATAAAGCTAATGACTTGGCAGACTTTTGTTTATGATCTTGTGTCTTTAAATTTTCATTAGCCTTTTATAGTGAATTTTTTAATGAACTTGTCTCAGACTCTTAAAGCCTTTTGGAAGCTTCTACATACCAATTAAAATAGGTATCCCATTCTGTTTGCTTGTTATGGGAACCCTTCCTTTCAAGTGTACATCTTAAGTAAAAGGTCTTGTGCACTTGGAACGTCCCCCTAATGGCCATTGTAATTCTGAGTTGTCTTTAGTGCCTTTTTTGTAGATATTTACAGCTTTCAGAACTACAGTTTTTAGACATGAAAGAAGGAGGTGTGCCAGAAGATGGCAGGTTTGATTCTGTAGAAATTGAGGATCCCATTTTTTATTATTATAGTTGACCCCTGAACAGCAAAGAGATTAGGGGTGCTGACCACCTTTGCAGCCAAAAACCTGTGTATGAGTTTTGACTTCTCCAAAATATACCTACTAATAGCCTATTGATGACTGGATGCCTTATCGGTAACATAAACAATCAAATAACACGTATTTTGTATCTGTTAATGTATGATATGTTGTATTTTTATTTTATAATAAAGTAGGCTAGAGAAAAGAAAATTTTATCAAGGAAGTCATAAGGAAGAGAAAATATATTTGCAATACTGGACTGTAGAAAAAAATCTGAATATAAGTCAGCTTTCACAATTCAGACCTGTGTTGCTCAACAGTCAACTGCATGTATGTATGTATGTATGTATGTATGTATTTTAGTCACATTAATACCTAAGCAGAATGTACTTCAGGATTGGGGACTGTGTGGTGTTTTACAGTGTGCCTTGTTACATGGATGTGTTTTTTGAGGTTGGCAGGTGGCCTGGTATTAATCTAACCCATCCTGTGACTACTTTCTCTTAACAGGGGAGTCTTTGGGTTGGGCAACGAGTGCTGTAACAGCTTTTAAATGCTCGACCTGCGCCCACCAATTCTGTGGCTTTTTGCCCTCTGAGATCCCCATTAGCAATTAGCCTTTACATCCTGTGCGCATTAGCAGAAACCAGCGTTGACCCCAGAAACAGAACTTTGGGCCTCAGCAGTAAGCGAAGAGCTAGGCCTCATCCTGGGAAGAGGATGGGACCCGCAGACCTCAGAGAATGGGAATCGTGGACAGATTTCAAACAAGGGGAGAACCACAGCTGCTACCCGCTGTTCCCAGTGTAGAGTCCCAGGAATGATTTCACACAAATGAGAAGCTGCAGACTACACCACCAACACTTCCCAGTGTGGATTCCAAGGGTGGAACCACAGGCTGGGATCTAGTAGTTACCAAGGACTGGCCCATGGCAGGCCCTGTGTGCACTGCCAGTGCTTCCTGTGGAAGCTTGGACTGGGAAGAAGGTTGTACTGACAGACCTCAACAGATGGGGACCGTGGTCTGAAGCCCCATGTGCTGGGGAGCTACGTACTGGCCACTGATGGGTCCCACGTGGATCTTGGGATGGAATTAAGTGCTGGGGTTTTGCACGCAAAAGCCTGGCAATTGGAGAGTGAACAGTCAACTAGATCAGGAGCTCAGTGCAAAGCCAGCAGAGCCCAGATCCAAGAGGAACCTGACACTTGGCCTTCGGCAAGGACAGGAAAGACTGAACTCAGAGCATTCCCTGGGTACTATGCCTGTGTTTCTTTTTGTTCCCAAGGTGTTTGGAAGTCTCCCTTGGTCCAGATTTGCTGCCACCAGATCTGCTAAATAACAGAAATTGTACTGAGTAAATTTGAAGATCTACTTGGCTTTGTTCAATGATTCATGAGTTGGGCAGCATCCCACCTAGCAAATAGCTCCAAGGAGCAGCAGATAAGATGGTTTTTTAAAGGCAAAGTGGAATGGAAAAAAGGAAATGGGCAAAGAACTGTATTGTTTTAGGCAAGGGTGCCCTCCTAGGAAGAGCAGAAAAGGTAAGATGTCTATCAAGAGATTACCTCCTAGGGCTGACCAGGAAATTCCAGGTTGCGGGTTAAAAGTCCCATTCCTGGGGGCTTGAAAGTATAGTTAGGTTAGGTATTAAGTCTTGGGTTGCTGATGTGGGGTTTAACACAAGTGACTCCATTTTGAGCCTGGACTCCTTTTTAACATGACAAAGAACTGCAGGTACCCACAGTCAGCAGCCAACCAGCCGCAGGGAATGGGATGGTCTGAGGGATGTGGGTGCAGCATGGGACATAGAGTGTTTGCTCCTGTGGGAGCAGCCTCCTCCTCGGCAGCAGCCTCTTCTCCAGAAAGAGAGTGCTGTACCCAGGTCTTCATGTGGGGAGGTGGGCTGGACCAGTGATGGAGAGGTGGCCTCTGCGAGATTCTGGGTCAGGGTCAGGGTCTGGGTCAGGGTCAAGCATGCTTGGATCTTTTAGCTAAAAGTTCACCTCTCACCATGTAACTCTACCATTGGAGGTTTGCTGAGAGGCTGTATGGCCTTCAGAAACACTGACTCACTCTCTGGGCTCTTTGAGGCTTCTGCTTCAGAGAATGGGGCATTCTGTTAGGAGCCGCCAACTATGATATCAGACTGCACAGATCTGCTGGCCGGAGAACAGCTGAATGAGTGAAGGGAGCAAAGGGAGAGGCAGAGAGAGAAAGCCAAAGAAGTAGGAGAACTGGCCAATGGAAGTGAGGTTGGAAGAACCTGAGCAGCCTGCTGGGAAGTGGGTTGGTGGTGAAGAAGAGTGCCCTGCTGCCTCCCCACCCTCAGTGAGACTGATTAGGAGGGCACAGGGAAGGCGAGAGATGAAGACCAGGCAGAGGGTTCTGGGCAGGTTTGGGCAGTGGTCATCAACCAGGGAAAAGCCATTAAGAGCTGTTTGGGAATGCTAACATGTGGACGCCTGGCCCTCTTCGAATGTGAATAGATTTGCAGTTGTCATAGAGTCCCCTTCCAGGAATCCAGACCTCTTGGAAATGTGCTTTTACAAAGAAAGGAGCAAGGGAACAGAAGAGAGAATAATTTAGAGCTGCTTTCACATGTATCTCATAAAGCTGCCATCCGTAAGAAGAGCTTGGTATCGACCTAGGCAGATGTTTGTTCCTGGGGAACAAACTTTAGCAAGCAAGCAGGTTCCATTCAGAGAAAGCCCAGCATGGCAGTGTCCTGGCCTCTTGTCCTGAAGTGCTGGGACCCAAGATACCTGTAGGCAATGGCTTACATGTCACAGATTGAAGCACCATCTCCACTTCGATGGGCTAGCCAGAGCCACCCCTGAGTGCCTATGGCATGAATCGAGAGTGTTTTCCTTGGGGCTCATTCTCACCTTGACCCCTCTGCACACGTGTAGCATCTAAGAACTGACAGTGTGGTGCCACACAGTTTCCCCGAGGGTCTGAGCTGAATGCTAGCTACTGTGCAATCTTTCACCTTCAGGAAATGTGTGAGCAAGTATTCTGCTGCCCTCAGCTCCACATTCTTGATTTGCAAATGGGTGGCTTGAGTGGCCCCAGGGACAGAGCCCTGGGACCCACTGGTGGTGGGTGCAGCTATTAGGCATTCTGAATTCCCAGTGGCATGCTGGTAGAGAAAAGAAAGAAAGCTGGGGACAAGTGAGCTCAGGTCTAGGCACAGTGACACAGCTGTGCTGGTCCATGGAGTAGAGTCAGCATTCCTGTATCATGGTGGGTAGGATGAGGGGCCTTGTTTCTGATAGGGGCTGGGATGGCTGACTGTGGCCTCTAATATGGAGGGAGTCTGGGCAGCAGTGTTATTAACACAAAATTGTTAATTCTGTGATTCAAAGGGGTAGACAGTAGTGCACCCAGTTTGAAATTGGTTTCATTAGTTATCAGCAAGATGGCGATGAGGGTGTGAGCAGGATCTGAGCCCATCCCCTGGGAGAAGGAGGCTGGCATGTGCTGTCTATGTTGTTAGGGTCCAGCTGAGTGGCCAGGATTTGGGGGACCCCGTCACAGCACTACACTGAAGGGACAGGCCCTGGGGTAGGGACCTCATCATGTTGGTGAATCACTCTCAGTGGGTACTGAAGGGGGGCCGTGACACCATGCTGCAAGCAGTCTCCCCAGGGACACCAGATTCTTGGCGGAGGCAGTTGGCACATAATAGGTGCTTTATAAATGAATGGACAAAGTGGAGTTCCACACCCCACCTGCTGCTGAGGTTAGGCCTGGCTGGGCAGCCCCAACCCAGGCCTGTGGGGTGTTTCGGGTTCACAACCAGGAGGCAGGTTGCAACTGCAATAGGCTTCTGACCATGAGTCCTTCCTCATGGGGAGGACATCGGGTCTGGGTAAGCTCAGCAACCAGAGGCTCATGGTCAGTGCTCAGTGATGCTGCCAGTGTATTCCCTGTTGCTCTCCATCCTGACCGCCATGGGCTCTGTGTTTTTCCTCATGGATGGTACAAGAAGAGAGCTGGTCGGTGTGTGACCTGAAAATCCCCAGTGTGATCTGGCCCCAGCTCCCCTTTCTGGCTGTGGTTTTTCCCTTTCTCTTAACTCCTTGGGCACCGGCACTACCGTCTCTTGTATGCTATTGCTCCAGAAAGTGGGAGCCCTTGCAGTCCTACCTGGTGACCTCTCTGTTCTAGGGCTAGTGGTAGAGTGCCACACTGCCAGGCCCCTTGGCTTTGAGAGGAGGAACATCTGCGGAATGGGGGCCAAATGTTGGCTTCCCAAATTTCCCCAGGTGTTGGGGTTGGAGGCAGAGTGTCACCTTGACCTTGGGGTTTCTGATCCTCCCAGTGTGGAAAGTCAGCCTCCAGTGGGTATGCTTCACCCGATCTCCTAATAGGACATCCTCAGCATCTTTGTTGTGTTCACCTTTCTCGTGCCACCAAGGGATTCCCCACATGGCGCCGTGGGTCTCCTTCTGCCAGTTTCAGGATAGTAAATGCTCTCTCTCTCCAGAATGCAGCTGACCGCCCAGGAAGGGACAGTTCATGCTACATGCATGCCAAATTTATTGAGGCCCTTTAAAGAACCAGGAGCTCTATGTGGCTCTGGGGATGCTGAGATGAAAGATAGTCCCTGCGCCCAAGCATCTCAAAGTCTCACGGAGAGACAGGCATGTCAAAGAGCATAAGACAAGATCACAAGTGTCCTGTGGGCAGCGCAGTTTGTGTTGGGCGCTGATACTCACCACTATGCACCGTGTAAAGCCAGGAAGTTAAAATGGTGAAACAGTCCCCAAGCAGTGGGTAGGTGCCCTCCAAGGCCCGCTCACGCTCACTGACCACACCCAGTACTCCAGCCACGTGGCTCCTCCTGGAAGCTTCTCCCCCCACTTCCAACCACTTCTAGCACCTGGATCCAGGACCTGAGGATCAGTGCCTGGTTTAGGAGGAGGCCCTTGGGGCCCTGATCCAGCCCTTTGGCCAGAGTCTGTTTGGCTGGAGTTTGTGCTCTACCTGGTGCTACTTACAGTGTCAACCCTGGTTCGGTGACAGCACAACCAAGGCGCTGGTGACCTAGCGAGGGGCGCTGATGAGGACTCTCAGAAGGAGGTCTGAGGAGCATCCTTCCGTGGCTCTGTGGTGGTTGGCGTACCTCTGACCCTTGATGTTGAACCTCGGCCCTGCCCCACCCCACAGGATGGAGCTCCCCCACTTTCCCCCATCCCACATGTCTCTCAGGTCTCAGTTTTAAGGAGGGGCTGCTGAGACTCACTGGAGCCCTGAGGGCTCTTGAACACTGGACGAGCACAGGGCAAGAGGAAAGGACCAAAGTCAAAAGCATGTGGCTGATTTTGTTGTCCAGGAATTTATGCTCTTGTGAGTGAAGCCAGGCACATAATGCCTGGACACAGAGGTGACAGGGTCACATTCATACACCAGCGAGCACGCAGGAGTAATTCCCTGGTAATTGGGAGGGTGAGGCTGGGTGGCTGATGGCTGCAGCTGGGTGAGGGTGGTTTGCTGAAAGCCTAGCAGAGGGAGGAAGATACGGCATGTCAGAACCCCCTGGGATGGGCCATTCTGCAAATCCCCGGGCACCCAGGGGCTGGCAGGGACAGGGAGTGGCTCTGAGGAAGCCAGAGGGAACCAGCCCAGGCAGCAAGGGCTTTGTGCGGCTGACTCTTAAAGAGGAGGCGGTGGGGAGTGGGCAGGAAGAAGGTCTCACGCTACAGTCCCGTCACTGCCTTGGCCACTGTGGCCACAAGTAGAGTCATTGTGCTGGCTCCGCAGGCCCGCATTCCTGACCTCAGACCCTGCACAATCCAGTGATGACTTGAAAAGAAAAAACTCACTTCTTCTCTACTCTGAAGGCTTTTCCTCTGGCCACTAAATGTGTGATTTACCCCTAGACCAACCAATTCTCCAGTTCTTTGCGGACACCAGGTGGGTGTCCTACAATCCAGTTCAGTGCTGGCACTATCTACCAGGAGTTAGTGTCAGAGCCCACAGTTAAGGACGCGGTCCCAAAAGACCACACCATCCCACTACTTATGATGCCATTTGCAAGTCCAGGTTGTCACTGGGGCTTCTGACCAACTAGTTATAGGTCTAAGGTTCCCAGGACCCCCTCCTTGGGTTCAACAGTTTTCTAGAACAGCTCACAGGACTCAGGAAAACTGTACTTGCTACATTCCCAGTTTGTTATAAAAGGATGCAAGTCAGGAGCAGCGAGGTAGAAGAGATAGATGCATGGGGTGAGGTAGGGGGAAAGGGCACAGAGTTCACATGCCGTTTAGGGGTGCACTGCTCCCCGTCCCCAGTTCCTCCATGTGTTTGCCAACTGGAAATTGTCTGAACCCCGTTGTTTGGGATTTGTATGGAGGCTTCTTTATGTGGGCATAATTGATTAAATCATGGCCGTTGGTGAGGAAGTCCATCTCCATTTGGGTGGAGCTGACAGTTCCAAACCTGTGATTATAAGATTGGTTCTCCTGGCTCCCAGCCCCCAGCCTGAGGCTCTTTCAGGAGCCCTAAACACCTGCCATCTTATTAGCAGACAAAAATATGCTTACCAACTTGGAACTTCCAAGGGTTTTAGGAGCTGCATGCTAGGAAATGAGAGCAGAGACCAAATACATATATTTCTTATCATGTCACACTGCTTTTGTTTTTCAGAGGGCAAATAAACATATGTAAAGCTCTAGGGTATTCCAGAGAATGTGCTAGGTCTTTGACAAACACTGTTTTAATTAATCTTTGCAATGCTTCCATGAAACCAGCATCACTATCTCTAGTTTATAGACAAAGAAACTGAGGCCTGACAGGCTGGCTTCTCTGCTGATGAGAGCACACCTCCCTGTTGTAGCCTTGCTTTTTGTCTCCTATGGTAGAGGGATGAGGGGCTGGAGGGAGGAAGGGAGTGAGAGTCACAGAAGCCACTTGTGCAGGTCCCACTAGCAAGTCCCCTTTTGCTCCCCAATCCTCTATCTGGATTTGAGCCGCAGGGAGGCATTTCATTAGTCTGATGGATTTGGACATAGGGTAGAGGAGAAGTGGCTTCTGTCCTTAGAGTGCCTGTGGTTCTTTACATAATCCGTTTCCCTCTGTGACAGGCTTCCCCAGAACGTGAAGCCTCCCTCAAGGAAGGTTTGGTTTGGCGTACTAGGCATTTGTTAGCCACTGGGCGTTGTTAGCTTCGAGTCTGTGAAGGACACATTCAAAGTCATTGTTGAGAAAGTAGAGCCCCAAACAGGGTAGAGCTCACAGGCTGGAAACCGAAAAGTTTGGTAAGAGGTGGGTTGTGTCCTTCTGGGCATGATGCTTTCTCAGAAAGGGGCTGAATAGTTATAACAGATATCTTGGAGGAGGGATTGGTGGGTCTTGAATCCAAGAAAGAGTGAGAACAAGAGAGAGATGTCAAAGAGCTTTCTGGATAGATGTGGTTAATAGATGGCACACACACTGCCCCTCTGTAGTGTGCCCACAGCAGACATCACGAATCGACCACAGCTCTTTGGCTCATCCACAGATTCCTTCTAAACACAGCGATCCGTATGAACCTTCCGCAACCTGCTGGTGTTGCGCATAATTTGAAATGTGCTCACTCACTAGCTCTGCGGTGATGTTCCAAGTCAGGAGGACTCAGCAGAGGTGGTTTGGGAAAATCGAGGGCATGAGAATGAGCTGTCCTGTCCATGCTTGCTATTGGGGAGACCAGGGGAGCAAGAGACTACAGGAGAGGTTGAGAGTTTAGGTGTCAGGGGTAGAGCTGAACTGGAAATAATCTCTAATTAGGTAGTAATTGAAGCCCTGTGAATAGAGAGACGCCTTCCAAGAGAGGGAGGATATGGAGAGAACAGCCGGCTTCTGGCCGCAGGGAAGGAAACTGCTCAAGATGCCGAAGCAGGGAAGAGAAAAATTAACAAGAGAAAAAGCTGGATTTCCTTCACCGAGTGAGGCAGACCATCTCTCCAGCTCCCTAAGTGGAAACCTCTGGAACCTTAAGGAACTCCAGGGCTGTTCCAGATTTTCAAGGGCTAATGCTGTTAATGCCTGCCTTTGTGGGGCTCGGTTGTAAGCTAGCGTTTCTCCCAGCACTGGTGTCTTTAGAGGTACCTCCACCCTCCCCATAGCCTCCCCCTCCCCATGCCTCTTCCAGGCCTGGCCAGGCCTACCCTTCCTCTTCCATCCTGCGCCTCCTCTCCTCCTCCGTGGCTTGCCCACATTCTGGTGCGTGTGCATGGAGTGCTGGGCACCACCACCCATGTGATCTTGTCTTTCTGATGGTTACCTTGACGAATCCTTCTGACACCCTCCGGTTCCGCAGATAATGATTCCCACAAAGTCAAGGACTCCCTAACGTCCCAGGGACCTGAAATTACCCTCCAACAATGAAAATGCCCCGGGCCTTGGAGCGACGTTTCCGCATTAACTCTGAGGCAGAGTTGCAGTGAGGAAATCTACCCTTTTAATAGGGGAAAATATTGCCCTCATAAGTCTTTATGCCGTGCACTTGAGCTTAATGCTCACTTACCAGTTCGCCTTTATAACTTCCATATTGAGTGAATTAAGTCCTCCATGTGGGTAGTTATTAAAGAAGTGATAAGTGCTTTATAATTCAGTAAAGGGTGGCCTGGCCATTTCATATTTTCCTAAGGAAATTGGCCACCCAAAGGGCAGTACTCTCAGGACCCCTGGGGCCAGCTGATTTTAGGCATAGAGCTTACACTATTGGATTACTTTCAAGCCAGCTGCTCTGGCCTGGACCAGACTCTCCTTCTTGCTCAGACTTTCTCCCCCAAGGCCCATTGGGGAGAAGGGGTCAACATCAATGTCTCTCCCTGCCTCGGGCTGTTTCCATGGTTCATCAAAGACCCATCAAAGACCTCTTCTTTCTCTCCTTGTTCAAAGCTGAGTTGTCTAGTCAGGATTGGAGATTTTATGATCAATGTGGTTTGACTCACATCTGCAGACAAGAGGAGGGTGTCTTTTAGGGGCCATGAAATGCTGACCCTCCTACTCTCTACCCAGCCCCACAACCTCATCGACACAACTTATATCTTTATACCTTAGTCTCTTCAAGTGATTGGAAAAAACGTGGGTCCCATCAAGACCTCATCAACCAGAGGGTTTTTACATGTTGTAAAGTCCTTGGGTTTGGAGGAAGGACAGTCACATTAATTTGTTCATTCAAATTTTCTACTATGTACAGGGAACTGGGTCTGTTGTTGTGGATATAGTAGTGAACAAGATAGACAAGTTGACTACCTTCACAGAGCTGGCATTTTTGTTAGTAAAGAGATGCAATAAATAAGTCAACACATACGTGAGATAATTACAGACTTTGCCAAGTGGTATAAAGGAAGTAATCTAGAGCAGCATTTCTCAACCTTGGTGCTGTCATCATTTTGGACTGGATCATTCTTTGTTCTGAGGGGGCTGTCCTGTGTTGTAGGATTTTTATTTTATTTTATTTTATTGTATTTTATTTTATTTTAATAAATAAATAAATTAATTTTTGTTGTTGTAGGATTTTTATTTATCTTTATTTTTTATTTTTTGTTGTTGTTGTAGGATTTTTAGTAACATCCTTGGCTTCTACCCACTAGACCTTCCCAGTTATGACAATCAAAAATGTCCCCAGTCATTGCCAGATGTCCTCTGAGGGATAGACTCCGCTCCTGGTTTCTGAGAACAATTGATCTAGAGGAAGGTTATAGAGAATGACTTTGGCTAGGTTGGTCAGGAAAGGCCTCTCTGCGGAGATGACATCTAAGGAGAATCTGAGTGCTTTTAACGGCAAAACCAAGTGCGAGGGCCCTGAGAGGTGGGGGAGAGCTTGGTGTTTTGGAGAATAGAAAGGAGGCCAGGGGATCCCTGGGTGGCTCAGCGGTTTAGCGCCTGCCTTTGGCCCAGGGCGCGATCCTGGAGACCCGGGATCGAATCCCACGTCGGGCTCCCGGTGCATGGAGCCTGCTTCTCCCTCTGCCTATGTCTCTGCCTCTCTCTCTCTCTCTGTGTGACTATCATAAATAAATTAAAAAAAAAAAAAAAGAAAAAAGAAAGGAGGCCAGTGAGATTAAAGCCAATGAACAGGGTTTGTTTGAGCTGAGGAAGGAGATGCCTGAGCCAGATGTGACAGACCTTGCTGGCTCTGGTTGGAGTGTAGATTCATCCCAAGTGCGGAGGAGCCATTGGGGGTTTGTTTTTGAAGGGTGGGTGCAGTGGGGGAGGAGGATGTGATCAGATTTACATTACAAGAAGTTCATTCAGGCTTCTGAGGGAAGGACAGATTTTTAGGGCCAGAGTACAAGCAGTGGTCCTGTCTTGAGAGCAGTGGCCTTTGGGAGCAGTCGTGATGGCCTGGGCTCGGGTGAGGTTGTGGGAAGAGGACAGAACTGATATCTCTTGTGGAGATGCATCGCTTAGGTGTGGATATTGCAGGAGGAGAGGCAGCACTCGTTGATGAAGCTTGGCTTAGACACCTGGGTGGCACCAGTGCCATTTATTGGGATGGAGAGGCCCGAGTGGGAGGAAAGCCGAGGGCTGCTGTTGGACGTCTATCAGGGAAGAGTCTGGAGCTCAGCGGGATGATCAGACCAGAGACACACATTTGGGTGCTCTCAGCGTGTCAGTGGTGTTCAGAGCCAGCACATGGGTGAGATCACCATGGCCTGGCGGGTGAAGGGAGCCCCCAGGGAAAGATCCAGGAGACACCAGCACTTAGGGATCAGACAAATAATATAGACCCTGCAGAGGAGACTATGAAGTAGTAGCCAGCAGAGTAGAAGGAAACCCAAGAGAGAGTGAAGTTAAGGAATCTGTAAAGAGAATGTTTCAAGAAAGAGTGAGTGGTTAACCGGGTAAAATGCCCCTAAGACTGGGTAACCGGGTGGCAGAGCAGAGCTTGGCAGTGTGGGACTCACTGGCGACCTTGGCAGTGCAGTTTCAGTAGAGCAGCTGGGATGGAAGACCTGTAGGGTTGGAGAATCCCAAGGGAAGTGAGGAGGGAAGTCGGACCTGTGCGAATAGAGAGATCCTCTGAAAACATTTGTTGTGAAGGATGTAGCGACATGGGTTAGTAGCTGGAGGAGGGCATGGCGTGAAGATTTTCCCTTTAAATGGGCCCTCCTAGAACATGTTTGTATGCTGGTGGGAAAATCTAGTGGAGAGAAAGAGTACAGACAAGAGAGAGAGAAAAAAACTGAATGAGTCCTTGAGAAGGCGAGAGGAGTCAAGGGCAGGGGAAGGTCCAGGCAGGTTGCTGAAAGAGTGCTAGGTACATGAGTTCTGCTGCTGATCACTTTGAGGGTTCCCTCATGCATGCATTCAAGGGCAAGGAGTCAAGGGCAGGGGAAGGTCCAGGCAGGTTGCTGAAAGAGTGCTAGGTACATGAGTTCTGCTGCTGATCACTTTGAGGGTTCCCTCATGCATGCATTCATTTCATGCCCTCAGCTGTCACTGAGCATTTGCATGGCACTGGAGACACACACTTCTGGTCCATACCTCAGAAACCTCCTGGTCTGGTGAAAGCCTTAGTCATGTGGGCAAAGGAAAGCTGAAAAAGATGTGCCCAGGTGCCAAAAGCATGCCCATTGTATCTCCTCCTCTGTTTGGCAAGAAGGAGCCCTATCCTCTTCCCCAATCCTAATACTGAGCATGAGCAGCAGACCTGAGATCTGGTCCATGGGCCTCCCCAGCCCTTTGGCTCACCATTTTTGGGCCATGTAGTGATCCCTTAGGATGCCCATCCCTGATTAGGATGTGCTTTGGGCCATATCCTTCTCATAGCTGCTTGTAGTTGCCTGTGGAGTCCAACCAGGCCTCTGTGCTGCTCCAGGGGACCCAAGAAAGGACTGCCAGCGAGGAGTGTTGAAAGCCATGGAGGTGAGGTGGGGCATGCAAATGGCTGCTTAGCACCCACCTGGGTGGCTTCCCAAGTGTGCACCTATCCCAGGGTACCCACCCTTATTGGGGATTCTGGAGGTAGGTGAGTGGTGAATGAGACATGTATAATCCCTGTTCTCAGGCATCCCAATTCTAGTATATAAACAGCAACAACAGACAAGTAATCAAATAATCAAATAAGACAATTACAGATGGTTATTAAGGGCCGTGAAGGACATGAACAGGGGCTGGTGCCAGAGAGCAGCTGGAGGGGAAGAGGAGGGGTGTGTTCACTGATGTCGGAGGGTCGGAGCAGGCATCTCTGACAAGGTGACCTTTGTAGGGAGCCCTGAGGGATTCAAAGGAGCCAGGATGACTGTTTCATGGAAGTTCTGGTTGGGAATAAGTCTGGTGTGTTTAAAGACAGGTGGGAGAGTGCGGCAGGGGCCCAGAAAGCAAGCAGGTGTTAAGAAAAGGGGCCATAGAAGCAGCCAGCGGCCAGCTCATGTAGGACCTCGTGGGCCATGGTACAGTAGTGTCCTGATTGCATCGTAAGAACTGTGAGAAGCAGTGGGAGAGTTTTCAGCGGGGGAGAATGTGACCCAGCAGGTGCAGAGACTCTAGAGGGGGAAGAGTGACAGCAGGGAGGCCATTCAGGAGGCAGGGGAGGTTGGCAGGTTAGAGGTGGCGCTCCCAGTGTGCCGACGCGTGGGATTGCCAGCCTGTGCCCACCTGCCTGCCAAGCCGCAGCAGTGCAAATGGAGCGCAGCAGTTAGACTGGTGAGGGCCTGGCCAGTCTGGTCCCAGGCAGGGGGACAGGGGACAGGGGGGCCAAGCAGGGCAGCCTGGACTCCCCAGCAAACTGGCCAAGTCCCAGATGAAATCTCACTCCTGGAAGTCAGGCCTTTCTTAGCAGGGAGCAGAGGGGGTGTGCCCTTGCTCTTTTGTCTGTTAGCAGGCGGAGCATCTCAGCACCTGAAGACCACAGGTGTGTGCACAAACGTTCCCTGTTCCTGGCACGGGCTTTGGAATTGATCAGGAAGCCGACGCAGATGCTGTCGTTTCCCATCTGTTCGCTGCATGATCTGAATGTTCCTTTCTGCAGTCCCGGGGGCCCCAGATGCGGGGCTGGTTCACTGTGGTCCTTGGCATGCAGCTGCTTGTAGAGCTGGTGTGCTAATGTGCTGGCATGCCGGGGTTGCCAGCCCAAGAAGCCTCCCCAGGCTCTCAGGTTCAGCTCCCCAGGCGTCTTGGATCCCCCCTGACAGCTGTCAAGGGAGAGAGAGCTGGGTGACTTGGCTGGTGTGATCCAACGCAGCTCTTCCTCAGGCCCCATGGTGCCTCAGCTCCATAGAGCTGTTGCTCCAGACGGTTTGTTTATAATGCTAAACATATCAGATAATTGAAAGCTAATGCTTCTGTCTGGATCACTAGACATAATATGCCTGGATAACAAATCAATTTCCTTATTGCCCTACAAGGCTTCGAAGTCAAATGCACGGCACATTCGTTGTGTATGTGTGTGCCTGTGTGTGCCTGCCTACTCGCGCTCATGCATGCGTGTGTTCCGATGCTGATTTCTTAAGAACTGGAACTCTAGGCTAGTTTCTCCAGGTACTTAGCTCCATACTTCAACTCAGGCCTCCATCCTAGAATCAGAGTCCAGATGAGAGGAGGATAGGAGCCTTGGATCTTGATGGGGAACTGTCTAGAGAGACAGGCATCTGTGCACAGCCTTGCCAGCTAAAGCTCTCGTGTGCTGTGTTGGAGGAGTGGAATGCCCATATACAAAAACATCAGAGAAATGCCCATTCCGGCTGCCTCCTGGTAGGATGCACCTCCAAGAATAGATATGTGGAACATAATATTAATGGCGTATGCCTAGGTACCACCAGGAAAATGTGAATTATTACTGCACCTCCAAGAATACTTCACTTACCTTTCAACCTTAATTATCCAGAAAGAGGATTAGAAACAAAAAAGACAGGGCAAATATCTACCTATTTGTGTGTGTGCATATTTTTATATTCTTCTAGATCTTTATTCAGATTCTATTTACCTTTGTTTATCATTCCAGAAGTAGCAATGAAATCCGCTCTTTCTCACTCTGGTGCTATGCATTAGCACTGAATTGACCAAGACATTGCCTCGTCTAATCCTCACACCAGCTGGATTTCCTATGAGGACACTGAGGACCAGAGAGCCTCGAGAATAACTGGCCTAGGGACATCCAGCTTCCGTCTGCCAGAGCTGGGTGTCTCCTCCTGGTCAGCTTGCTTCAGGGCACCCATGCTTGGCATCTCTGCTCTGAGGGGCTGCAGAGCAGACTAGTGGCAGCATTTTGCAAAGGAGAAAAGGGCCTTGGGAAGGTGTTTGGGCGGGGGGGGGGGGGGTGGCTCACAGCCCCATAGCAAAGGAAGAGTCGCATGGCTGCTGAAAATGGACACAAAAACCATTCAAATTTAGGAATCATGGCAGGGTAGGGCCCTTTGGGTAGGGACACAAATTCTGCATCCTTCAGGAACCTATAGGGGTGTCGCTGGGTGATACAGCTCAGCAGGCCAGTTAGCGTGGTCACGATGATCCAAGATCATCAAGAAAATATAAGTCATGTTCTGTCTACCTTGCTTAAAAAGTCAAGGAGGTGTGTAATGCATTTCAGGGGGAAAAAGAAACATCTAGCAAGGAAGTTGAACATGCAAAGGTTTTGCATTTAAATTTAGTTGTCCGGAAAATTTGGTTATGAAGAACAGCTCGTTAATAGCAGTGAGAAGTCACAGGAAAATAACAGTGATCTTAACAGCAAGAGAGGAGAGAGAAAGGTTGCAAACATGAGGTGATAGTGGCCAGCCATGTGTAGAGGAAGGAAGGATGCCCTCTTGTCCCACCAACCAACCCCTTGTCTGGCCGAATGTCCAGGTGGCGAGGAAGATTCTGTGGAAGGGGGACACCGGTCTTGCCCTTTTCTTGGGCCTCCCCATCAACTTCACACCCCTCGTGATGTAAGGGGGTGGATGTCTCAGTGTTCTAGAGTTTTCTATGTATAGGACTTAAATATTGGAGTTATAAACAACTCTTAAACATATCCACATGACATGTTTTTAATTAAAATATGGACCACACAGTCTGTACCATCTAATTTTTATATGCTTGGAGATTGCCAGTTCATTTCCATATTGGCTCAAGCCAAACAGAAGGGAGGAAGAAAGCTATGGTACAAAAGCACAGTCAAATTTATTCTAGTACAAAGGATTTTTATATTTTCTCTGGATGTTTTAATTAATATTTTACTTGTGCCCCAGCTCATCCCCAGAATGGGTGGGAAGCAGCTCTCTGTGATTTCAGGCCTGGGCCCTGTCACCGTGAGTCACAGGGAGTGGCTTCATTTCTGATATTTCTCCTCCTCGTGAAGAGGCTGGGCACACGCTCGCTCCCTCAGCTCTTGCATACCCTGGTGCACCTGCAGGCAGCAGCATCTTTGACCACAGAGGCTCACCTAGACTTTGTCGAGGTGCCCTGAGCTGTAGCCCTAAGCCTGGCTCTGGCTTGGTTGCTCAGCATTGTCTTGAATTAAGCCTCCCTTCCTCCCTTCTCTCTGGAAAAGTGTTGCACACTCACTCCTCCTGAAGAGTTGTGATTCTGGGGTGTCAGGGAAGAGCAATGGCCAGAGGGGAGGGATGGAGCACTGAGCTGACTCTCTGGATGGAGATGCCATTGTCATGTAAAACAAGCCTTGCAGAAGAGAGACTCTCGGTGGAAGAGGAAGACTCTTCCCCAGTGGGGTCCAGCCAGAGCTGGATGAGAGACTGCTAATGCTCCTGGGATGTGTAACCTGGATTGGGCCATGGTCTAGTGCGCCAAAGAGCCCCTCATTTCCTTTCAAGGAATCTCCTTGACTTGCGGGGGGGCGGGGGGTGGGGTGAGAGCCACAGCTTTTTATTTTCTCCTCTCACCTGGACCCAGGGACCCAGAGGCAAGTTTTTTGGTTGGGCCTGGGGCCTCTTAGTGTTTGCTGCAAAACAGTTATTTTTTAAAAAATATTTTATTGATTTATTTGAGAGAGAGAGAGAGCAAACACACATGGGGGGAGTGGCAGAGGGCAGACTGCCCGCTGAGCAAGGAACCCCATATGGGACTCGATCCCAGGACCCAGAGATCATGACCTGAGGTGAAGGCAGATGCTTCATTACTGAGCCACCCAGGTGCCCCCAAAGCAATCAGTTTTACAACTGTTGCTGTCTGAAGCCGTGGAACATGTTCTTCAGTGGTGATCTTAAGGCAGAAGCTTTATACAAAGTATAAAAAAGTAGGGCTTCCCAGCTATGGACATCTTGGGCCAATTATTCTTTGTTGTGGGGCCTCTGCACATTAGATGTGGCATCATTCGCTTCCTCCCTGTTGTAACCAACAGAAATGTCTGGACACATTTCCCAGTGTACCTTGGGAGGCAGAAGGGCCTCCTGCAGAGAGCCACTGTATAAGAGGTGACGCAGGTGGGGTTACTTTAGTCAGGATGGGAGCCACCTGTCTGTGCCCCCTGCTCCTGATGAGAGCACACTTACGGAGGCTGGAGGTCTCTATGGGGCCAGCCCCACCATGCACTCTGTGCCCGAGCAGACAAACTTGGAATCTTGTAGCTCCGCCGATCGGTGCTCCCGGCATGTCTCTGAGCTCCTCCTCTCCCTCCAGGAGCCGCCTCTGTAAGGATGCCTGGCACAGCCTGGGGCCCTGGAACAGGGTAACCAGCAACTGCCCCACACGGGGTTTGAGTGCCTAACCTTCTTTTAAAAAATGATCATGGGATCCCTGGGTGGCGCAGCAGTTTGGCGCCTGCCTTTGGCCCAGGGCGCGATCCTGGTAGACCAGGGATCGAATCCCACATCGGGCTCCCGGTGCATGGAGCCTGCTTCTCCCTCTGCCTGTGTCTCTGCGCCTCTCTCTCTCTCTGTGACTATCATAAATAAATAAAAATTAAAAAAAAATAAAAAAAAAAGAATTAAAAAAAATGATCATTACGGATTGTTTCTCAAGCGACAAAGTAAGTGCCCCAGGAAGACATCCTGGACACCCAGAAAAAGCGCAACAAAAGGAGAAGCCACATACTACTAGGCCAAGGTAACTGCTGTTTACCATGAACAAAAGCCAACCAAACTTACTGCTGTGTTTATCATATTTGGTATATTTTTAGAGCCTGCCTTCTCCACTTAAGCTTGTAGCACACAGCAGCCAGCAGGTTCCCACAGCTGACCCCCCGGGGCTGGTACCAAGTGGTGAGTCACCGAGAGCTTGGCAGGTGCCCCGCCGATGTCATCCACAAATGTCAGGCTGCACCTTCGCCGCCCTGCCCTTCGCTCAGAACCTGCTCTGAGCTGCCGGCTGTGCATTCCCCGAGCCCGTTCTTGGTTTCTGCTTGAACAGTTTTTCCTGGAGGTCATGAATGACAGATTTACTGCCCCTCTGCTCTTCTGCCACATGGAGTTTTTATCAATGATTGCTGAGAAATGACAACTTCCAGCAGAACCGTGATGCCATTTTTAGCTGGAAAACTGAGAAAAGACTGCTCAGTTTTTCTACAAAGCACAGGGTTAAAAATAAGCATCCTGGCTCACACTCCCTGAGGACTTACTATATGTCCCGAGCTGCCGCTGGGGTTTTTGAACGGGGTCTTTCAGTTCTCACCTCGTTCTGACGCGGGAGGTATTTTATTACCCCATTTGACAGATGAGGAAACCGAGGCACAGACGGTGATGTCACCTGGACAACGAGGCCAGGATATGCGTCCTGGCAGCCTGGCTTGGCTTGAGGCAGGGGTCGGTCGGCAAGC
The DNA here is from genome assembly GCF_048164855.1 of Canis lupus baileyi. NCBI lineage: Eukaryota > Metazoa > Chordata > Mammalia > Carnivora > Canidae > Canis > Canis lupus. The sequence continues at coordinate 52,912,020 of NC_132839.1, read as the reverse complement.
TTCTTCTATAAAAGGCAGGTCTCTGCCACGATTCCTCAACTCCCATCTTTGTAGAGCAAAAGCAGCCACAGACAACAGTAAATGAATGGATGTGAATGCTGAAATTTGAATTTCATGTACTTTTCACATGTCACAAAATAGGATTCTACTTTTGATTTTTTTAAAAAATGTAAAAACTATTCTTAGCTTCAGGCTGTACGAAGACAGGTGGCGGACTAGATTTGGCCCGCAGGCGGTAGCTTGTTGACCTGGCTCGGGAGCGCAGACTCTTCACCATGCTTTGGCACCGTGGCTGTAAAGATGATCTTCCCCCATATAGGGGAGACTCAGACCCAATAGAGGAGGCAGGGGCTGGAGTCTCTTGACCAAGGGAGCCTTTTGCACCCATTGCCCTGCAGTATCTCAGTGTGCACCAGTGTCAGGGAAGGGACAGCTTGCGGCCAGAAGGACATGAGGGATAGAATGCACCAATGATTGACAGCTGAGCCATAATAAAAACACATTTACGGGATTCTCGTGTGGGCTGAGAAAAATGATTTCATTTATTTAAACAGCTGATTGACAGCTGCTGGTTGGGAGCAGATCCGAGTCTACAGCTGGGCTCCCGTGAATGAATGGTTGCCTGTAGGAATAGTGTGATCTCCTTGATGGTTTACCTGGACTGCTGGCCCAGTGAATGCACCTGGGAGCCCCTGGCACGGGCCATTTTGTCCCCCCTTCTGGTATTCCTTTTCACCTGACATGGAGCCAGGGTCCCTGCCTCAGCAGGACCAGACCAAGCAAACTGCCCTGGGGCCGTGAGGCTTCCAGGGAGAAGACTTTGGAGTTGGAATTCAGTCCCGACCTGGCCACCTGGTCCATGTCCCCAGCAGATGCCAGTGTGTCTGGCTGCTCAGCAGGGGCCCCGAGAGAATGTGGTACAAAACGGGCTCTCTGCATACCTTGTCACTGTGCGGCTTTGAAATGCTTCCAGAGGCCCTGGCCACCGCCACCCTGCGGCCTTCCTGGCTCTGGCTCCACTTGGTAGCAGATGGAAGAGCCATGGGTGTGGTGGGGCCAAGGAGGAGATGTCTGGAGAAGGTGGCTGCCACTTTTCTGGCCTCAGTGGTGCAGATGGCTGTGTTGTGGAATGAGCTAAGAGGATACTTTGACCGGGGAGGCCCTGATGGGAGCATCAGATCCCAAGAGGGCAGGGTGAGCAGCAAAGGGCCTTCTCCTAGGCCCGTTGGAGCCCCTTGGGATCGAGGTGTGTATGAATGGTAATTTCTCACACCACTCTAGAGTCAGAAAGGACTTTAACAATCAGTAGTTGGATGATTCTTAATCTGGGGACCCCAAGAACTATCATGGAGGATGTTTGTCCCTGGCATGTGGTCAATATCCAAAAACAAAAACAAAAACAAAAACAAAACAGGAATCAAACCTGTGACAGGCCAGCATCCTTTGCTTACAGAACTTTTGAATTCCTTTGCCTTGGGCTGGAACTTACCCACTGGGTGAACTAGTGCTGATTTGTACCTGTTAATAAAAAGCTCTGGTTAATGGTGATTTATATCTTCGACGAATAAATTGGAGAAGGTGAATTAATTATTACTTAATAAATGTCGTGTGTCTGCTCGACACAAACCTCCTTGAACATGAGGCGTCTTGGGAGAAAGCTCGAAATGGAGATCCTGGTGACGAGGAAGGAGAGAAGCTGCTGATCTAGTCAAACTTTCTCCCTTTGCAAAGGAAGGCACAAGAGGCCCAGAGATGTCAAAGCTCTCGCTCAAAGCCTTTGGTCTTTAGATCCCAGGGGTGAAGCGGAGCTGGGCTTCTTGATCTCATGTTCCTTCTGTGACACTGGGGTGCCTCCTGGTCCCCAGCCTGCCCCCACCTTTCTTGAGTTGGTCTTGCCCAAGCAAGCTATCATAGGAGTTCTTGAACTCGGGGTGGGGTGTGGGGGTTGGACTGCAGTCACCCAAAGGAGGCGGTCAGTGTCTGGACCCTGGGGGACCCCGAAGTGGGTGTGTGCTCTTTCTGAGCTTTTTCACTCAAAAGCCATGCCTGCCAGCAAGCTACCCTCCCTCTCCCCCCTTTTAAAACCGCATCGTTTGTGTTGTCTTCCTGGACAACTGAGAAAAGTGAGCTGTCCTCAGGAAATCCCAAAATGAAAACAAAAGTGAGTGGAAGAAAGCTGGGTTTCAAGTCTTTAAAAAGGAGAGCTTTCTGGAGCCTAGAGGGGTCATGAAATGCTGTCCCCAGGCCAGGTGCTCTGGGTCTCGTGATGATCCCATCAGGTGGGTGTTGCATAAGCCCCATCGTGGAGGGGGAAACCGAGCCTCAGGGACACTTGGCCATGTGACAGAAGACCTGGCTCCCACATGGATGATCCAGGATTTGAACCCAGGTTTTCTGTGGACCTCGGCCGACCTGAACCCTGTCTTTTCGTCCTCCCTTACAGACACATAGAGAACTGGCGAGGTCTGCACACGCTCAACGCCGTGGACATGGAGCTCTACACCGGCCTCCAGAAGCTGTGAGTGCACCAGGTTGTGGGAGGGGTCATGGGTGGCAGGCGGGCGGGGGGTGGCCCTGCCTCTGGGCTGGGTGATGGGTACTGCCAGCTGCCCTCTGGACTGTACTCCTCCGTTCCTCTTTACTAGTAGTAGAGTTGGTTCTACCCACTTAGGGACTGTCCGGGGCTCCAGAGGCCATCCCCTTGCTCTCCTGTATTTCTCCTGAGCCCAGAAGACAAGGGGGCTGTGTGGTCTCACGTAGGGATTCTGTACCCAGGTCCCAGTTAGGACCTGAACCCAGGTCTCCCGACTAAGTGATCATACTCAGCCCCGTGGTTGGCCAGTGGTCCCCCTAGACTGCAGAATTTCCCAGCCTCCTCCTTCACCTCTGGATTTCTGTGCTAGTGGTGGTGGGGGCTTGGGATGGAGGAGGGAATGGGTACAATGCAGGCTGTGGTCCCGTAGTTGCCGGACCAGATTCTTGAGCAGGAGACCTGTTGTTACCTTCTTGCGAGAACGGGTAGATGACAGCTTCCAGCACATCCCAATGTCCCAGGGTCCCAATGGGGCGTGAGCCCACGTGCCCTCCGCGGGGCATGTAGTGATACTGATGATGAGGAATTGTGTTCAGTTCACAGGGGCGGCTGTAGGGCTGGTCTTGGAATGAACTCCAGTCAGCCTTAGTCCAGAGCAGTTGTCTCTCTGCTCCACAAGCTGTGCTGACCCTGTTCTCTCTTTCTCCAGGACCATCAAGAACTCAGGACTTCGGAGCATCCAGCCCAGAGCCTTTGCCAAGAATCCCCACTTGCGCTATATGTGAGTAGAGCTGGGTCCTGGACGGCAGGGACTGGATGTGGAGTACACAGCAGGGAAGGTGCTGAGCAACAGAGACCTGAGGTCTAGGCCTGGCTTTGTCACTGTGTCACTAGGCCTCAGGCTTTTCCTTTTAAAAAGGAGGGTTTGGGATTTGAGGACAACCCTAGACCAGGGCTTACAGGGGAAGTCTGCTGACTCCCAAGTGTGTTTGCTTTTCATTTGTAACTTTATGGGAATGTAAAAAATGAGAAATCCCATTCATCTGCAATGTGAATGCTATACCTCTGAGACCATTTGTAGGTCCGTGTGTGTGTGTTCGCGTGTGCTGCTGTGTGTTGGGTACAGTTGGAAGAAGAGGAAAGGCAAGGCCAGACCAAGCGCCATGTCTAAATAGGTTCTGGGTTCGGTGGAGAAGGACTCAGAGAGTGGAGACACCTGTATATAAGGTCACACTGCTTTGTCTGGGACAAGTTGAGGCCACCTGGCTCCGGGTAGGATTCTTCTCTGTACCATCCTTCCCGCTCTCTTCCCGTTCCTGTCCATGTCTGACGGCGGAGGAGCCTCCTCAGGGTTGGATCCATGGGGGTAGAATCACATGAGCTTGCTGCTTTCTCTCTAAACCTTGTTCTCCATGGACGACTCCAGAATTCATTAGAAGGACTGCCGTGTCCTGGGGAAAAGATGGGCTTGAAAGGAAGCCCGGGAGATGGTCAGGGGAAGCACTAACCCGCTGTGCCCACAGGGGCTGCTTGCTGTCTGGTCACCTCGTCTTCCAGGACAGTGGCTATCTTGGACAACCATTGGGCACGTTCCCCGAGAGAGCAGAAGCAGAGATGGGGAGGGAGGGGTCTGTTGTATTGGGGGCTTAAATGGAGCAGTGATGTACAGGTGAGTCTTTCCGTTGTCCACGTGACTGCTGAACTGGCTGAAGCGCTTTGTGGTTTGCTAATGGGAGGGCAGCCTGCTGGACTGGAGTCCCCTGGGAAGAGTCAGAGCCTCCAAGGGAAGCTCTCAGAAAGTGGCAGAAAAGGAGGAAGAGAAAGGGAAGAGATTCTGGAGGATCGTGGTGGGAGGGATGGTTCTTTTTGGGGGTCCTGGCTCTGCTGTCTGTCCTCTGTGAGCTTTCTCAAGCATACAGTGAATGCTTTACACACACACACACACACACACACACACACACGTAATTGTCAGTGAAAGCTACTGTTGCTGTGTGCTGTGTTTTCGTTCCTCCATCCGGAAATGCCTCGCTGTAACACTGTAAGGCCCTTGCTCAGGGCCTGATGCGTTAGCTCCAGACCTCCCTTCCAGTTGTCTCATTTAGCTGTCACCCCCTTCTTCTCGTCGAGCGACTGTGGTGAGGTTCTCCCAGTGTGTGTTCTTTGCAGCTGGAGGCGTAGCTGGGACTGGAGGAGGGCCTTGGACCAGATGTTCCCTGTGTTTATTTTATTGGGGATTTGGATTTCGATGTAAAACATCCCAGGGGAAGGAGCTTCTGACCTCTGAGAGAAGTCTTTCTTTTCATGCTAACTCACACAAAGTTCGCAAAGCTAAGCGCTCATGGCAGATCAGGTGGGACAGTGGAGGCTGGGGACCACGTGTCCCTGCCAGAGAGACGACCAGCTGACTGCTGCTCTGTGGAAATGGGGCCCTGCGTTGCCAGACTTACTGTTTGTTCCAGGAGAGTTAAAGGTCTAGTGAAACCCCTCAAGTTTTAAATTCTGGCAACTCAAAATAAACCCCCTTGACTCCATGGGCCAAACAAAACGGGCTCCTGGGTAGAGTATGACAAATGGAGTGCCAGTTTGTGGTCTGGGTTGTGCTTGACGGGGAGAAGCTTTCAGCACGGGAGAAGCTCTGCCCCTTTGCTCGAGGACAGTGGGTGGGTGGGTGTTCATGCCCTGGAGACTTCCAGGGCATTGTGTCACCTGCAGCTCTCAGAGAAATCAAGGGGGCTTTGTGACCCATAATGTTTCTTTGGGCCACAGGAGTGGGAACAGGGGTGCATCTTGGGTTACAGGTGTCTCCCAAGTGGAATGTACCAGCACATTACCGTCACTTACCCTTGAGGTCCTGGAAGAAGGCTGTGACCCATGTCTCCTTGAGGATGATCTGGGGTGTGCTGGGTGGTGGCAGTGATAGGCTGGTGTGGCTTTGTAAGATTCCCAAGGTTAAGGGGGCAGAAGGGGTCTGGTTGGAGTAGTTCTGTTAATAATTGCAAGCCTGCCCATGACCTCGTGCCCTGTCTCCTGGAAGCATTGGCCAGTTTTTGCCACAGCACTTGCTGTTGGCGAGAAGGAGGGTTTACTCTCAATCTACCCCCAGTTTGGGCCTGGCTTTGCATCAGGGACCAGTAAGGATGCTCAGCTTGGTATGAGAAACTCAGCACCTGTTGAGGGGCTCTGATGGGCACCGTGGGGCTTCCAGGAGAGCCTGAGGGTCACGGAGGAGTCAAGGGGTCGAGGTGTAAGCCCTGGCTTCATTGATGGGTTTATTTATGAACTATTCCCACTTATGAAGACACACCCCCAATCCCAACTGACTGAATTTCCCGGCAGCTTCAGGACATATTTCTCCTGGCAAATGGGCCAGGTTCCTCTGCTCTCTCACAGCATCTTCTATTTCTGTCCCCTAAATGCGGTTACGAGTCTTCAGGCCCCAGCTGAGCAATCACAAGATGATCACTTACTCCAGCGCTAATTGCTGAGCCCTGGCTTGGCAGCTTTTTATTTTTTCTTTTTCTTTCTTTCTTTCTTTCTTTCTTTCTTTCTTTCTTTCTTTCTTTCTTTCTTTCTTTCTTTTTTCTTTCTTTCTTTCTTTCTTTCTTTCTTTCTTTCTTTCTTTCTTTCTTTCTTTCTTTCTTTCTTTCTTTCTTCCTTCCTTCCTTCCTTCCTTCCTTCCTTCCTTCCTTCTTTCTTTCTTTCTTTCTTTCTTTCTTTCTTTCTTTCTTTCTTTCTTTCTTTCTTTCTTCTTTCTTTCTCTTCCTTCCTTCCTTCCTTCTTTCCTTCCTTCCTTCCTTTCTTTCTTTCCTTCTTTCTTTCTTTCTTTCTTTCTTTCTTTCTTTCTTTCTTTCTTTCTCTTTCTTTTCTTTCTTCCTTTCCTTTCCTTTCCTTTCCTTTCCTTTCCTTTCCTTTCCTTTCCTTTCCTTTCCTTTCCTTTCCTTTCCTTTCCTTTCCTTTTTTTAGGGTGATTGGCTGAGAGGTCTTTTCTTGTCCCCTGTGTACAGAATGAGAAGCAGGAAGTGAAATCATCATCCCTGTACCAGTATCAGGTTGTCCAAATTGTTCTGATTGGCTTGGTTGTCACCTACTTTTAAGCTGCTGTTGCATTACTCAGGGTCTGCTGCTTGCTTGGGCCAGAGAGTGAACCACTGATGTTAAGGCCAAGTTGTCTGTCACAAGGAAGCCTGGGGAAGAGGACTCTTATGTCAGACTTCAAGGTTTATGAGTGACTGAATCCTCTTCTCTTGACTGCTTTGGTGGCCTCTGTGCTTTATTGAGTGCAAGAGAAGGCAGTGTTGATTCCTATACACCAAAGGAGATCCTGTCTGAGAGATGGAATATTCTTGATCTTTAGATCATTTCCTTGATCTTAAACACTTTTGGATTAAGGATTCTTAAGGATAAGGATCTTCCCAGTGGATAATTGGAATCTCTATTTGCTAATCTGCAAAATGGGCACAATACAGTGCCCCCTCTGGATGGGATGTAGGGAGGCTGACACGACTAGAGACACATATGGTACTCCACCCAGTGCCCAGTAAATGGCCAGTGTTCAGAAATGGTTGTTGGTGATAATGATAGTAATTTTTGTTGTTATTTGTGGTGGTGATAATAGAACCAAAGAGGGGCTATCAGTTGGCCTCTATGATGATTCTGACCATAACTTTATTCTGGAAAAGCTATAGATCTGTCCTGCAGTGCTGTCAACCTCCCTGGCATCTGGAATACTCCTCTCCTCGATCTCTCATGTCTCTCTTCCTTGAATACCAATAAACAAAACCCAGTAGGTTCCCTGTTCTCTCCACTTAGTCGCTCTGCTCTAGACCCTCTGAAGATCCTTCTTGACAATATTAGTTTCAGAAAGGACCCGAACAATTCAGCTGACGATCTTACTCTTTGTTTCCATCTGATCGGAGAGTGCATCCATCCGCACTACTGAAATTGTATTGTTTGCCGATTCTGCAGCCCCACCTCTGCAGCTGGCTCATCTCTTCCCTTTTGGGGTTGGTTTTCTCTAGTGTGGCTCATAGGTTGGCCGGATCTCCATAGTCTGGGGTCCCCATAGGCAGAATAATGTGGATGACTGTGAATTGTACTAAAATGGCCGTATGTTCTTTCATCTGTAAAGCACTTCAGGGCTTAGGTTATCTCCTTCAATTCTTATTACTGTCCTGGTGGGGGGTGGGTGGAGGGGGAATGTGAGAGGTAGCCCAAGGGGCAGGCCCAGAGATGGTCTGACTTGTAAGTAGCAGAAGTAGAACTTCCATGAAGTGCTCTGATTCTCTTTCCAGGAATCTTTCCACTATACCTCATGGGCCAGAAGAGGCAGTGTTTTCCACTGAAGCAATTAAATTTCTTTTTCTTATGATGGTTAGAAAATTGCATAAAAAGTGCTGGTATCTGGGTCACCTGGGTGGTTCTGTCGGTGAAGTGTCCGACTCTTGATTTTGGACTCAGATCATGATCTCAGGGTCATGAGTCCGAGCTCTGCATCAGCTGAGTCTGCTTCAGATTCTGTCTCCCCCTCCCTCTGCCCCTCCACCCACCTCTCACTAAACAAACAAACAAACAAAATCTTTTTAAAAAATGCTGGCATCAGGAGAGAAGAAGGAAAGGTTACTGTTCATTGAGAACTTACTGTGTGCCAAGGACCATGCCTGATGCTTTTGCAAAAATATCTCATTCTTCTTGGTAACTGTAGGTTAGAGTTCCGCTATCCCCGTTCCATAGATGGGAACACTGAGGCTCAGAAATCCTAACTGGCTTCCTCAGGTCCACACAGCAGTTAGTAGAACAGCCAAGACCTGGACTCTGATCCCTTTGCCTCTGAAGTCAGTATGCTTTTCGACAACCCAGACGTGTTTGCCTCCCTCTCTTTCTAGTTCTCTAGCAAGAACTCCTTGTGGGGGAGGGGGGCAGTGGGGGAGTCTTTAAAGTTTTATTAGAGAGAGCCTCTGTTTCCCCCTGGGGAGTTATGCACCATCCATCCTCAAAGACCTCTGTTGAGAAAGCTCTGTTTGGTTTCTTTTTCTATTCAGGTCAAATCCTATAACAACAGTTATGTTACAACCCGAATATCTTTATTATAAAAGATTCTTAGCATTCGCCTATGGCTCACTCATTTCCAAGAATATGCAATGTGAGATTCCAGCAAGCCAAAAGAATTTTTATTTAATCCCTTAGAGTTGTTGTGGTCAGATTTCTCTCGTGTTCTGTTTCTCGCTTGTTCTCACAGAGCTCTAGACACCATGTTGTTAACTCCTCTCTGTCGTAAGCAGATGTACACTTGATCTTCAGCTTTCGAAAGCCGGCCCCGAGCTGACCTGGGTGCGAGTGTGGTGGGGTGGACGGGGAGAATGCTCTGATTTGAGCAGGCTTGTGTCAACTGTGTTATGTTCATAAGGAAAGTCAGCAGCCCTGGGCGGGTGGGAAAGAGGAAGTGGCCAGAGTCCCTGCCATTTCAGGACTCGGCTGAGAAGGCAATACATTTCTCTGGAGGTTATTGGGATGGAAGCACAGCAAGATAGATTTATTATGTATTGTAAATCACTCAGTGTTTTTTCTCCTTGAGCTCACCGCCCATTCTGGGATGCAAGACAACATGTAGATATTTTAGTAGATTCTTCTGCCTCTCTGCCTGCCTCTTCTCTCAGCATTGAGACGTGCCTCCACATCCCAAAGGGATTGGTGTGTGGCACACTTGTTCCCTTACTGCTTCTCCACAAGTGCCCTTCCTCCTTTGTTTCACATGGAGGACTTAGCCACTGAGTACTTTTGTAGCTAGCAGTCAGCGTGGGCTTTGGAGATAGAAAGATCAGGGTTTGAATCCCAACTCCTCCAAATCTTAGTGCAGTAAGCTTTCCCATTTTAACTTAGGCAAGCTACTGAACTGCCGTGAGTTTTGAAGGGACTTTAGAGTTCCTATGTCATAGGACTGTCCTGAGCCTTTAATAAGACGATGCTTAGAAAGTGCTTAAGATGGTGCTTTACAAAAGACTTGGTTTATTTTTTGCTCTTATTAATGACTTCTTCCTTGCTCATTGTCTCCGATTGCACAGATTCATAGTTTATTAAACCTGGAAGGGGCTCTAGAGCTAACCCCCCAAATTTATGTTCTTGGCCCTGCCCCCATCCGTGCCCTTTAGAGTCCTGTTAAACCACCTCCTTTAAATTGCCTACTTGACATCTCCCTTTGGGTGGCTGAGATCCAGGTCACACTTACCTTGGCCAGAAGCAAATTCTTGATGTCAGTCTGCCTCTTTCCTTTAAACTTGTTTCCCTGGGCCTTTCTTGTTCTTGTTAAGCGGTACCATCCACCAGAACACTTATGCCAAAACCTTACAAGTCACTTTTGCCTCTTCTCTTCCCTTTGCCTGCCTTCCTCCATCCTTCCATCATTTAATTCAAATCCATCAGGTCTTTTTTTTTTAATTTTTATTTATTTATGATAGTCACACACACAGAGAGAGAGAGGCAGAGACATAGGCAGAGGGAGAAGCAGGCTCCATGCACCGGGAGCCCGACGTGGGATTCGATCCCGGGTCTCCAGGATCGCGCCCTGGGCCAAAGGCAGGCACTAAACCGCCGCGCCACCCAGGGATCCCCATCAGGTCTTTTGTATCCATCCATGTCTCTCAGCCCCTCCTCTACCGTGTATCCTCTTGGTTCCAGCCACCAGCCTGTCTACTGGCAATAGCTTCCTCACTGGCTTTCTTACCTTTTGTTCCCTATCTTTCATTCCTGACACCACTGCCAGAGTGATAGTTTAAACACATAAATCCAAGGTACCTGAGTGGCTCAGTTGGTTAAACATCTGCCTTTGTCTCAGAGTCCTGGGATTGAGCCCCGCATCAGGCTCCCTTCTCAGTGGGGAGTCTGCTTCTCCTTTCCCCTGCTCTTGTGTGCTCACACACTCTCTCTCTCAAATAATAAATAAAATCTTAAAAAAAACCCACAAACACATAATTCCAATTGTGTCGCTCTTCTGCTTAAAGCCATCCAATTACTTCCCACGTTACTTACGATAAAGGCTAAACCCTTTTCCAAGGCCACAGGAACTAAGGCTGATTGCATTTTCATCTCTCCATCTTCTGTCCTGGTGCTTTCCCCCTTGCTCTCCTCTGCAGCCCTCTTTCAAGTCCTTGAACGTGCCTCGCTCATTCCCTCCTTGGAGTTTTTGTACTTACTGATCCATTGGACCCAGATCTCTGCATGGTTGGCTCCTTCTCGTCATTTTCTCTGATGTCACTGTCTTAGCAAGGCTGTCTGGCCGCCCGATCTCAGGGGCCTTTCTTCTTCTCTCACACCTTTCACCCGGTTACATCATGTGGCTTAACAGTGTCACCAGCCCTTGTTACCATGGACTATCTGGAAGTATCTCATTCATCTATTTGTTTGTTTATCCCCGGTCTCCCCCAATAGAGTGTCAGTTTCCCTGGAGCAAGGACTTTGTGTTGTTCACTGCTGTAGCTCCAGCACATAGAATGGTACCTGTCACGTAGCAAGTAGTCTGTAGCCATTCGTTGGATGTAGCTATTTGTTGGCTAGTCTGACTTGATCATACTGTGGATGAGAGGATGGCTTTCTAGAGTAGAGAAGAACTCTGACCAGGATTTCATGGGTGGGAGCTGAACCAGGACTAGAATTCAGGTCTTGGTGCTGTCAGCTTGACATTCTTTCCACCATATCATCCTGTTGACTATTCTTGGGTCCTGTCTAGCCAGAGCTCCTCAGACTCTATGTATGGCAGAAAACGTTGTAGTTGTGTTTAAAAGGTATATAGGCAAATAATCAATGTAAACTATTGACATTATAGTACTGATACTATAAAATGTACAAATAGTTTAAATGTACAATGATATCACAACACCACTCTGCTGAAAAGTCATGTGAAAATGTACAATGAAAGCAACTTATCTCTTTGAGATTTTTGTTCCTGCAGCTCTATCTGCTCAGAAGCTTCCTTAAACCTGGTGCTTGAGCTGTTGCCTCTTATGAAATCCTAATCCTATTAGCCTTTTTTAAAAAAATTTTTATTTATTTATGATAGTCACAGAGAGAGAGAGAGAGAGAGGCAGAGACACAGGCAGAGGGAGAAGCAGGCTCCATGCACCGGGAGCCCGATGTGGGATTTGATCCAGAGTCTCTAGGATCGCGCCCTGGGCCAAAGGCAGGCGCCAAACCGCTGCACCACCCAGGGATCCCAGCTTTTTATTATTATTTTTTTTTATGAGAGATTGAGATCTTTTTTAGAAAGATTGAGCATGTGTGTGTGTACAATGTTGGAGGTGGTGGAGAGGAGAGGGAGAGAGAGAATCTTAAGTAGACGCCACGCGCAGTGTGGAACCCAATGTGGGGCTCGATCTCACAACCCTGAGGTCACAACCTGAGCCAACATCAAGAGTCAGGTGCTTAACTGACTGAGCCACCTGGGCACCCCTGGTTCTTTGGATGAGTAGTTATGCACATGTGCTCTTGCACCACACTCCTGAGTTTAAATTCTGGCTCTGTCGCATGCATCTGTAATCATAGGCAAGTTACTTAACATATCTGCATATCTGTGCCTTAATCTCCTCATTTGGAAAACAGGGATGATAGGGTTGTTAGCAAGATTAACTGGATTAATGTCTATGAAGTGTTGAGAATAATGTCTGGCCCACAGTAGGGATGCAGGATATGTTAGCTGTTGTTGCTACTATGATTCTTCAGGTTACATTGTGATGGTGACCTTGTCAGGATGCAGCTGAATGCGTATGTGGAGAAATATGTATAAGACTCTTCTGCATTCCTCTCCCTCAACATGCTCCATACTGTGAGGGATTTATCATGTACAAGACATCATCATTCCTGTCCTTAAAGAGCTTTCCATCTGGGTGGCTCAGTCAGTTGAACATCTGACTCTTGGTTTCAGCTCAGGTCATGCTTTTGGGGTTGTAGGATCGAGCCCCACGTGGGGCTCTACACTCAGCACAGAATCTGCTTGGGAATATCTCCCTCGCCCCTCCCCCTGCATGTTCATGCATACCCACTTGCTCTTTCTCTCTTTTCCTCTCAAATAAATACATTAAAAAAAAAAAAAAGAGTTTACCATCTATTTGGGGAAATATGAGGCCTTGGTATAACCAGGACAGTGGCTCCTAATCCTTTTTTTGAGAATGTGGTTAAAGCTGTCCAATTTCTCCTCAGGAAAAGCCCCCACTTACACACGTACCATTTCTCACACATTTTGGGGGATTTATAGACTTCCTTTGGACACTGAATTAAGAACCTGTCTAAGGATGTCCTAGAGAGAGGTGTTTGGTGGCTGGGATGGGTGGTTTATACCGAACAGGTCACAGCTCTTTAAAACTCCTATTCTAGATGTGACAAATGAGATTTATACTATGGCAGCATTCTCCTAGGCATAAAAGAATGTCTTCATAATTTATAATCTCCCCTGTGGTTAAGGTAAGTTGGGAGTAGACTGGGTATGGTATGGGGTTTCTTTTTGGGATGATAGAAAATATTCTCAAACTGGTTACAACAATGGTTGCGCAGTCTGTGAATGTACCAAAAACATTGAATTGTACAGTTCAAAGGGGTGAATTTTATGATGGCTCAATGATACATCGATAAAAATGATAAGTGAGTATCTTTCCTGTGTGTGTGTGTGTGCGCATGTGCACATATGTGGTGTGTGTGTGTGTGTGTGTCCCATGTCCCTCACCAAGAGAAGCTTTCAGAGCCTCTGTGGGGTTCCCCATGCCTCTCTGTCCTCTGCCACAGGATAGAGGACATTAATGTTCCAGACAGAGGCTGCTCCATTAGCCTGAGTCTCACTGGGAAGATGATGGGGACAAAGCCACAGCTGACCTTCCGTGGACATGCAGTTCGAGAGAGACAGAAACTTTTGCTGTAGTGAGAAAAGAAACAGATAAACCGGGACCACAGTGGCTGTAACCCGCACACGGGTGGGTGGGCTGCCAGGACCGTGAACCTCTCAGTATGTAGCTGCCCTTCTCTTCCTTTCTCTCCCCATCAAGAAGGGATCTCAGAGCACAAGGGAGGAGGATGCTGTTGCAGCAATGGCTTTGAATCTTCTCGAATTTATATGTATAAAGAAGTAAGTCCTATGCCAATAGTGGCTCTTTATTAGAGGTTGTGGGTTATTTGTGACATAACTCACACCTTAGACACTCTGCACAAACAGTTGCCGGTCTACAGTCTTCCAGTCCAAAGCAGCAGAGGGGTCACCAGTTTAGACTGGTGTGACGGTCGACCAGAGATGGGCTGGAGTGGCTAGGAGGCTCTGGAGCAGGCAGCAGTGGGGTGGGACTTGGATGGGTGGCTGCGGGTGCTTCTGGCACAGGGACTGCTGCTCACCGTGGCATGAGTACAACCTTTTCCCCAGTTGGAATTCCTCCCAGAGCCATTGAGACACATGTTCGTGGTTCCAGCCCATTGAGTCTGGCCAGCAGGTCACCTACGAGAGAATTCCAAGGGAACAGGATTTGGAAATGGAGCCATTTGTCAGTAGAGTAGGATTTTCCCAGGTCTAATGATGTATCCCTGACCAGATATAATGATAATAATGTATGCCTGGGTGTGTCTGGGCGGTGGCTAGGAGAAGAGAGGATCTGAAGCTCGGGTTCACATGAGAGTGGGGAGCAGCTTGACACCTGCTTGGCTGTCATTCGTGAGAAGTACTATTTGGCTGTCAGCTGAGTGACCACACCTCGCATGCACTTTGCTCTTCCTCTGCATTGGTCTGTGACCTTGGATGAGCTGCTTAGCTCCTCTGGTCTGTTTCTACATCTGTAAACTGAGGTAGTGTTATAAATGGGCCCAGAACCAGCTTCAGCATTTTGGGAAATTCTTGGAAGGAAGGTGGCATCTAGGGTCATTAAGGGGCAGGGCCAGGGGAAAGCTGTGGTCAGCATATTGTGGCTTTCCCTTCCCCCCACCTCCCTGCAGGGGCAGACATTGCAATGCAGTGAGTTCCGTGGACTTAACATCAGTGAAGTGTAACTATATGCCAGGCATTTGTCTGTGCGCTTTATGTATCATTTTATCTTCATAATGGCAAGTGGACACAATTTGTTGTGTCCATTTTGCAGATGCAGAATTCGGGGCATAGAGCAGTTATGTGACTTGCCGGAGTTTACACAGCTACTAAGTGGTGGACACAGAAGCCAACCCTAGGTGGATTGCCTCGGGAATTCCGGAGCCTGTCCTCCTAATAACTCCACTCTTGGATCCACAGGCTGTGACCTGGGCAGGTGTCAGTTCTCCAAAACCCAGCTGGGAAGGACCGTCCAGCAGGAAGCTTCAGAGTGGCACCTCTCAGAAGGGGGATGACTTTGGGAGAGAAGGACTGTGGGAGAATACTAAGGAGGTACCTGAAACCAAGTCCTGGTCTCCAGCCAGTTGCCAGCAGGGTCTAGGCGAGTGGGCAGTGCCTGCTTGACATGCAGGGGGCCGTTAGTGGAGGATCGCACAGGGTGGGTGTTCAGTAAAGAGAGTGGAGCCTGGCTGGTCCAACTGGTGGGGATAAATCCATGCTTACGATGTATGGATGCAGGAGTAGCAGGCTTTTGACCTGCCCATTTCCAGAGAGCATGGAGCAACTTTGCCTGTCACCAGCTGTGGCTGTCTTTGGCCCCAGCCCCCAGGAAAGACCATGTTTATAGATGGCAGAGCTTACTGCAAAGTCTGGGGATGGGAGTGGAGAGATACGGACCAGAGTTGATGAACTCTAATGTCCCTGCCTTACCAGCTCATGATTTTTTGCTGAGGCCAGTACAGCTTCCATACCTGACATCTCTTTGTGCCATCAAGTGGTATTATTTCTGTAGATCGGCCAGGGTCTTCTTCCCATAGCCCAGCCTCTGCAGCATCTGATGACACCAAGCAGAACCTTTGTCATTCCTTTTTCAAATGGATCCTTCTTAATTCTGTTGGACTCAGATGTATTTTGCATCCTGGAACACCAAGCTCAGGATTTTCATTTTCAACCTGGAATTTCTTAACCTCTGCTCATTTATCCACTGCTTCCTATTTCTAGTCAGGTCGCACCCTCAATCTCTGGGCGATTGCCTTTCTGGAGCCCTGGAGAGGATTTGCCTCTTGTTCCCTAGGGAGGCAGGTCGCTAGCTTCCTAAATTGAGTTTCTTTTTTCTTGTCCATTTGTGTCTCTCCTGCAGACTCCCTGTGGTCCTGGGATGAAGGATGTCCTCCTTGGTCATTTCTTTCTGTTCACTTTGTTTTACGGACAGTGTTCTGGTCCACCCAGGGCGGACCCCACGTGACCCAGACACTGTGGCCACATACCTTGCTCGCCAGCCAGAGCATTTGTGAGGCTGTGTGATTTTCTTCATCGAAGCCCCTCCGTTCAGCACTGTCCTTTTTTTAATTTCAGTTATCTCTAGAATCCGCTGCACTGAACTTTAAGAATTTGCTTGTAACCTTGTCAGCTTTCCGAAAGCTCATTCTAATGCTGAGTAAACACTCTGGCCTCCTCGGCTCCCAGCCTTGGGGATTAGACCATGTGCCCATATTTTTCCGGCCTTGGTTTTTCCCAGTGGATTTTCTTTCCTTTTTTCGCCCTCTCCCCTAAGGCTTCATTACTTTCCATTTGTCCACATCTCTTTTCTCCATTTTTCTTGTTAAGGACAGATTTAGAAAATGAGATTAGTCTCGTGGCTATTTTGGCGTCATCATTAATTATCGTCCCTCTTCATTCCTTAGCAGACCGGCAGTCTCGTGTCTCTCTCTCTGCCTGTTTTTTTTTCCCTCATGGGTTTATGAAAGTCTCTTCCCAGGTTAACCCCTTTGTCTCTTGGGACCTGCTATGGTCCTCTGCCCTTCCCCGGGGGCTTCTAGGTCATCCAGCTGGGGTGTCTGTTTTGGGTTGGAAGGGCATTGGGTGCTCCCCTTCCCAGAGTGGGGCTCAGCTGTGTGCTATCCCTGACCAACTTTGTGTCCTAGAGTCCTGTGAAGTTCATTCACGGTGGCCTTTGGGGTCATGTGGCATTTTCCTGAGACTTGAATTCATTAATTCCTATCAGGAGCCTCTGTTGAGGTCCTACTGTGACTCAGGCAAAGATGTAAAGATGAGTTATCTTTACATCTTCAACTTTAGGGGGTTAGCCTGGGGGTGCAGAGGGTAGAGGCAGTTACTCTGTGGTATGGTAGGGACTAAGGACTCCCCAGGCATACTTGACAAAGGCGGGTGTGTTGCATCCTTTGGGAAGGGAGGAATCACAGCAGAGAAAGCCGCCTGGGGTGATGGCAGAGCACCTGAAACCTGGGTGTAGGTAGGAAGCAGCAGCTGGAAGGAGCTTGGTGAGGGCATGGGTGTTGGGGTGTTGTGTGAGGACTCTTCTAGGTAGAGGGAACTGTGTTCTGAATGTCTAGAGGCCTGGTAGTGTTTGAGGGACCACAGACCGCCCACTGAACCTGGAATCAGGCTCATAGCTTGACTGCCAGCACCATCTAGCCCTGTGTTCCTTAGGGAGGCAGTCCAAAAAGGTTAGGATCTTGCTTCTAGCTCTCTTGTCTTCCAGGTTGTCCTATGAGCTGACACCTCTGTCACCAAGGCAGCAGAGCACTGAGGGGCTGGTCATGTTAGGGAGAGCCAGAGCAAGAGGGGGAGTCGGGGCTGCAGGCAGGGCATCTTCCCTAGTTCCCCATTTGCTGTCAGACGGTATGTGTGTGAGATATGCCTCCTTCCAGGGGAAAGCTCAGTGCTTCCCGGCCAGGGCCCTGCCTCTCTGACATACCAGTGTCCTCAGAGCTCCCACTCTTCACACCACCACCCCCCTCAATCCCCCACCCCACACTGGTGCTCTGGCAGAGAGATTGTTTAAACATTTCCATCTGATCCCTCTTAAATGTGCCTTTGATGCCATCAGGCAGAGAGCCAGACTGCCTGCCTCAGGTGAAGACACAGCTGTGGCAGAGACCTGATGGGACAGGATGGTGCAGGTCTGGGGGCAGCCTTGGGACCCATTCCGACACTTCTCCACCCATGGCTCCCACCCTACCTCTTCTCATGCTCTCTGCCCCTGCTACACTGTGACTCCCCTCCCCACCTGCAGTGTGCCAGGCTGTCTCTCCTCATTTCCACCACTGTCTTGTCCTAGTGCCTCCCCCTCCTTCCAGGCTCAGCCCAGGGGTCCACTGGAAGCTTTCCTCTAACCAGCCCCTCCATGCCATTCCCTATCACTTTTCTTTGGTCCCTGGTCCTGTCCTTGTACTTGTCCCAGTAAGCATACATTTGAATTATGGGATATTTGTTGTCCCTCCTGTGCGGAGACCTCGCTGGGGACGGGCATCTTGTCGCTTTCCTCCACCAGTGGACACCCAACCCTCGGCAG
The DNA here is from genome assembly GCF_048164855.1 of Canis lupus baileyi. Taxonomy (NCBI): domain Eukaryota; kingdom Metazoa; phylum Chordata; class Mammalia; order Carnivora; family Canidae; genus Canis; species Canis lupus. The sequence continues at coordinate 52,894,131 of NC_132839.1, read as the reverse complement.
AGCCCTGGCACTTGGTGGGCACGTCCGTGGATGAAGGCTTGGAGGGATAGAGGGAGGTTGGTTTCCCTTTTCTCACTGGTGGGTCTGATGCCCTGAGGCATCCAGTACGTGGGCATGGCCATGGGCGGTAGGAAGTAGGCTTCTGCCTTTGAGAGACCAAACAGCCGCTCCTGCTACTCACTGAGTCTGTTTCCATATTGTGTTGGTGCTGCTGAGCACCAGGGGCCCCAGCACTGCCTGCTCCCTGGGGTAATTCAGGGGGGTGACCTCCCTACTCACCTACCCAATGCCATTCTCCAGGATTAAAAGGGCACCTGGGTCTTCTTGCCCTTCCCCACATCTGGCGTGCCCAGCTGTGGCTCGGGGCGGGCAGCTCACCCCTCCAGGCGGTGGCAGGGCTGCCCCTCTGTGTGCCAGCTGTCCGTCTGCAATCAGGAGCCTCTGCTGATGCCAGCGAGGGTGGTGTTTGCAAAGAGCAACCGTGTGCTCCTTATTTATTGTGCAGAAAAGAAAACAAATTAAGGCCTTGTAATTATACAGTCGGGCATGTTCTTAAATAAAGCTTAAGCAGTCAGAACTCCATTTAGAATATTAATAATTGCATTCCCCGGGCCTGATCCCCAGCAGCTTTCTCTCTTTCTGCTCTTTCTCTCCCTCCCATCCTTCCCTACACCTGTGCGCCTTGGTCTCTCTCACTGGTGTCAGTCTCTGCTTAGACCTAAGGAATCTCTGGAAGCACTCACTGCCTGTGAGTAGGCATCCTTAAGAGCCCATATTAGCCTTTTCGGAGATCACCAACAGCATTGATCAGGTGATTCCATAGGCATGCGGCCTTCCTAGAGTTTTCTTGCCTTGCCCCCTCTGCTTACTCCCTTATTTTGGTTAAGCACCCAGGAGAGGCGTGATGTTGCATTTCAGGGCATGAATTCTGGAGTCAAGTCAGAACTGGGCTCCAGCTTGACTGCTGAGCAGCTGCAGGATCTTAGTCAAGACATCTAATCTCTTTATGCTGGTTCTTCCTCTGGCAATAAAAGCATCCCCCTCATAGGCTTGTGTTTTGGGACTTGGATGAGAGATTGCATTTGAAGTCCTGGCACATAGCGAATTCCTTACAGATGTTAGGTCTTTCCGTCCATATATCTCTAGATCAAACAAGAAATTTTATGAGTTTCTAATTTTTGTTGTCCCTGACTCACACTGGAAGATGCTAGGCACCCAGTAGGTCTCCTAAGCCCCTGCGAAATGAGTGGATATGTCTGTTTGGGTCCTGCAGTGGGGGTGGTCAGTGTGTGGTGTGATGTTATGAGGATGACATGGACACATTTCTTCTTATGAAGGATGACCAGTTCCCTGAGCAATATGCTCATCCCCACTGTGGCTCTGATGCTTTATAAACCATTCTCAAAAGTAACATCTCATTTAACACACAGTAGTAAGGTGAAGTAGCAATTACTGTCATCCCTATCTCATTGCTGAGGAAATGAAGAAGATGGATCACCCAAGATAGAAGTAGTGAAGGATGGACCAGGACCCTGGTCTCAGACTCCCAGCGCCTTGTCTTTTCTGCTACTCTGGGCTGTTCCGAGTCATTGCTGACATTTGGGAGGAGACTCACCTGGTTTCTGGACTTCAGGGTCTTCTTGCTGCTCTGACACTTTCCACAGATCCATCACCACCTTGATTTTCTTTCTTTCTTTCTTTCTTTCTTTCTTTCTTTCTTTCTTTCTTTCTTTCTTCCTTCCTTCCTTCCTTCCTTCCTTCCTTCCTTCTTCCTTCCTTCCTTCCTTCCTTCCTTCCTTCCTTCTTTCTTTCTTTCTTTCTTTTTCTTTCTTTCTTTCTTTCTTTTTTCTTTCTTTCTTTCTTTCTTCTCTCTTTCTCTCTCTCTCTTTCTTTCTTTCTTTCTTTCTTTCTTTCTTTCTTTCTTTCTCTGTTTTGTTTTGTTTTGTTTCCTTTCTTACTACATGGGAAACACATTCCAACACCGGTTTTACTGATAATATTGTGGTAGTTGGGTCACTGTCAGAAATGAACTCAAAAGTAGTCTAAAAACATTCAAATATTGATAGATTTATAATTTAGACTATAGGTGATTGTATGGATAAGGCTGTGTGCCTTGTTAAATGCAGGTGAAAGGTGCTTTGGAAATATCTCCTTGTGGCCAGCATAGTGGCTTGGAATGGGGAGGAATGTGGGCCTTAAGGTCCAGGTGGACTGGAATGTTCAGTCTATCGGGAAGATAAAATTAGCTTTCTTAGAGCAGAGATGCCAGTATGCTAACTTCTGCTGGTTGGTGCTGACCATACAAGGCAGAATAGTTTTTGTATTCTAGGGGTTTTTGGGGAAAGACAAGGGTCTTAAATTATTTTTGAAGGAATATACACAGCGTCCTATAGGAAGACGGAGAAAACTCACGGATTGTGTGTGTGCATGCATGTGCTTTTGCAAGCAAGCAGGGAACAAAGCCAAGCGAAAGAGAGAAGAAATATTTATTGTGTTAAGCTCTCTGCTAAGTACTCTTCCAGCAGTGATCTTATTGGAATGAGTGATATTCTTCCTGTTTTACAAATGAGGACGCTGGAGCCCAGAGGGGTTATGTAACTTGCCCAAGGTCACACAGCTAAAGATATGGATTCATATCCATAAATGTCTGCTCTGGAACTCCTGTTCTTTTCTTTTGTATCACAATAAAAAGGCTGGTTCACGTCTCCGAGGGTGGTCAGGAGCCCAGCTGTTTTATTTATTTATTATTTATTTATTTATTTTTTAAATTTTTATTTTATTTATGATAGTCACACAGAGAGAGAGAGAGAGAGAGAGAGAGGCAGAGGCATAGGCAGAGGGAGAAGCAGGCTCCATGCACCGGGAGCCCGACGTGGGATTCGATCCCGGGTCTCCAGGATCGCGCCCTGGGCCAAAGGCAGGCGCCAAACCACTGCGCCACCCAGGGATCCCCGAGCCCAGCTATTTTAAAAGAAATATTGAAAAATTGTTTCTTCTTGGCAGGGAGACTGGTATCTCCCTCTACCACTACTTTTGCCTCCGCAGCTCTCAGCCTCCATGATCCTCTCCCTGGGGATTCAGCACCATGGCCAGAGCCCAGGGAGCCCTGGGGCCACCGTGAGCTGTGAACAGCTCCCCAGGTTCCAGGCTCTCCATTTTCCTCTCTAGCATCATCTCAATTGCTGCTGGTTCTGTGCCCTTAGGTGAGAGCCACGTGGCATTCAGGAGGAACCCAGCACATTGGGGGGGGAGGGGCGGGTCGGAACTCTGTTAGCCTGACTGGTGAGGTCCAGACCTAAGCAAGAAAGGGCACTTGAGAAAAGTCTACTCCTTCCCACTCTTCTCCCAGGCCCAGGCCAGAGGGGAGGAGAATTGTGATTTACGACTTCGGTTACTCGGAACTGGGGAGTCATCTGGGGCCATGAAAAGGGAACTGAGCTGGAGTGAGGCTTTTTCCTCCAGGGCAGAGCTCCTAGGGTCTGTGGTCCAAAGTCGCTCTGCTCATCCCTTTACCGAGCCTGTTTGGTTTCTGTTGAATGGGCCCAAAAGCCAATGGACCTGCTGTGTGCTTTCTCACAGGAATAGTCAGAGGGGGAAAGCCGTGGCAGCACAGGGGAGCTGGCAGTTATAGCACTGGTGGCTTTGTCCTTTGTGATGATGGAAGGCTTCTTGGAAGGCTTTCACCTGGGAGTGCAAGACAGAGCCCCTGACTCAAAATCTGGACACCTTCTGGCTTAGATGTGTGTGTAATGCACACACACAGGCAACATACACACACACACACACACAGGTGGTAGAGTGCTAACAAGGTCATGGATTCTAGACTCAGACACACTGATTTCAGCCCCTGTTTTAACAGTACCAGCTTTGTGACCTTGAACTAGCTACCTAACCTCTAAGCCATGGATTTCTTACTGTAAAATGAGAAAAAATCATAACAATAATATGGACCATAAATGGTTTGGGGGGATATTCAGTGGGCTGACATCTTTATCTAGTATCTGATGTCTTCAGTAATTAGTTCCTAACAAGCACTCAATAAGTGTTACTCATTATTTCTATTCCTCAGAAAATTATTTCTGCATCCCAATTTTCTTTAGTTTATTCACACGATTATTGTTAATGATTCTGGAAAAATCCCCACAGCATGGAAAAATGATTAGCAAGTTAATTAATTGTTTGCACTTATGTTCAAAGCTCAAGGTTTGAATTAAGTTGAGGTCAGCCATAGTGGTGCTGGTATAAGAAAGAATGAGTTGAGTTTGGCACCCTGCTTAAGCACAAGGTGTATGAAATTCAGACCATTCAGTGAAATTTACTTGCATGCTTTCATGTAACAATGTTTGTGATCAAAGGGCAAATTGTGTCTTCTGCTTTGTGAAAAAAAACTATGAGCAGAAACACAGTTCACAGCTCCTAGTGTGGATGGTCACCCCTGGGAGTGCCAGTCTTTGCCAGAACCATGCCCTCATGTACTTTGCCATTCTGTTCTCTTTTCTCTGATTTCTCTAAGTCTCCATCCAAAGTGCCCTGGCTCTGCAGACAAATGCCCTCCTGTTCCCAGTGTATACTGGATCCTCACGTAACCTGTGGGGGTGGCAGGAGGTGAAGAAACAACATCTTGAGAGTCTACATGGAACCAAGTGGGGCAGGGGTTGGTTCTGGGCTCCATATAATTCAGTGTGAGATAAGAGGTCTTGCATAAGTCTCTGGGGACCCTGCCAGAGCTCTGTAGGAGAGAGGCCATGGGGAATAGGAACGAACACTGCTTTTCCCAAACATTTTGCAGAATTGGACAACACAGGCCAAAAGACCGTGCATGGTATAAATTACGGAAAACAGTGGTGTAATGACATTGTTTAGTGAATAAATTGAAGCCCTGAGTCATGAGGCCAATAACAGAGAGGGAGCAGAGAAGCATAATTAAAAGGAGAAAAGCCATGTTTTCAGCTGACACTGGAAGTGAGATCGAGATGAGGGTGGGGGTGGGAGGACGGGAGCTGCTGGTCCCTCACTTTGGCTGCGGCTCAGGAGAAAGAACATGGTTGTTACTGGCAGTCAAGGCGGGTGAGAAATGAGGCCAGGACTTTTGACACAGAGGAGGAGAGAGAGTGGTAACATGGAGAATTTTAGTAGAAGCAAAGCCACGTGAGCTTTGGAAATTAAGATTAGCTATTAGGCCCCTGAACTCTGCAGTGATTTGGAATAATCTAGGCAGAGAGAAGCCTTTGTGAAGACAGATGAGAACCTGGAGAAGAAGGAGGGAGATCAGGAGTCGGACTGGGTCTCCTAGGATTCACGGGGCTCTAGGGATTGTTCTCCAGGATTCCTCATATCTGCAGCTGTATACTTTCTTGCAAATGCCATCTCACCTGCTCTTTTTAAGGATTAAAAAAAAACAAACAGGATATTTTAGAGGGGGGTGGGGCAGAGAGGGAAAGGGAGAAGCAGACTCCTTGGCTGAGCAGGGAGCCCAACGTAGGACTCGATCCCAGGACTTTGGGATCATGACCCGAGCTGAAAGCAGATGGTCATCAACTGAGTCATGCAGGCACCCCAGTGAACGGTTTCCATGGGAGAACATGTCTTGTTCACTTCATGCATCAGTGCCTAGCATTGCCTGGCATGAACTAGGTACCAGATTAGTGTGGGTTGATTGATTGAGGGGGTAGGGGTTGCCTTTCAATATAGTAAAAGCTGAGACAATACTAAAGCTTAAATTTGGTTAGACAATTTGCCTATCTCTAGTACTCTGTGCTATAAAACCCAACAGCTGGAAGAGTGCACAGTGCATAGTAGGAATTCAGTAAAGTTATTGTCCAAACTGGGACACTTTTTTTTAAAAGAAGATTTTACTTATTTAGTTATTCATTCATTCATTCATTCATTCATTCATTCATTCATCATTCATTCAATCATTCATTCATTTGGAGAGTGCAGGTATTGGGGGAAGGGTGAAGGGAGAGAGAGGAGAGAGACTCCCCAACAGACTCCCACACTGAGCTCGGAGCCCGATGTGGGGCTCTATCACATGACCCTGAGATCATGACCTGAATCCAAACCAAGAGTTGGATGCTCAACTGACAGAACAATCCAGACTCCCCCAACTGGGACACTTTGAGAGTGAAACGGAACCACAGAATGAGATTCTGGGACAACAGTCATGAACCAGAACTGTTTGGGCAAACCAGGATGTGTGTGGTCACCCGTCATCGGTATGTGTTGAATGAATGGATCTCATATCTTTAGAGCCTTCCAAAGAGGAGTGAAGGTCTTCTGAGGTTTGCCTTCTTTTAGCCTGAGTACTCTCATTTATCTTGGGGATCCTTCAGCTAATATTTACTGGGTACCTACATATACCAGGTATATTGCTTGTATCAGGGATACAAAGGGATTAAGAAAAGCTGTGTTTTTACTCTTAGGGCGTCTCCTGGCTAATAGGAAGCCAGACTGTTGACAAACTATCTGACAGTGTGACAAGTGCTAAAAGGATGGACTGGCTGTTCTGGAGCCCTGTGAGTGGGGAAAAGCTAATAATCTGGATGTGGCAGTCAGGAAGGGTTTTTGGAAGAAGGATATTTCAGAGAGTCCTAGAGGGTGATTAGGAATTTGCCAGAAATGCTGGGAGAATCCAGAATGTCAAGCAAGTCTGTTCATGGCAGAGAACTCATTTCAGACCAACTCAACAACACTGTGTTGCTGGATGCTGGGAATAATAGAACTGTGACTAAGATAGATGAGCCTGTGACCTCACAGACTGTATGAGCTGTTTGCCATCAGATACAATACCATGTATTCCATCAGGGCTGTGACGGGGAAATTGCCGTGTGAGCCAGGAGCCGGGAGGAGGGGCACCTACCTCGTGTCTGGGTGCTGACCCCAGCAGTGCACTAGGTGGGGAGAGACTGCGTCCAGGTACGCACGTGTACTGTGAAGGGGGAGCTGCGTGCCCCTTTCAGCAGCCACCCTCCCATTTCATGGTATGGGGAGCCTGTCACCCTGCCCTCCTTATTTTGCTATTATTGCCCTGGCAAACAGTGGCCACAGGACTAGGCCGGGGCAGCAGTGCTCATGTGCAGAGGTGGGGAGTCCAGAGGTCTCAGGCTGGGCAGGAGGTGGTGGGTAGATAAGGAAGCCAGAAGAGGTGGAGAGAGCCCGGGCGTTGCTTAGGAAAGGCCCATCTGCCTCCCCATCCAGAGCTTTTGACTGTAATATTAAAATGTTCCTCATTATTTTCCTTGGATGAGTTTGCTATCCTGATATATTAATTATTCTTAAAGGTCAACAGCACTCTTTCGAATCCCCTTCTGTTCTATCATGTAATCAGTTAATTAATTGGAAACCATTTAGCAGCGTCTGCTGAGCACATTGTCCGGTGCGAGTTTTCTTGTTTTGTTATTCCTGTGGCGGTGGCTCCCTCCACAAGCCACAGAGGGTTTGGGAACTTGAGCATGGGCCCTGCCCCTTGTCCCTCCCCTTCCCCTGGTGGGTGCCCCCCCTTTAGTTATCTCATTAACATTTGTGGTATCTCACCATCCTTGTTCTTTCTGAGTCTCTACTGGGAATAAAAGCCCCGTTTTTGTGGAGTGCCCATATATGACGGCCACTGTTTGGGGTATCTGTGTGTATTATTTGATTTGACTCCCACTGTCTAATGTGGTAGAGATTTTGCTCCTGTTTCTGAGGAGAGAGGAGGTTCAGAGTGCTGAAAAGAGCTAAGAACTATATAGCTAGAAGGGGGCCAAGCAAGGATAGAACCTCCTGGAAGCTTTCTGTTTCGGTTTGCTACAGTGCTGGTGCTTCGGAGGATCCAAGAGACATGGCCTGTGGCCGAGTCTTTTGTTGAATTCTTCATCCCAAGGGCTGCTGGTTTCATTACTGTACAAGCATGTCATACAGACATGGAGCCCTGTTATTTCTTTGTGCTTCCATTTTGCTTGCTGCTTCTGAAGTCTCAATGTATGTGGAGGCGATTCCTCAGCAGCTTGAGGGCAGGGCAAAAATGGGAAGCAGTGCTCCCAAATGTGCTCAGGCCCCCAGCATGAGCCAGTCACACTAAATGGCTGACCTGTGCTCCACTCATTGACAGCTCAGCAGGTTTGTTGTGCCTCACATCTGCCCACGTGCCTTCTGGAGATGTGTCCCAGGGCATTCCACCCCTGGGCATGTTATTATGTGTATGACTCCACCAGACCCCTCCCTGCCTGTGGTCGGTCTGGTCTGCGATAAAGGGGGAAGACGTCACTGGGTGAGGACTCTCCACACCTCTCCTTGGGGGTCCCTCAGTGCTAGCAGGTGGATCTCCATCCTTTTTGGCTTTACCTATGGTCCCAGTTAGACCAGGGGACACAGTGGGAAAGTTGATTTGATTCCTCCTTTCAGAGACCCAAGAATTCCAGTCCTCTCAGACCTAGGGGTGGGGAAAGTTTTCCAAATTTGACTTAAGAAGGCTAAGATTTTGTCTTAGTGGGTCACAGGAAGGTAGAGGTCATGGGACACGTAAGAGGTGGAACCTCAGTAACACGCCTCCTCCTGCTACTACTAGTAGGTGATAAGAAGCACAGACTGTGGCCAGGCTGTGGCCAGGCTGTGAGGGTTCAAATCTTGGCTCCCTCTTGTAGTAGCTGCTGACCCAGGGCAAGTGATCTAAACTCTTTGCTCCATGATCTCCCCTTTGGAAAGTGGAAATGGTGATGGTAGTAGTGGTGGTGGTAGCACGTCCCTCATGGGGTTGTAGTGTTTAAGTGAGCTCTTCTATGTAAAATCTTTAAAGAAAGCTGGCCCAGAGTAATTGCTGTGTGTGGTCGCTACGGTCACTACTACCACTTGCACCCCAGTGGCCATGCATCAAGCACCTACTGTGTGCCAAACACCATGTTGGGCAGTTGACACTCATTAATTCATCTTAATCCTTACAGCTGCCCCATAGGCAGATACTATAATGACTTCTGTGATCAGGATGAAGAGATGGACCCACAGAGGTTCAGTAACTTTCTCTGGAGTTGGGGAGGGTGGGTCACATAATCAAGAGGGCCAGAGCCAAGAGTCTGGCTTGTCTGTCTGGCTCCAAAGTCTGTGCTGTTTGCCACTATGCCAGCACTTCTCACAACCGGAGCAGAAGCCAACATTGCCTCAAGGGCCCGATACAATGCAAGGTGCTGGGTTCACCCTAAGAGGTTCCGCAAGTGGAACCTCTTCAGCAAGTGGGCTGGGGCCCTGAGAATGTGTATTTCTAATGAGTCCCCAGTAATGCTGATGCTGCTGGTCTGAGGACAACACTTTGAAAATTCCTGCCTGCCGTGTGGGTTGTGGTCTCCCCTCCCAGTAGGCACATGATGAGCTCTCCACCACACTGCCTGCCTCGGCCCTCCCTGCAATGCCAGTTGCCCATACATTCCATATTAAAAACTAATCTGTTACCTACTTCCTCACATGGTCTCCATAACCCAGTCTCCTGGCCAACCCAGCAGATGAGAAGGCCCCAAGCAACAGTGGCATCCATGTGTCCTCCTGGCTCTGCTGGAAGGGAGGTAGATAGCAATCAGCTATAGCTCTTTAAATCCACACACAGGCTCTTGTCTGGGAAGGGGGTCAGAGGTACTCGAAGCCCTCAGGCAGCTGTCCACAAAGCCACCTCTGGAGAGAGTGGCCACAGTTGACCCTTTCATCCTAGTGGGTGACATCATGCTCCAAGCTTCTTGGAAAATACCTCAGGCTTGGGTCTAAGGTCTCTGGTTTTTGGTGTGTCCTCTGGCCTCAAGGGGACCCCCCACACTGGGCAGCTGAGCAGGCTCCCAACCTGCTCCTTTTAGTAGGTTTCTAGAGCTGTCCCAGCCCTTCTCCTGACTGCCCTCCGACACCTCCCCCTTGGCAGTCCTCCACCCCTTTCTAGTTATTAACAGTGGCATCTGTTCCCAGGAGCTCTTTGGAGGATTCCTCAGCTCTTCACACAGTTTCTCTTTACATCTGGGCACATGGCTGTTTTATTCTCTCCTACATGTATGATATCTGGGTTTTCAGGACAGAGGAGTTGATAGGCTAAGTAAACTCATTGGGAAGACAGAATTTTACTGCATCAGTGGCTCTGGAAGTGAGGTTCCCAAACCAGCCACATCAACTTCCCCTGGGAACCGCTTAGCAATGTAAATTCCAGAACAGACCTACTGAATCAGAAACTCTGGGAGTTGGAGCCTGATTGCCTGGTTTTCATCAGCCTCCAGGTGATGCCAGAGATTGAGCTGGAGAACCCATGCCCTAGATGCTAACCCCAAACCCACCCCTGGCCTGTGCTTCTTCCAGCCAGTCATCTCAAAGGAGGGATCGGATGCAATGTTGGCCTAATCCTGTTTCTTTATAAATAGGCCAAAGCACCTTTCTGCTCATAATTTCGTTGTTCTGGAGAGAGCCATAGATCTTTGTCACATCCCAAGAGTAGATCTTAGAACAGAGATCCACAGAGTAGAACAGAGTAGATCTTAGGTACCTGGTCAAGCAGGAATATGCTTTCTGCATCTTGAAGAGCACGGTGGCCTTCCTGCTGCCCCTGCCCCCCCTCCCCTTGCCAGCTCCCAGACTCAGGTTCCTTGGTTCTGACCATGAGCATGGCTTTTTCCTCACGAGCCCCCACATGGCCGCAGCCACATTCGCCACGGTTCCCTCCTCCCTCAATGGTCTCTGCTTTGCTTCTGGTTAGTTTCTTGATTGTTCCACAGATGCTCTCTCTGTGTCTTTGTTTTCCTGTTGTCACAGAGCTCTTTAGTAAAAAAATGAGTGTCCCCATATCACTGTTCATGTACCAGAGCCTGTCGTGGGGCCATGGCTCCCTGAGCCAGGTCTGGCCTTTTCTGCAACAGTACCCCCCCACCCCCCGAGGGAACTGCTGCAAGGAATGCCCCATGGCTGTCAGACCTCGCTGACCTAGGGCTCCAGAGAGAGCTCTCCTGCTTCAGGGCAATTAGCTTTTGGTTAATTTGTCTGAAAAGAAACTTCCAAGGAGCAGAACCCCTCAGAATAGTCTCAGTCTGGTGAGAAGCAGACCGCATGAAGGCTCAGAGCTATTGCTAATGCGTTTTGTAAGCTCAGGCACCAGACCTTTGGCCTCTAAGCCACATGGTGAGGGCTGCATCTTCCCTGGACCTGTGGGGCCTTCAGGCTCTGCCCATGCATGTGGCCAGTGGGCTGGGCTGGGCTGGAGTTCAGGTACCAACACATCTCTAGGGGGGTAGATGCTGCTTGCTGTCTCATTAAAATGAGTTTCTGTATTCTTTTGTTGAACGGAGGTTTCGTTGATGCTTGAGTTCAGGGGGTCATTGCCTGAGCCTCTGGCACTTGTACTCATGGGCTTGGGCTGCTTGTAGCTTCAGCAGTGACTGGAGATGGGCAGATAAGGGGTGAGACACCATGCTTGAACAATGATAGATTGTATTTATCAAGGGCCAGGCCTGGTGCCAACTTCACCCTGTTTGCCATAGCCCATTTAATCACCACTGCGACTCAAAGGGACAGGCTCTGTCTCCATATCCCCAATCTACATATGAACAGTGAGGTCAGGTAACAGCACCAGGAGTCACAGAGCATAGAAGCAGGAGAGGTAGGACCAGCACCCAGGCCCACATGATGCTGAAGTTCTGTGAGAATTCAGTTGAACTTGCTGTACCTTTATTGATCACTTACTATGCTCTAAGGGCTGTAAGGTCTCTCTAGCTGAAAAGAAGTGGTTCTCCACCTGTAGGAAGAGCAGTTTTCAGGGGGAGGAGGACAACACATATAGAGCAGTCCATCAAAGCTGGTAGTCTGAGACATGGGTTGTGCCTGAGGCCCAGACAAAAAGACCTGGGAAGAAGAAGAGGGTGAGAAGGTTTTGGAATGAGTGACACTGGCCATCCTTAGGACTGTCTGAGCTGTGTCTATGAGACAGGGAGCCAGAGCATGAATGTGTGGAGGGTGCTGGGAGCCGCGGTGTGGAGATGGGGATGTGCCAGGGAGCTGTCAGGGTACAGCCAGCCCAATGACCCTGCTCTGTTCATGGAGGGGGGGGCATCTTTAGGGTTAGTTATGTGGAGGGAGGTGGGTGATGATGGGAGTACTTGGATGCAGGGAGTTGAGGTCATTGTGTGGAAAGACTTGAACTTCAAAGTGGAGTCTGGACTGGATTAGGTAGGCCGAGCCTTCTGAAAGTCCAGCGAGCACACCCAGTGTCTCATGTGTTGGGCCACGGTCCATTTCCACCTCATTACTGTGCCTTTCTCGAGCTTTTCCAGCTTGAGAGGACACTGGCAGCTTCTCCATGGTGTTGCGTGTAGTTGGGGACAACTGGAGCGATTCCTTCCTATGCAGCAAGCCCTGTGTCTGCTGGGTTCTGGGACAGATCGGCATCTGGAGAAAGGGCACCTGCCCTTACTTCGGAGAATTAGAGTTTTTCCTTCTCCACCTGTTGGCAGCTCCTCTCCACTGAGGACCTCAGTCAGGGACTGGCTTATACAGATGGTCTAGAGCTGCCATCCGTGGGTCTTAAGCCCTTGAAATGTGGCCAGTCCAAACTGAGATGCATTGTGAATGTAACGCACACGTGGATTTCAAACATGTAACAGGCACACAAAAGAATATGAACTATCTCATCAGCATTTGTTATGCTGATCACATGAATTGATGATACCTTATATATTACTGAGTTAAGCATAATGTATGAATACAACTACTTTGATCTCTCTCTTTTCACTTTTTAAAATGGACCACTAGGAAGTTTGAATTTGCATATATGGCTCGTATTATATTTCTATGGGTGAGGGCGGGCACGCTTTTTCTGTAAAGGTCCACGTGCTAAGTGGTTTAGGCTTTGTGGGCCACCTGGTTTCTGTGATAGCTACCCACCTCTGTGGCTCTAATGCAAGCTCTGAGGGTGTATGAGTTTTCTGTTGCTGCTATAACAAATTACCCTAACCGTTGTAAGACAAATTTCTTGCCGTACACTGTGTAGCTTAGAACCTGCATGGTCCTCACTGGGCTAATAATCCAGGTGTCTGCAAGGCTGGAGTCCCTTCTGGAGGCTCTAGGGGAGAATTTGTTTCATTGCCTCTTCCAGCTTCTAGACACAATGCACATTCCTTGGCCTGTGGTGCCTTCCACCATCGTCAGAGCCAGCACATCGAGTCTTTTCCTGTCTTCCCTAGTCACATCTCTCTCTGACCTTCTCTCTGTCCCCCTCTTCCACTTCTGAGGATGCTGTGATTACATTGGGGCCAGGAGGGGATAATTAAGGATAACTTTTTCATCTCAAGGTTCACACTCTTAATTACATCTGGAAAGTCTCTTTTGTCACGGAAGTTGGTCTATTCACAGATTCTGGGGACTAGGATGTGGACATCTAGAGGACCATCATTCCACCTAGAATGTGGACACAGACAACACACAAATGAAGGGATGTGGCTGTGTTCCAAAAAACTATTTACAAAAACAGAGAGCTGGCCTGCAGACAATAGCTTGCTGACCCCTGTGCTCAATGATGAATGATTCTGCACCCGATTCGAATGTGTGTCCCTCCACCCCCCCCCCCCCCACATGCCACCAAGCAATTCTGGGACACCAGCTGGGTGTCCTGCAATTCAACTCGATTCTGACACTGTCTACCCAGAGACAGCATCAGATCTCACAGGGTGAGGGCTCAGTCCCCACTTCAGATGCCAGTCCCAAATCCAGGTTGTTACTGGTGCTTCTGACAGCCTGGCTGTAAATCACACATTCCCATGACCCCCTCCTTGGGTTCGATTAATTTGCTAGAGTGGCTCACAGAGCTCAGGAAACTAATTTACTCGCTAGATTACCGGTTTATTACAAAGGATATTAAAGAGTACAAATCAACAGCCAGATGAAGAGATACATAAGGCCAGGTCCTGAACAAAGGAGCTTTCATCCTTGTGGAGTTTGGGGTCTGGTATGGTGGCATGTGGCAGTGTTCTGGTTCATCAAACCCCAGTCCCCCTTTTTTATTTATTTATTTATTTATTTATTTTTTATTTATGATAGTCACACAGAGAGAGAGAGAGAGGCAGAGACACAGGCAGAGGGAGAAGCAGGCTCCATGCACCGGGAGCCCGACGTGGGATTCGATCCCGGGTCTCCAGGATCGCGCCCTGGGCCAAAGGCAGGCGCCAAACCGCTGCGCCACCCAGGGATCCCCAGTCCCCCTTTTTTTATGGGGTTTTTATGGGGACTATATTATATATAGGCTTGTTAGATTCCATCATTGGCCATTGGTGATTGATTCAACCTCTGCTCCTTCTCCCCTTTCTAGAAATCGGGGCGTGGGACTGAAAGTTCTAATCCTCTCTACATGGTTGGTTCCCTTGGCAACCAGCCCCCATCTTCAGGGGCTTTTAAAAGTCACCTCATTTTCTGAAGCAATCTCAGGAGCTGAGGACAAGAGATCAAATATTATAACAAAAGATGCTGCCATCTCTCTTACTGCTCAAGAAATTCCAAGGCAGCTGTGAGCCAAGAACCCTGGAGCAAAAGCAAATACCTATTTCTTACCACAACCATCATTTCTGCATGTTTTATGGGGTGATGTTTTTGCTAGATGCTCGATAGAGAAGGTTCTGTGGTCTAATAAGACTGGGACTCAGTAGGTCAGATCTGTCTCTTAATAAAGGCTCTGAGAAGTTCTGCAGTAAATAAGCCTGTTTAATTGGTTTAAAACCACATTTTTCAAGCAACATGATTTTTTTTCCCCCTTGTCATATCCATTAATGTACTGCAGACTTCAGATTCCCTGGGAACATTCTCTGGGAAACCCTGGTTCAGTCCAGCACAGGGTCTTGTAGAAAAGCTGCATCCAGTCTCCTGATCTAAGGTCAAGACACCAGTCACGTCACTGGAGATTTGATTAGAGAAAGCATTTTGGCTTCATTAAAGTTCATTAAATGAGCCATCCAGTGTAATTTAGCTGAATAAAAATGGCTCAAATGGCTTTAACCCCCACCCCCTTTTACAGCAATTTAATTGAGGGAAAAGCAAATATATCAATGATGTAGAAAAATATTTCTTGGTCTTCAAGAGGAACATTGGGTGACAGCCCCTGCTTCCTTGTCCCAGGCACTGGGTTTTAAGAGGTTGGCTCATAGAGCCTCCTTGGTGGCTGGCAGCAGATCTTGGGGATGCTATTGCATGGTGCTTCCTCTCTTCCCACCAGTTCATCCCAAAGAGCTTGGTGGCAGCCACCTTAACTGCTCCTCATGGTGGGCTGCATTCACCTCTGGTGTGGAGCCGACTGCACACAAAGTCTCAAGGTCAAGGTCAATGAAGCATACATGCCCTGGCTCTTAGAGAAGTGGGCAGTGGACTGGCATCCTCCTTCTCTGTGGTCGGTTGATTCCTTTACAACAAACTCTATATGGAGTTGCTGCTGCCTCGGGAAGGGGGGAGGTGTCTCCTTTCTTGAACTTTCCTCCAGATTCTTCAGCAATTTCAGAAGAATCCTGGTATGGGGTGACAGAGGAAGGAATTGGCTGTTTCCAAGAAGACTGAGGAGATGTTTCTTTTATGGGGAAAATGAAAGGAGCACAGAGAGATTGCCAAGAGGACAGCATTTGTCAAAGAAGGAAGAGTTGCACCTTTCTAAAATTTTTTAAAAGATTTTGTTTATTTGAGAGAGAGAGAGAGAGAGAGAGAGAACACAAATGGGGGGAGAGACAGAGGGAGAAGCAGGCTCCCTGCTCAAGGAGCTCAATCCCAGGACCCCAGAGATCTTCCAGGATCCTGGGATCATGACCTGAGCCCAAGGCAGATGCTTAACCAACCAAGCCACCCAGGCACCCCCAGAATTTCACCTTTTAGAATGCTGCCTTCTTGGATGAAGGAAGATTTAGATCATGATGGATGCAGCCAGCAAGCCACAGCTCCTAGGAGCCTGCAAGATCCAAGAAGGGGCTTGACCTCTGCTGTTCTGGTTAGCTGTGGTTGGTGCTCTGAGCTGGTACAGTATTCAGAATAGGGCCTTTGCAAGCAGTGAAATGGGTCCTCTAGGAGAAGCCACCTTCATCTTTGGGCTGCAGCTGAACACACTCCTGGTCCTCCGTGTTCTTCTTCTCTTTTTCTTTTTCTTTTTCTTTTTCTTTTTCTTTTTCTTTTTCTTTTTCTTTTTCTTTTTCTTTTTCTTTTTCTTTTTCTTTTCTTTTCTTTTCTTTTCTTTTCTTTTCTTTTCTTTCTGCCCCCCCCCCCCCTTATTCCAAAGGGTTTACTAAAACAGATTTCACATCCAAGTCCCAGAGAAAGGGCATGGGACCTGTAAACAGGAACCTGGAAGGGGGTCTGAGGGTTCAGGGTGGAACCCCCCCCCCCCAAAAAAAGGTGTAAAATAAATAGAGGAAGAGGGTGGAGGGCCAGGAGAGGAGACAATGGACTATCACATAGTGATGGCAATGTGGGGGCGGGCCTCCATTAACATCCCATGTATTTATGCACATATAAGAGGACTTGTGGGGGATATAGGGGACCCCCCTTTACCTTCCGTGCCCCAGCTTCTCCATGAGTGACCCTGTGGGGGTGGTGGGGCAGTTAGGAGTGGGCATTTCCCCCACCCTCAAGGCATCAGTCACCTGCTGCCCAGACACTGGACATACTTCTGGGGTGGACCAGGCTGAGACTCCTCCTGAGGATAGCCCTGGTTCCAGCCGCTTCCATGGCTTCCTCGGGGACGCAGAGCAGGGGTGCATGGGGCTCCTCCCAGCACAGCTCCCACCCAGCTCTGGGAGGATGGAGAAGAGGGGTCAGGGACTCAAAGTGAGAAGCTGGCACCTTCTGGTGTCCTAGAAAAGCTGATCCCCAAGGATAGCCCACCCTGGTTATGCTGCACCCTGCAAAGCAGCTCAGATAATGGGACTGGGTGTCAGGGAACAGAAAGGAAGTTCCCGAGGCCATCTGTAGGGTGAGTCCTAAAGGAGGCTGCTCCCCAGGCTGGATGCTTGGTGAAGGGCAGGCCATGGGGGTGACTTCCTGAGGAAGGGGCTGTTCGTGCTGCCAGGTTCCAAGTCAGGGAGGAGGAGACAGACCTCTGGGCCTCCAGACTGAGGCTGGGACTTAAGCTGCCTGGCCCTCCTCCCCAGCTGACACGGTGGCCAGAGTAGGGCCAGGTGGGCATCACTAGAAGTTCAGTTCTCTCTTTTATCAATCTTTTGTGGAAGGACACTGCCTGTGCCCAGAGGGGAGCTGAGCAGGTGGACAGATGCCAAGTTAGATCTTAGCAGTGGTCCTTTAGTAGGGACCGTGGTTGGGAAGCTGGTTCCCTAGAGCACCTTGGCACTGAGCCTTTCAGGGGCCCCAGTTGGGCAGCCAGCTTGGCTGTCAGGGCTGGGGGTCAATAAAAGAAGAAAAAAAGAGGCAGTGGGGACAGGTATATAGTTTGCTTGAGCTGCTATAACAGAGTAGCAGAGATCTTGGTGACTTCAACAACAGAAACTTATTTCCCATGGTTCTAGAAGCTGGAAGTCCAAGATGAAGGTGTCTGCAGGGTCGGTTTCTTCTAAAGTCTGCCTCCTTGGCTTGTAGATGGGTGTCTTCTCCCCATGTCTTCACCCGGTCTCCTTCTATGTGTGTCTGCGTCCTCATATCTTCTCAGAGGGACACTCGTGCTATTGAATTAGGGTTTATCTCAGTGACCTCATTTAACCTCATTCTGAGGCATTGGATGTCAACATAGGAATTTTGAAGGGGATACAATTTAACCCATAACTGCAGAAGACAAAACCAAAGCGAAGGGGAGAGAGAGGGTGCGGAGGTGGAGTGAGCCCCCAGGAGCTGAAGTAGGGGCGGGGCAGACCCAACAAAGGGTCCTTGGTGTGGACATGAGGAGGTGAGGGCACCGGGCTGAGCCGGGCATGATGCAGCAGTCAGGCATAATAAATAGCACAGGAATGGCAGGGCACTTGGCACCAACGATCCCCTACATGCTCGAGTCCTGAAACATCTCCTGCCCCCTGGGCCTGCCTCTGCCAGTGGAGGTGGAGGCACTTCCACATGTCAGCCACACTGTACATCCAGGAAGTCCACAAAGTCTCCCATCTTCAGGATCACCTGTGGGTGGGGCTCCGTGTCCCCTTCTCAAGTCCCAGCCCCCAAGGATGTGCTGTCTCTTGGGTGACAGAGGAAGTCCTCTGATTGGCTTTTCTTGACACCAGGGTCTATCTTGAGTGATTCTTTTGTTGGACAGTAGTGCTCCCAGGCTGGAGGGTGACATCCTCCCCAATCATGGGATCTATCCTGCTGCAGTCAGTTGACTCCTTTAGGAAGATCGTGGGACCGCTTACTGTGCTGAGGTGTTCAGCCTGGAAGGACCCGTGTTCACCAAGGAGTTAACACAGGAAGAGCCATCTCATCCCTGTCCTTCTTCTGGGTCAGATTCTGGCCATCTGCGTGTCTGGCTCCCTGTTCCCAGAGCCCCCAGTGGCCGCGTCGTCATTGTTCATTACTCTGGGCCCCGGAGCTGGGGCTGTGAGAGAGCCAGTAGTGCAGGACAGAATTAATGGCTTTGTTTTGGAAGTCTCAGATGAGGGATACGGGGGCAGTGTCGCGGAGCCTGGTGTTGGGAAAGTGTTTGATGCATCATCTCGTAAAAATCTTGCTCACCAAATTAATTCCCGTGGTCAGGTGGCTGGGAAACTGGCCATTGACCCAAGCAAAAGTCAGAGCTGGGAGAAAATGGATCTGTTAGGGAAGAGGCTGCCGTGGGGCCCAGAGGCAGGATGGGCCCTGGTCTGATGAGTGGGATAACCGGCCCATCAATTCTTGGTGGCAGGTGAATACAAGTGAGGTACGAGCCGGGAGGAAAATCAGGGGTAGTGAGTTCTGAATGGGTGGTAAGACTATTAAAGCTCCTTGTCTTAGCGTCCCCATTTCCCCGCACTGTCAACATTTATAAATAAATGCCTGTGAGGGCAGGATGGCCAGAGGTGTGTCCTGCTTGTCTTGTGGTGGCTGTGCACTTGCCTTACTTGTCTTTTGTGTATATATTTGTCTCTGGGACTAGATCGCTCCCCCGTGTGTCTGTGGCAAGGCACCATGCACAGTGGTATGGATTGTGTGCACTGCACTCCTCAAGGGACTTGTGTCGTGCCATGGTGTCGCTGTCTCTGGCATCTGACGCCGAGGGGTGTGTGGGAACCTGGGAATTGACATGTCTGTGTGTTGGTTGCAGATGTTCCTGCATGTGTTGGCTTGTTGCTTGTTGATGGAGTCTTTGCATTAAGGCCACTCAGACCTGTTCAGCTCGACCGTGGAGATTATGGTAACACCTGCCCAGGACAGTTGCTGTACATATTAAATGAAGTCATGAATGTAAAAGTGCTGAACACAGTGCCTGGTGTTTCATAAGCCCTTGGTGAAGGGCAGCTGCTGCTTGTCCTGGTAGTTCAGCAAGGCAGGAAGGTGTGAGCAGAGGGGAGTGGCCCGGCTGCAGAAGGAGGGAGGGCAGGCATCCCTCCAATGAGAGAAGGTGGGCTGTGTCCCAGGGGGGCAGCTGGGGAGGAGGGGAGTTTTTAGTCCTGGACAGACCCCGTGAGTATTGCAGTGGCCGCTCCATCTGCCTGAAGAACTGGACTAATCCAGGGGTCCTTTCTCTTCTGGGTGGGGTGTGGAGGGTGTGGCAGGAAAGAGATGAAGCCAGGACCCCCCCCCCCCCCACTCAGGAGAACAGGGGGCCCACCTCCCCCTTGCTGAATGTCCCAGATTCCCTCCCCCCTCCAATTTGTAATAAGGAGATAATGCTATTTCTTATTCTTTATTTGCCCAGAATGCCTGTTATTTTCTTTCTTCTAGAATCCAATTTTCTCATGACATTTCTGCCTAACATAGCAAAACATGACCTTTGTGAAAGGACATTGCTGGCAGGCTGATCCCTGCCTCAGGCTCCCCAGGAACCCCTGACACACCCCGAGGCTGGTCCTTCCTCAGAGATGGGCAGGGTCCCCACTTCACCTGGATTACTCTTGTTTTCCGGGCTATTGCCCTGCTTCTTGCTGCGAGGTGGGGGGGAGAGGCAGGCGAGGCTGCTTCTGAGGGCTCAGGGAATCTGGGGTTCCCGGCTGTTGACTCTCATGGGGTACTGCTCCGTTGTAGACCTGGGGGTTCTGTTCAAGGTGGTGCTAGGGTGAGGCAGAGATGACATAAAGCAGATGGGCTTTATCTGATTCTGCTGCCACTGCTGTAGTCGTGTGTAGACAGTGAGCCAGGAAAACAAAACAGAAGACTTCTACCTGGGTGAGTCATTCGCACTTGCTGAAACAAATAGAAGCTAAGAAGCTAAAGGTAATGGGGACTCCTGAGGTGGGGAGTGTCCTTGACTCGGGTGTCCTTGACTGAGAGGTCTGAGCTCCAGGGGCAAAACCTAGTGTCAAGTCAGCCACTCACTGGGTGTGTGCCCCTGATCCTTGCTTCAGCCCTCCTTGAACAGGAGGTGGGTCGGGGAGCTGCACCCCACTGATGTCCTTAAGTGGTCACCATGCAGGTCCTCCTTTATCACCGTTTCCTTCTGATCACCGGTGGATGAAGGAAGTTTGTAGACACAAGACGGACCAGTGGGAGGGTTTTGTGAAGCTGAGCATGTGGGCAGGTTAAGGTTTATGAGCTTTTGGTGAGTCACGTGTATTACTCTTCCTTCCGTGGGCAGGAATTGGGCTCTTCTTTCCGCGGGCAGGAATTGGGATGTGGGAGGCCTACCCTAGACAGCGCTGTGCAGGCTTGAGGACTCTGTACAGAGTGCCGGGTGTAGGGGGAGTGGCACAGGAAGCCTGGGGTCCCCTTCCTTTGTCCACCAGCCCCCTGCACCCACAGAATAGGTGTTGCCTTCCTAACATAGTCACTGACTGTCACCAAGGGTCTGGCTGCTTCAGGTGCTAAGAGGAAGCCCTGTCCCTGGTTTGTCCTTGTGTCTGCTATCTGCCCCTCTGAGGGCTGTGTATACTCTCTGTGATCCCACCGGCCTGGACTTCTCTATGACCTCCAGACCCATGTATCCAACAGGCTAGTTGATTTGTCTCTCTGGATGTCTAACAGGCATCTCAAACTAAGTATTTGCAAGGGGAGGCTCTTGATCCTAACCCCATCCCCAGATATGACCCCTTTACAGCCTCTCATTAAGTGACCTGGCTGCTCGCCTAGTTGCTAGTATCTTCCTCCATCCTTTCCCAGACCCAATTCAGAACCCAGTTCTGGCGGTGAGCTCTCCATCCCCACCCCCACCCCCTGAATGAATCCACCTGCCTCCTTCTCCTAATCCCCTTCCTCAGTAACAGCCTCCTAACTCCTCTGCCAGCTTTCAGTCTTGGTAATTAGATTATGTCACTTCCCTCCTTAAAGCCATCCAATGCCTTCCCGTTGCTCCTTAAAATAAAATCCAAGGTCCTCACCATGGCCAGCAAGGTAGTTGTGGCTCTCCCCTCTCCTCCTAACCCCTGACCGCCCTCCCCTACCTCCTTCCTCACTGGTCACCTTTCTGCCTTTGCTCTTCTTGTGTCCACTGCCCAGAATTCTCCAACCTTGGCACTGGCTCAGTCTCACTCTGGCCTCAGCTTGATGTTACCCTCTTGGAAGGCACCTCTTTAAGCTCCTGCATAAAGGAGCTGTCTCCTTCTCCCACACGGGTTATGGCATCACTTTCTTGTACCCCCCTTCTATTCGTGGCAGACTGTAGTTCTCTTGCTTACTCATTTATAACTTGAATGTAAGTTTCAGAGGGACCTTCTCATTCGTCCACTCTACCGGTAGCCTGCGTTTGATTCTCCCCAAATGTCTGCAGTAGAAATCATCCAAGTAGAGGTGTGTGTGTCAGCGTATATGTGTGCATATAAACAAGAGTCTGTGCTTGCATTTATCACCTGCATGTTTAATAGACACAAATACATGCATGCTTGTGTGTGTGTGTGTGTGTATAGATATTTACCTACATGGCATCCGTACAGCCATCCATTTTCATCAGTGCGGGAGTAGAGTTCCTGGGGTGTCACTTGGACTCCAGCAGTGTCTAACTGCTGCCTTGAAGGGCTGTTATCACATCAGAAGTTGTTTGTTGAGACTGGCAAAGTGATAACTGTGGGCGTGTTTCTTCTATTATTTGGAAGACTAATGGCTACTCCTTTCCCCTGTACATTTTAATGAGAACAATTAAATAGCCATTAGGAGGAGAACAGAAGTGTGAACAAAAGGCTGATGTCTTGATCATTGATGGGCCTCTTTGCTGGGGGAGGGACTGGATAGAAGAAATTGGAGGTGACCTGCAGAGTTTTTTTCACTATTGTGAATATTAAGAATGCTTGTTGGTAAACGCATATATCGTTTCACTTACACAAGGTAAGTCCTAGAGATGTACAGTATATAGCAGGTCATTAATGATACTGTATCGTATACCTAAAAATTTGTTGAGATTATATCTTAAATTAATGGTTATTACAAAAAAAAGAAAAGAGAGAGAAGGAGGAAACTTTTAGAGTTGATGCTTAAGTTAATGGCATGTTTATGGTGACATTTTCATGGGTACACACACACTTACCTTGAAATTCATCAAGATGTATACATTAAATATTCACAGGTTCTTTTTAATGTTAGTGAAATCTCAATGATAAAAATGAAAAAGAATGCTTATTGGCTTGTGTATCCTGAGAGCTCTGTCCCCCTGTGGGAGAGTGGCCTCCAAAAGGTTCCCTGAACCTTTATTTTGGTCACAAGATGTGGGAAAATGACCAAGACCTTTTTTTTTTAACATTTGTAAAATCTCCCTTTCCTTTCTTTGAAATCCTTTCCAAACCTCATCTGTGGCCTTGACTACTGGCAGATAAACCTTTAGCAGAATGGAACAAGAGAGAAGAACAGCAAAGCCAGGCTTCTGTGAAGTAACCAGGCTCACTACCAAGAGGGTTTTTCATGTGCCAGATCTGTCCCTTAATTTCTCCTGTATTTGTCACTCTTGCAGAAACCTATCGAGTAACCGGCTCACCACACTCTCATGGCAGCTCTTCCAGACACTGAGTCTTCGAGAATTGTAAGTTTGGTCTTGAAGGCCATCCAAGTAGTAGAGTGGTGGTAGAGGTTGGGTGGGGAGAAGTGGAACCATCTGAGGTTGGGCATGCACTTGAAAGGGTTCCTTGGGTTGGGTAATACAGAGTATACCATGTTTAGTGATTGGGTGTACACTTGAAATGGGCTCCTTAGGTTGGGTGACAGAGTGTACCATGTTCAGTGAGAGTGGGGCACCCTGTTGCTTGATTTCTGATGCTCTTTCTGGCACATTTCTGAAGAAGACAGGAATGTTATCTCTGGGCAGGACCTAGTTCTGTGTCTACGTAACAGATATGTAGTAATAATAGTATTTATATTTAACTAAAGAGTATGTATCAGTTTATAAAAAATAACATTCATAATGTAGGATTTTGTAGGTTATCAGGCGTACTTTCATTTATATGACTTTAGTTTAATCATCATGAGCATTATGGGAGATAAGTGTTATTATACTATCTCCAATATAAAATATATCTCTTCATTTTAAGGTGAGGGTTCTGAACTTCCAAAAGGCAAATTGAGACACAGCCAAGATTTCACTGTTAAGGATTGGCTGACCTAGGACTTGAACCCAGGCCTCTGACTTTAGATTGCATGTTCTTTCCAGCACTGCTAATCTTTTGTTAGCCTATTTGGCTTGCTTATGAGCATCCTGATGGTGGAGGGGGTGGGAGGCAAGTCCATATATTTATTCAATGTGCCTATGGACTTCTTGGTCTTGCTACCTTCAAAGGCTGATAGGTGCACCCCTATCCCCTCCAGCCATTGTGTGCAAACCCACGTTGGATGGATGAGTGAAAATTCCTGACCACTGCTGGAAAAAACAAGTCATGTTGATGTGTGAGTCATCGGGGTCATCTCTGTGCATGAAGGGCAGTGTATTACGGTGAGGGACAAATCAAGGCATAAATTGGAAAGGAATTGAGGCATGGATGAAATTAGGGAGTCAGGGTTCCAGAGACACTGCTCATGTGTTCCCTTTTACTTAGTGACTCAGATTTAAATTCACTGAATGCAGGTTGCTTCATTATCTTTCCCAAGAAGTAGTAGTGGCCTTGGATCTCTGCCCATGCAGTTGGCCTTTCAACTTGTCCTCCCTCCACCTGGGAAGACCTGAGTTCATGGATGAGTCATAATCTTAGCTTTTCCAATCCAGCTGGTCAGGGAGGGGAACATTTACATCCAGGGACCCAATAACCCATTACCTGATGATGGCCTTGTATACCCTACTTATCTTCATGGACCTGAATGCCCATGATTGTTTGAAAGGCCATTCTAGGGCCAAGAAGTATAGAAGTGATGTCAACAGTGTCGGAGAGTTTAGGACAATACTGCTATGGGTTGCCTGCCTTTCTGAGGATTTTGTGCCTCCTTCTGGGCTACTCCTCTGGTATGGGCACATAGATGTGGTGACCATAGTTCTTTAGTCACATAGAGCTGAGATTCTGAGGTACATCAATTAAAAACTAACCAAATGTGGAAAAAGGTAAGTATATACTTATCTGTTTATACAACACTGAAAAGCTAGATGATATCACTGATGTCACAGACAGCTAAATGCCAGACCTTTAGACTTGATTCTTTGTATTCATTCCCATCTTTGTAGGTGGGAAAAAAAAACCTTAGCACTAAATGACTATGACTGCTTGGATCACTACTAACAACGATTTCTGAGATCTGACTCTGTGCTAGGCGTTTTGCCAATCAATCTCTCGAATTATGTACGTTATTTAATTTAATTCTTGTAATAGTTTATCCGGTAGGAATTATTACTATCACTTCATACTGGGGGACACTGAGGTACTTAGCAAGGTTAAGTACCTTGTTTCGAGTTACCCATTAACCAAGTGGTAGCATATGGACTCAAGGTCTTGACCACTATACTTAGCTGTCTCTCAGCCTCTTAAAATCTGTTTCCAATTCAAGGATCGGTTCTGCAATAATTCTCGGAAAGTGCATGATTGCAGTTCTTTCTTATGTTGGCCTAGAACTAGTCAGGGCCTCTGCCATAAAGGAGCTAACTGGGGGCTCTCTTTCTTGGGAGTCTTGTGTCTGGTTCTCCCTGAATGCCTGTGCCTTCACCTCAAGAGGCGAGGGACAGCATCTCTCTGGGGGACATCTGGAGTCTGCAGTTGGCTGAATTACTGAGAAAACGTTCAGTGCTCCTTCTAAAAAAATCATTGGATGTGAAATCAATGGTGTGCTGCCCTGGTGACCTGTTTTGTGGAGTTTTAGAAACAGTTGTTCCATGGATATATATTTAAAGAAAATGTCAGATTTATCCCAGAGGATCATGGGATTCTGCATTCATCTTTGCCCAGGATCAATACACTGGTGAGCTAGATGTGACTTATGGAGGAATGAAGACGTTCCCTCCAGTGTGAGCCAGTGTGAGAGCCACCATGTCCCAGAGTATTTTATTTCTGTCATATTGTTAAATAAGAAAAAAATTACATTGGAAAATAAAGAAGCCCCCCTCCATGGAGCACTTGCCCTGGTAGGGGTCTATTTTTTTGAGGAAGAATTGAATGTTGATAGTGGAAAATTTATCTTTTGGCCAGAGGGGCCTCATGTTGGCTCTTAGCTGTGGCTATGATTAAAATCCAAACAATCCCAGTTCCTGGCAAATGGAAGTGGGGGTGGGGGGAGGTGGTAGTATTTTCTTGTCCGACTTCCTGATTAGTCCACATGGCACCATCTGCCACGAGCTTTCTAGACTGCCAGGGTCTGCCCAATGGAGCCTGTGGGCTGGGGGGGTGGGGGGCGGGGGGGTGGGGGCGGGCTGTGGGGATGGGTTGGGTATTTCCAGGAAGAAAGAATCTTGGCTCTGGAGGAGATAGGCCAGGGGGAGATGGCTCTTGGTGCTGTGGCAGCCGGAATATCACAAAGCCAGAGTGTGAGGCTTTGAGCCATCTTTTTCAGGAACAGAAGGGGCAAACTAGGGCATTCAGTGATTTCTCAGCACATTTCATTCTGTCACTGAGGATCTCTGCCTACCCCAGCCAGACCCTCCCCTACTGGAGGACCTGTGATACAAGAACGGATGCTCTTGGGATTCTCCATCAGAATGACTTTCCAACAATCGAGGAGACAAAAGAACCATATATTGAGCACCTATTATGAACAAAGTCCTGTCTTATTTTTGGAGCAACCCCACTTGGGAGGTATCATATAACCAGTTTTACAAATGAGGGATCGAGGCTTGGCCAAGTTAAACAACTGGTCCAAGATCACAGCTTACAAATGGTAATGAATTAGTATTATGATAATTAGCATTACCACCATTCAGGTCTACTGTTTTCAAAGATGAGTGCTCTTTCCTTAATCAACTCAGCAAACCCTCCCTCCCGACCCCCACCCCATACTTACTGTCTCCTTCTGGAAACCATTCTCAAGATGGTGACTTCCCAAGTGGAATCACTGGGGGGAAAAAAAACACAGACAACTTAGCATCTCAGAGCCCTTGTCATGTACCGGAGGCTTCCTTTACTCATTTCTTTCTTACTTTTGTCAGATGGAGGATATGGTTTTGGCTGAACCCCTGGCCCATTGCCCTTCACTGGTCCAGGCTGTGTTTCTCTTATTGCAAGAACTGGAAGCATCTTTCAGGAATCCCTTTAGAGTACTTAACACTGTTTCAGTGGCACAGGTTTGCAGAAATTGGAGTTGGCATTGCACGGTTGCTCTCCGAAGTTTCTGGTTATATCAAGATTTTCTTTTTTTTTTCCTTACGGAGAAGACTGGAATTGTCTGTCCAGAAATCAGAGCAGGAATAAAAGAGATTGTCTTAGAGATAAAGAATGAATTAGAAAGAAAAGAAGCTTGGATTCTGAATCCCATGATGCAATTTAGGCAATGGCAAGAGGCACCAGAGGATATAAACCCACAGCACAGAAACCTTCCAGAAATACCCTAAGGACCATTAATGTATCTTCAACAGGCTTCTTTTAATACCCTGCACGCACAGAGCAGACATGATTAAAACAGATTGGAATATTTCATTTTCTTAAAGCAAAGTGATAATTACCTCTGGTGTAATTTGCAGATTTAATCGACTTGGTAAAATATGAACTTGGTATCGGGGATGGGTTTGGGCTGATCCTGGCACTTTCTCCCAGTCTTGGCCATGACCGCTTTCCACGGCTCTCAGAGAAGTCCCTGAACGATCATGTTAATAATAGTGTTACTGTAATAATAATTTCTGGTCTCTTTATAGCCCCTTTCAATTCACAAAGCATGTTAACATGTATTATCACTAATCCTCATAATAACTTTGTGCAGAAAGAGGGTCGAGCGCAATTACCCCCATTTTACAGATGTTAATGCAGAGCCTGAGGGAAGAAGTCACTTGCCATATTAATTTCCTAGGGTTGCCTTAACAAATCACCACAAATTTGGAGGCTTCAAATGATAGAAAGTGACTCTTGATTCTTCTGGAGGTCAGAAGGCCAAAATTAAGGTGTCACATGGCCACTCTCCTTTCAAGAGGCACATGGAAGGAAACTTTGCATGTCTTTTCTGGCTTCTGGTGGCTCCTGGTGTTCCTTGGCTCATGTCAATGCCACTCTAGTATCTGCTCCCTGTCTCTTTGTCTTTGGTCTCTCCCTCCTGTTTTACAAGGACACTTGTCATTGGATTTAGGGCCCTCCTTAAATCCAGAATGATCTTGTCCCATGATCATCCCATGATTCTTAACTTGATCACATCCATGAAGACTCAATTTCTAAATAAGGTCACATCTGCAGGTCTGGGGGCGGGGGTTAGGACACAAACAGGTCTTTTGTGAGAGACACAGCTCAGGGCACTGTCTTTGCCCAACGTGACACCTGGCTCCACTCAAACCTTTTGTTTGCGTCCTTCTTTTCCCATTGTCTTGTTGTCTCTGGGAGGCCAGTGGCAATCACGTGGACCTGGGGACATGCTTCCCTGGTTGACAACAGATCTATGTCCATTCCCTGTCTCCTGCGGCCAGTCCCAGGATGGCTGCGGAGGAGAGAAGAACGCCAGAGTGATGGCTGGAGGGGAACCAGTGTTTTCTAAATACATCGTCAACCATCGTGGCCTAGGCCTTGTGGTGAGGCGTTTGCATATGCCTGAATGGGGCAGAGTTAATGTGTCGGAAGCCCCTAGGGCCCTGTGATCAGGCCCCAGGCCATGCTGGGGCTGGGGCTGGGTGTGTGTAAACTCTGCCCTGAAGCAGCTGCTGCTGTATTATTCATGGGCCTGCCTGCATTATTGATGGGGCAGGGAAAGCCTTCAGGCTCCTGGATGCAGCCCCTGCAGCCCTGGCTGAGACCTGACTTGCTGGAAGAAGGGACAGTGTCCCGTAGACTACATGCTGCTTTTCTTTGTTTCTGGCCCAGTCCCTGAACCCTCTGTGGTCAAATGAAGATGAAGACAAGGGTAGTTCACTCAGTGGGACTCCCAGGACACCATGTTTCCTGACTCAGCATGCTTTCTATTGTGTACCTGCATCTTGGCTTCTAGGAGGAAGGTCCCAGGGGTGGGGGGAGAAGCTTAAGGTTTCTATGCAGTTTGCAGGAGACTCCGGCATGAACGAGAAGCCAGGTCTCCTGGGGAGTCCCTCCTTGGTGGACCAGATCATGGAGGAAAAGGATGGAAGGAAATGGGTGGAAATGTCTCGCGGTGCCATCCCACCTCGTTCTCCCACGTGCCCCAGGACGCTGTGGCCCTGTCAGCTCTGTGGGGGAGTGAGGGGGCCCTGAGAAGTCCGGGGACACCACAGGGCAGGACCGAACAAAGCACATGCGGCTCGAAGCAGCCCCCCAGCCCAGCTAATCTTTTCCACCCAGGTGGATAATTTGTATTTTTACAACTACTTCATAATGAATGGCTGCATCTTGTCAGGCGAGCATCTGGGAACAGCCGGGCTGACCTGGTTCAGTTTGCAGATATGCAAGCATCTGGACCCTCAGTGTCTTTCCAGCAGGGCTGCCAGGCCCGTGCTCGCCGCCCTGCAACACAGGTCCACATCCTCAGGCCTTCCCGTCCTCCACACCCTGGGCCGCCAGCTTGACCTTCTGCTTTGTCCAAGGCTGCCATGGCCCTTCCTCTGCTTCCTCCCCGACCGGAGGGTTGAGTGGGGCTGGTGCTCAGGGCAGTATGCACGCTGTTGGGTGGTACGCAGTAGGTATGACACGAATGTCATTCTGTTTTTATTTCTTAGCTCTCATTTTGTCCTGCCTGCTTATTTTCTCTCCGCTCTATCCGGGGTCTCCGCCATGGCCCCATCTTGCCCTCCCGCCAGGCACACACCTCCACGATTCTCGGCCTCACTGTCCATCTTCCTCCTCTAGGGACTCATCCTGATTCCTCATACACTGAACCTCTTCTTTTCCACTGGGTCCTTCTCTTCTGTTTTCAGCTAGAGACACTTCTCTCCTCCTTGAATTTCCTGTCTCCTAGAAACCTCGGTGTCATCTCCACTCTTCCCTTCTGCCTCCAGTAAAGCACTCAGTACCACCCTGCCTTCTTTTACAGTGTCTCTGCCATTTTCCCTTCCCTCTTCTCCGTCTTCTCTACACCCTTATTAATGAGGCAGCAGTTCTTACATGGGGGTCCAGGGTTCCGTGGGGTCCCCAGTACCCTGTTGGGGAAACTAAAATGTGGAATTTGAGACATTACTCGCCCTTTCCACTCCCATTCCTCCAAAGGTGTGTAGTGTTTTCCAGAGGTCACTTGACAGGTGACAACATCATTTCTCTGGTGACGAATGGGAGTTTGTGTTAATGCGGTGTTGTGTTATAAATTTTTTTATTTGAGGGGCACCTAGGTGGCTTAGTCGGTGAAGCATCTGCCTTCAGCTCAGGTCATGATCTGGGGTGCTGGGATGGAGCCCTGCATTGGGCTCTCTGCTTGGCGGGGGGTCTGATTCACCCTCTACTCCGTGTGCTTGCTCCCTCTCAAATAAATAAATGAAATCTTAAAAAAGAATAAAATAAAATTTTCTATTTGAATTCCAAAATGGTAAATAGTGATAGGTATAATCTACATATACAAAAGCTCTTTGAGGCCCTCAGTAATTTTTAAGAGTAAAAAAAAGGAGTTCTGAGACCTAAAAGCTGGAGAACATTGACCTCCAGCCTGTTGGCCTCCCCTTGTTGGTGTGCGAATGAGGAGTGATGCCCTGTCTGCGTGCACGTAGCCTCGTGCCAGGCACTGGGTCTAGTCAAGGCATGTAAGTCAAGGGGTTCATCCCCCATTCATCCCTTTGCCCAGGTGCTTTGAGAAATGCACAGACTTCTTGACCACACAGTACCCTGTGGGTGGAAGGCACCCTCACCAGGTGGCCATTCTCAGGCTCTTCCCTTGCCGGCATCTCTGGCACAGTACTGTCAGGTTGCTGTCCTTACAGATCTGCTTTGTTCACATCATTTCCAGCTCCGAAGGTCTCACTGGTCCTCACTGCCCCCTGGATGAGTTCCAAACCTATGGATATTTGATGTGGTGGTAAAGGTCCTGCACTGTCTGGCTTTCATTCTTCCTTCCAGCTTTGTTTCCCCGTGCCCCTTGACATGAACTCTGGGCCCTGGTGCGGCTTTTCTTTCCTGTGTTTCCATCTCAGCCTCCAGCATCACCTTGAACTCTTTCCCTGGTCTCTGCCCCGGAGCTGCAGTGTCGGGGGTCGTGCTGACTCCTCTGCGTCTCCCCTCCCACCTAGCAGTGCCTGGCACCAGGTAGACGGGTGGAGAGAGTGTGGGGTTTGGAGTCCAGTAAGCTGGGGCTTGAAGCCCTGCTTTGTCTCACACCAGCCGGGGGACTTCAAGCACATGAAGCACATTTAATCCTTCCAAACCTAAGAAAGGGATGCTCATCTGCACAGGGGATAGTGCTGGCTGTCTCCTACGGTGGCTGTGGGAAGCAGAAACTCAGTGAAGCTAGGTCCCTCCTCCTTTTCTGAAAGAGCTAAGAGAAAAGCCAGCGTATTTTTAGACTAAAGGAATATCATGCAGAGGTGTTGGCACCTTCTACTGATGGTGTCCCACTGGCTGGGAAACACTGAGTCCTCTACCAGTGTCTCCCTTTTTCCTGAAAGCTGATCAGTTCTGATGCACGCCTCTCTGTTTTGGAATTCCACCCCTTGTCTGGAATATCCTGGGGCTTAGTACAGCTCCTGCTGGGCGCCAACAGGTTTGTCTTCTTACTGGTCCAGCCGAGGGAATCATGTTCCTTCTACTGATCCAGACATTTAGACAAATTAGGTGCCCTTTACTTGAAGAGTCTTACATTAATGAATACCATTAATTGTCCCCCTAATGGGATAGTTCCATTTCGAGGGGCAAGGACTTTGCTCTAAGTCACAAGGAAAGTCATTGGAGGAGGAAGGCCTTGAACCGGACTCTTTCCCTATCAGATGCTCTTCTTCACTAAGCTGAGTGCTCCTGCAGAACAGAGACTGTCTCATTCACCTCTGTGTCAACAGCACTCAGCCCATAGCCAGATATGGAACAGGTGCTCAGTAAGGATTTTGTTGAATTTATGAAGAATAAAGCTGGTCCCAAGATGGGCTTTGAGCAGATCTTGGAAATAGCTAGCCACCTACTACCCAGGGAGAGTAACACTTTCCTTCTTCCTTCCCTCCCTCCCATCCCTCTCATACTCATTCAACAAGTATTTATGTGCCAGGCTCAGTTGTAGTTACTGGCAATACAGCAATGAACAGGCAGTTTCTCTGAGCTCAATGGTGCTTAGTTTTTATTTGGGGAGACATAATAAACAAGCGAATAAATCTTTAAGTGATGTTGGGCAATGACAAATACTCGAAGGAAGAAAATAGGGTGGGGACTGGGCAGTACTAAGGCAGAGGTTAGTGGTAGCTTATTTACAGCAGTGATTGGAGAAGGCTGTATGATTCTTTATTGAAGTGAAAGAGTCATTCTAGCAGACAACAAGTGCAAAGGCCCTGAGGCAGGAGCAGGCTGGTCATGCTAGTGAACTTGACAGACAGCAAGGTCAGTATGGCTGAAGAAGAGGAAGGGAGTGTGAGGTAGGAGATGAGATCAGAGGTCATGGAGAGCAGTGCAGACCCTGTAGACATTTGACCTTGACGTTCAGTGAGATGGGAATCCACTGGAGGGTTTTGAGAAGAGAAGCATCCCATGCTGATGTATTTTAAAAGGGTCTCATTGGCAGGTGAGTTAAGTGGAGTAGCTTTCATTTTTTGCAAGTGAGTTTAATAGTTCAAAAACTAGATAATTTGTGGACTTACAAGTATTTTTTAGAATTTCTTTCAAGACCTTGCTAAATCCCTTCTCTCCCTAATCCCTGAAGAGCAGGTGGGGGCCTCCTTCATTGACCCTGGGAGGGAGCTGGGCCACATCTTTGGTTCAGGAGGTCCCTTCCCCTGTCTTCTTACCCACAGGAGATTGGAGCAGAACTTCTTCAACTGCAGCTGTGACATCCGCTGGATGCAGCTGTGGCAGGAGCAGGGAGAAGCCAAGCTGAACAACCAGCACCTCTACTGCATCAACGCCGATGGCTCGCAGCTGCCCCTGTTCCGTATGAACATCAGCCAGTGTGGTGAGTGAGCCCCCCGGCCCCAGCAGGCTCCAGGGAGATCCCTCAGAGCCTGCACAGTAGCCTGCACAGTGAGGGCCTTCCATTCCCCACCCTCTGCACACACCCCCGGTCTTGAACTCTGCACTGGGTGCAGATCTGGCTTACTCTTTACCTCCTTGCTCATTCCTGTTCCTTCTTGGGCCTGCCAGGGCAGAAGGTTGGCTTCAGGAATGGAGACAAGGGCTAAGTATGCCCCTTCTTAATGCACTGGAGTCCTTTCTGTCTGTGAGTTACTTGTCAACCAGATCTGAAGGAGCATATCTCAAAGCATGGTCTCCAGACCTTCTGTATCAAGAGCATCTACAGTACTTTTAGAAAAGCAGATTCCCCAGACCCAATAGACTTCATGAGATCCTAGGATGGGTCTCGGATATCTGAATTTCTAGCAAGCTCTTCATAGGAGTCTGAAGCAGACCAAAGTTTGAGAGCCAGTGTCCAAAAGTGGAAGATGCCATTTGACCTCATTGTTCAAACTACATTCTTTGAGCACCTGTTCCAATCCTACCCGCTGTCTGCCTTGTAGGAGAGCCCAGCTGGGCTTAACTTCTGAGCTCTGATGTCTGTGGGGAGGTGCTATGAAGATTCGGGGACTTGGGGGTGTTCCAAGAGCACAAGCAGGTTGAGTTGAGAAGTGCCATCACCGACCCCAGAGACAAAGTTTTGGGATTAAGTGTTTGCTTATCTTTTCACTCATCCTGTCCTCCCTCCCAGACCTCCCTGAGATCAGTGTGAGCCACGTCAACCTGACTGTACGAGAGGGTGACAACGCTGTCATCACTTGCAATGGCTCTGGATCACCTCTGCCCGATGTAGACTGGATAGTTACTGGACTGCAGTCCATCAACACCCACCAGGTAGGCATCCTAAGCTCTGGCCCCATCAGAAGGCTGGGCAGCCATGACCTCTTAGTCCACATGAGCTAAATCATGAATAGAAGCAAGGGATGTGAGAATAAGGAGGAAAAGGGAAAGTTTGTGCATGCTTGGTTCTTATCCAGCTGCAATCTTCTCTAGCCAACCTGATCTTAAGCATGCTAATCAACTTCTCTGTACCTTAGTTTGTGCATCTGTAAAATGGGGATAATACTACCATTCCCCTCATATGGTGACTGTGAAGATTTCCTGAGCTCATGATTGTAGAGTGTCTGGCACTTGGTCAGTGTGCGTGGCAGGAAGAAAGGGTCCTTCACTTTCTGTACAGTTTTTCTTTTTGATTCCCGAAGGTGTTGGGGAGGTGGGTGAGGAGCCCCCTTATAGAAACTGATTTTTTTTTATTGGGGTTTTAGACAAATCTGAACTGGACCAACGTACATGCCATCAACCTGACACTGGTAAATGTGACAAGTGAGGACAACGGCTTCACCCTGACATGTATTGCGGAGAATGTGGTGGGCATGAGCAATGCCAGTGTCGCCCTCACTGTGCACTGTGAGTGGCTGCTGTATGGAGGGTTACCATGTACCAAAGGGATGGTAGTGCAGGAGGCAGGGGCAGGGAGGTTAGGAGGGCAGGACCAAGCACCTCAGTCCTGAGCTAGTAGCCCCAGAAAGGTTGTCTCTGTCCCTCAGAAGATGGGTGCCTCCAACTCATCTACGTCTTCAGGATACCCCAGAGTTGGCCCGAGTCTGCCTTCTGTTACGTTCCTCAAAGGTCTTCCAGTTGTGGTGGACCCGGGAAGCTTAGGTGAAGACAGCCCTCTCTTCCCCTCTTTTGGGAAGGTGGCAGGGGTATTGGTGGGAGCCTCTTATCCTCTCAGTCTTACCAGAGCTGGATGGGGGAAGAACTGGGATTCCCACCCCAGTCTCTGGTCAGCTGCTCTGGGACATGGGAGACTGTGTATCCTGGGAGTCAGCCAGCCTGTCCCCCCACAGACCCTCCGCGCGTGGTGAGTCTTGAGGAGCCGGAACTGCGCCTGGAGCATTGCATTGAGTTCGTGGTGCGAGGCAACCCGCCACCCACGCTGCACTGGCTGCACAATGGGCAGCCGCTACGGGAGTCCAAGATCACCCATGTCGAGTACTACCAGGAGGGCGAGGTCTCCGAGGGCTGTCTGCTCTTCAACAAGCCCACCCACTACAACAATGGCAACTACACCCTCATTGCCAAAAACCCGCTGGGCACAGCCAACCAGACCATCAACGGCCACTTCCTCAAGGAGCCCTTCCCAGGTGAGGGCCGTGCCACCTTCGGGCCTCCTCATTCTGTCCCAGAGCACAGGGCAGGGCAGCCTGGGAGAGGGCACAGCGTCAACCCTGCTTCTGTTACCTCAGGTAACCAGACTCATGCTGGGGCATATTCAGCCCCCACCAGCATTTTATGTAAGCCAGATAAAGCCTCCTTTTTTGCATAGTCTCCAGAGGAAGAATCCAGATCCCCTCAAAAATGTGCACTTGCGCACAGACAGACATGCCCTATTCCGGTAGAGGAAGGGACTGAGCCAGACAAGAAAGAGAATTTCGACGTAGTCCTTTATTTGTTGTAAAACTTGGGCACCATAGTTTGCTTGTTTGAGCCTCACTTGCCTTCATTTGTGAAATGGGTCCGATGACAATGCTCCTGTGAGAATCACATGGCCCTTAAATGACTTCCGGTCCACAAAGCACCTACGACAGGCTTTGGGACACAATGATGGTTTGATGACCTTCCATTGCAGGGG
Source organism: Canis lupus baileyi (assembly GCF_048164855.1). NCBI lineage: Eukaryota > Metazoa > Chordata > Mammalia > Carnivora > Canidae > Canis > Canis lupus. Next base: position 52,858,857 of record NC_132839.1, on the reverse strand, counting down.
CTTCGGGGTCTCTATGGTTCAACCCCATCTTTAACAGATGTGTGAGCTAAACCTCCTTCTCCTTGCTGGTTGGTAGCAAGGCTTGGCTAGGGAGTAGGCTGCCAACTCAGAGCTTTTCTCTTGTTCTGTGGTACACTCGCACCAGTACCAGACGCCGTCAGCCTGTGCTGGCGCTAACGTCAGCTGGGCCAAGGGTAGTAACAGAAGTAATGAAAGAACTTTGTTTGTTTGGGAGGTGACTCTGTCTCTGCCTGGGCTACAGTATTTCAGATACTTTCCTAAGTTGCAGAAGGAAACACCCAGAGGATTTAGTGTATGGGGTTGTACCATTTCCTGGTGCCTTCAGCAGTTGATGGGCTTTGTCTGTGAAACCAAGTATCTTTGGTGACTTTGGTGATTTCTGCTGGGAACAGGCTGGATGACCTTCAGTCTCCAGAACTCATGGGTTCTACTGAGATAGAAGAACCATCTCTACTGAGTGAGAAGAACCACACACGGAAATGGGTGGGGTGGGTAGGAGGAGCCAGCACTGTGTCCCATCTGCTTATGTGAAGGTGACGTCACAGCCCACGTATGACGGGTAGCAGCTCCAGGAGGCCTTATTTATCTCAGGGCAAGGAAATCCCAGCTCCCAGAGTGAAAGCTACATGGGAAGGCCAGATTCTTGCCGCTGAGGTCCAAGAGAAAGATGATGGAGCACCATCGGCTCGGGAGAGGGTCTAGAATGTGCTGATGTGTAAAATCCTGGCAGTCCCATTTGGCCCAACATTTCTAGCATCATCCTCTGAGGCCCAGTAGAAGGTCTCAGGACTTTCCCCACCGCGGGCCACACCCCTCTCTGCTCTGGGAGCTGAAAGAGTCCCTGCTGTGGAAGCAGCAGCCTTTAGATGCAGACAGCCTTTGTTCTTGTGGGCCACCCGGTCAAGCTAGGCCTTGCTGGCATGAAGGGCTAGGGAGGAAGCACTTTTGCCCTGCCTGTGTCCATCTAATGATGAGAGAATGAATTGTGCTTTTAAAGAGCAGAATGTACATTCCGTGATGGGCAAGGAATGAAGCCCCTGAAGCAATGCTTGTTTACAAAGGGAAACTCCTGGGGACTGCAGAGAGTAGGGAGCCCAGGAATGCTCTGGAGGGAGGGTGAGCCACTCTGGACTCCTCCCCATAGAGGCTGTCCTAAGAGCAATTCTCTATCTCCTCCCAGCCGGACAGATAGATACCTTTTCTGTCTCCAAGAGACACAGCAGCCCTTTGCTACCTTGTCAAGTCTCCTTAGGACAGTGGTTCTCAAAGAGGGTTCCCCGGACCAGCAGCATTACCATCGCCTGGGCATGTGTTAGAACTCAGATTCTCCAGTCCACCCCCCCCATCCTGCTGCATCAGAACCCCGGGAGTGTTTTAACAAGCCTGCAGGTGACTCAGTGCTCCTTCATTTGCAGTCCACTGCCATGCTGTTTGGTGGGCTCTGGCCCCAGGAGGTGGGAGATAGAGTCACAGAGCCACCTGAAGGGAAACAGTCCTCCCCAAAGCATTTTCCTCAGACCCAGGTGCACCCTGCCAGGGCCGCCCTGTGCGAAAGTTTTCTTGTTTTATGAACCTAAAGGAATCAGTGGATGATGAAAAGGCAGTGACAGGGAAAAGATGGGCCGGTCGTGTCAAATGACAAAACGTCTAAACATTCAGGAGAGTAAATTATCTGGAGGAGCAGGCGGTAAACCTTATACCTGCTGAGCTCTGGATAGAAGGCTTTCCGTGGATTCCTGCTCTTTTCTTTTGCCCTGAGAGTGTTGAGACATCATACTTATCACAGGGACTCCTTTCGCTCCCAGGCAAGCAGAGCATAGAGGTTAAGAGCACAGGTTCTGAAATCAGCCAGATAGAGGTACAAATCCCATCCGCCACCCGACCAACCAGTGGCCTCAGCTCCTAGACCAGGGTTGGCACCTGGTATGTGGCTGCATGCATGAAGGGCCATCTCTACTCTGCCTCTGCTCCTCCATCTGTGGAATGGGAGTGAGAACCAAAGCTCTTTCCCTAAGTTGCCATGAGGATTTGATAAGGGTTTAGACCTGGGTCCAGACAGAGAAAAGGTGCCCCAGCTCTCAGCTGTTGCTAGGATTCTTGGGATGGAGGGATACAGTGAAGGTAGGAGTTCTAGAAGCAGTGTTCTCTGGTCAAGCTTGGCCGTTCTAACAACAGGCTCTGGGCAACATTGTCTAGACGTAGGGCTACGGAGCCATCTGTGCTGCCAGGATCCAGTCTCTCTAAATAATCACCCATCAGCTTTGTCATCTCAGGCAAATCACTCAGTCCCCTGCTTCTACCTCAAAGGCTGTGGTGAAGATGAGTTCATACACAGTGGATTAATCCACCGAAAGTGCTTACTCCTGCTCGGCACAGAGTAAGCACAGACAGAGTTACTGTTTATTTTTATATTTTTGTGAAGCACACCCAAGGGTGAATGTTTTGGGGGCAAAACAAGATCTGAAGGTACTGGTCTCCTTTTCTGATTCTGCACGATCCTAAGACCCATAGGAGAGATTTGATCGGAATGAATATATTTAATGGAGCAATCTGGAAATGCAGAGGCTGCCTTCAGTAAGGATTTTCTTAGAGTAGGACGTTAAAAGGAAAATGTTCTGGAAAATTTCGTTATTATTTTTAAACTGCATATCTCTTTCCTTCTGCATTTCCAGAGAGGCACTAGAACATTGAGCATGGCATCCAACCTTGGTGAAGGGGGTCCCTGCCAGGATTGGTTAGGGAGCTTAGTTCTAGAAGCGTGGAGCTAACTCCTCTTTGGTGTTCCAGGAACTAAGAGGGGCTGCCAGAGGGGATCCGGGCATGAGAGTGGGAAAGCTAGGAGGAATCAGGGATTCAGGAGTCAGGAAGGCAAGAGCCGGTGAGGCTGGGAATGACAGCAGGGTGGGAGGTGGTGGCTAGAAGGTTGTGGTCTGGGAGAGAATGTGAAGTTCCTTAGATGATGATGTGAAAGAAGGAGGAATGTTGCCAAGGCCTGTGTGTGTGTGTGTGTGTGTGTGTGTTTGCATGCGCATGTGCAACAAATACCTGAGAATACCTGACAAAACATTTAGGAATAAGTGAGCTGCTGTAACTCTCAAATTATTATTATTTTTTACTAAAAAAAGTATATATATATTATTTTTTACTTCTCTGGGAAGTCGAGTTACTACATGGAGATTTTACAGTAGCAGAAACCAGAATTTTCTTAGGACGCTGGGTACAAACAGTGGGAGAAATCACTGCCCCCTTGCCCTCAGCCTCTATCAAGGCTGATTTCTTTGTCCTACTAGAGGACAAAGAAGACTAGAATGTAGAGTGGAGACTAGAATGTAGTTCCAGGCTGCTGGTGGGAGCGGGGAGCAGGGGAAATTTCTCCCCCTGCTGGAGCCTCCAGCCGCTGAGTGCAGCAGAGGTGAGACGAGGCTTCTGTGTCAGATGGGGTGCGGATGGGCAGTGAGAGCAGATGCCTTGGTGCAGCCTCCCCACGGCCTGCTCACACGTGAAGCCTCTTAGTTCACCTCTTTGGACACAAAACAAGTGTCTCTTCTCCCTCCTCTGGACCCCACAGTCTTTTCCCACAAGGTCCTTCTTGATGAGTTTTGGGACTGGAAGAGATGAGGTCTGGGATGGGGGAGCATGCATTCGTGCCCACCCTGCTCATGTTCAGATGGTACCTTGCATATGGATCCAATTGTCCTTCCCAGCTGCTGGTGGGGCAGGAGGTGAGGACCATTCCTGGGTGCCATCCTCTTCCAGTGTAGAATTCTGAGTTCCCCCTGCTGGTTAGAGGGGACCCAGGAGGGTGTCCCTGTCCCAAGGCTCATGTGCTTCCCGGATAGATGAATGTTCCCAGGCTCCAGCAAGGGAATTAAACACATAGGCTGATTGGGAGATTACAGGGTTCATAGGCTTGTCCAAAACACTTGCCTGATGTGAGAATATTCTCTAATAAATGGGTGCCTTATGAGAAATATGCAAATCAGCGTTAACTGTGACTTGATCTGATGCCTGTCTTGCCTTGGGCTCTGAAGCCAAGGCTAGGGCCCTCTCTCCTCCATCCTCTCCACACCTCAGGCATTTGGTTACCTGCGGTATACAAGAGGGTGGTAGCATAAGGGGCAGGCTCAGGAATTAGGAGAAAGCTCTGTTGGTCTTCCCCAAATGACACAAAATGGACAACAGACAAGCCAGCTATTAATGGTGCATTTACTGTAAATAGGACTTTCTCCAGACTCCTTCACAGAAAGCATCACTTGTCCCACAGGTAGTTAGAGTATTTGCTCATGCATATCTAATAGAGCCATGATTACAGTGACTGTGAGGATTTAGCTGAGGACTTGAAGACCCCCGGTGAATGAATGAATGAATGAATGAATGAATGAATGAGAAGTTCTTATTTTTCAGGGTGTGATAGGCTCATGACAGCAGTAGATGTAACATAATGGAGTGGTTTTCAAAGGGACCAGCAGCATCAGCATCACCTGAAAATGTGGTAGAGATGCAAATTCCCAAGACCTTCCCCAGACCTCCTGACTCAGAAATTCTGGGGTGAGGACCAATAATCCATGTTTATTGGAAAAAAATTTTTGAAAAAAATTTTAAGATTTTTTACCTCTTCATTTTGAAATAGTTTAAGATTTACCTCCTGGGGCACCTGGCTGCCTCAGTTGGTTAGACTTCAGCCTTTGGCTTGGTTCATGATCCTTGGGCCCTGAGTTCAGCAGGGAGCCTGCTTCTCCCTCTCCCTTTGCCCCTCCTCCCTGCTCGTGCTTCCTCTCTCTCTCTCTCTCTCAGATAAATAAATAAATCTTAAAATGATTTACCCCCTAAAAGTAATAAAACAGTACAAAGAACTTCCTTGTCTCCTCCACCCAGCTTCCCCAAATGGTATCATCTTACTTAAGCACCGTCCGATGTGCAAAAGCAGGATATTAACACTGTTATCGAATCTACAGACTTGAGTTTTGTCTGCTACTGTCCTTTCTTCTCTAGGACCCAGGGAAGGATCATGCACTGCAGTTAGATGCTCTGTCATCTTATTCTCTTTCAGTCTGGGACAATTCCTCAGTCTGTCTTTGTCTTTCATGAGCTGGACACTTTCAAAAAAATATTTACTTATTTATCTGAGAAAGAGAGAGCGAGAGAGCAGGGTGAGCGGCAGAGGGAGAATCCCAAGCAGACTCCTCTGAGTACAGAGCCTGACAACCTTGAGATCATGACCTGAGCTGAAATTAAGAGTCAGATGCTCAACGGACTAAGCCACCCAGGCACCCCAAGCTGGATGCTCTTGAAGGATACTCACTAGTTATACTGTAGATTTCCCCACGGTTTGGTTTTGTCTGCTGTTGTCTCACAGTTAAATGCCAGTTATATGTTTTTGGCATGAACGCCATAGAAATGATGCTGTGCTCTTTCAGGACATCACATGAGGGGGTACATGGTATCTATACCTCTAATTACTGGTGGTGGTAACTCTGCCACTTGGTCAACATGGTATCTGCCAGGGTTCTCTACTACAAGGTGATTTTTTGAAACTTTGTAAATGTCTTGTGCCTTATCATGCTTCCACACATTAATTTTAGCGTTCATTGATGATTCTTGCCTGAAACAGTTATTAGCATGGTATTTGTCCATGGTGATTTTCCCGTTTTCATCATTCTTTCTACATTTGTTAGGTGAGATTCTACTGTAAGGAAGAGCTTTCTCTTCTTTCCCTGTGTTTTTATTCAATTACTTATTTATATTGGTATAGACTCATGGATGTATATTTTGTGCAATGACTTATAATCTGTGTAGTTGGCTCAGGTTGCTATCAGAGAGTACCATAGACTGGGTAGCTTAAACAAGAGACATTTATTTTTCTTGCAATCTTGGAGGTTAGAAGTCTGCTTAAGGGGCTGGCAGAGTTGGTTCCTTTTGAGCCCTCTCTCTTTGGCTTGCAGATGATTGTCTTCTTTCTATGTCTCCACATGGTCTTCTTGTGTGTGTGTCTCCTTCTTAATCTCCTCTTCTTATAAGGACACCAATCATATTGGATTAGTGTCCACCCTAATTAGTTTATTTTAACTTAATTACCTCTTTAAAGACCCAGTTTCCCAGTACAGTCATATTCTGAAGTACTGGAAATTAGGACTTTACCCTACAAATTTTGAGCAGATGTAATTCAGCCTGTAACAATCCATGGCTGTGTTTGTTTATTTTGTTGTATAAATTGTCCCAGATTTGGTCATTGGAAGCTCCTTCACTTTGGCTTCTATGTTCTTTTCCCATGCTCCTGTTAATTTGGAAGCATTTTCTTACTTTCTAGTACCACAAGATGTTCTAGGCACATCTTGTACTTTGTCTGCCCCAGGCCTGAAACAATGCATTTCTCCAAGGAGCCCTCATTCCTTTTCTTGGAGAATGGTAATGATTGCCCTCTAGATGATTCTATTGCACACTAGAGTTGAAGAATCTCTGATGAAGTGGTTAAGAGCCAGACTTGGATTTGAATCCAGCTCAGTCTATGCCCTCATCGAGATTCAGTTAGTTATTTAATCTCTATAAGCCTGTCAGGTTTAATCCAATTGGTAGTGAAATGAAATAGAGAGGTCAGGCAAAAGTCGGTCGAGGCAAGTTTTTAATGGAAGCAATGGAAGCGAAGCTGGGGAAGTCTTGGGCCCAGGAAGTTGCGCCCAGGGGAGTATAAGTGGGCCTTTTTTAAGGGGTTGGGGGAAGGGGTTATGTGTCTGTATGGGGTGATAGGTATTAGGGCATATTACTGGTGGAATCGGTATGGGGCAATAACTGCTTATGCCCTTATATGGCATGTCCTCCCCATGAAGTGCCTTGGGCCATCTGCAGTGATGGGAAAGTTCCCAGGGGAGGGTAACAAGATGGAGGGTCTGCTGCCATTTTGTTGGTGCCTCCCCATCCCCTTTGATCCTGCCTGGCCCAACAAAGCCTATTTCTATTTCTGTTAAATGGGGATAACACTCTCTACCTCCTAGGATGGTTATAAGGATTAAATGATATGTTATATAAAGCATTCAGCCCAGCCCCTGGCTTATCCTCAGTGTCTAATAATGAGCTTTCACTATCAGGTGAGCCATTTCTAGAGGGAAAGATCCAATAGCACATTTTCATCTGAGGGATGGGCAGACTCAGAGAGAGATTACCAGGAACATCTGAGGTACCTGATAGATTAAACTCTACATATCAATTTGAGGAATTCTGTCTTGGGAATCATAGCTGGCATTTTCAAGAAAGGTCCAGGGAAGCCCACTCTGCAGCTTTTCTTCTTGGCTCTGAGGTCCCGCCAACGTCCCCAGCCATCTGGGTACCTGAAGGAGGGAGGACCGTGGGTGAGACATTGGGTCTAGATACAATTTTCCATCTCATAGATCCCAGGTAGGCTGGGCCACCTCTCTTGAAACCAGTTTTATCTCTTATTCTTTCTCCACTTGGGAGACCACCTCCTAAAGGAGTAGAGTAGCTTGGGGGAGGGCTGATATGTCAAGAGTTTAGTTTTCTGTCGCTGGGATAACGGGGGACTTGTGGTGAGTGGGAGAGGTCGTACCCATTAGGAAGATACAGTGCATCTGTTCTGGCTTTTATTACACTTGTTAATTATCTCTTTGTTTTTTTTTGCAGAGAGCACGGATAACTTTGTCTCCAGTAAGTCTGCTTTACCTTTTGCTTTGAAACTGATTTGTTCTGATGCTTTAGGTAATTGTGGATTCCACACAGCCCTCTTGTCTCTTCCATGGCCACATCCCCAGACCTGTGGCACCTGAGAGCATCTTGGGCACTCATAGGGGAACTGCAGAGCAGAAACACTTCTTGGGTAGTCCCTGTTGCACACCCCCTGAGCTCTGTGCCTCTGTTTCCCCCAGGGAGTCCCCTAAATCCTGAGCATGTTGTGGGTCCCCCTTGTCTGGATGGGAAGGGGTGGTGTCAGGAAGAGCATGTTAATCATTTCAGTTGTCCTTGTGGAGAGAATGGGGAGCCTTTAAACTGGTGTTTCTCACCTGCTAAGAGGGCCCCAGAATCTGGCTGAGACTCACCTTGTGAGTGATTCACAAGGCCTCCTGATAGGCTTGTGTGTCCCTAAGTGGGGATTTTTTTTTTTTTAAAGTAGGCTCCACAGTGAGCCTACAGCCCAATTCGATGCTTGATGAGATCAAGACTCGAGCTGAGATCAAGAGTTGGATGCCTAACCAGCTGAGCCACCCAGACGTCCCCTAAAACATTTGGTGTTTTGCTTATGGGCTGTGGAGGAATCATTTATCACTTTTCCTTTTCTCTCTCATGGGAGAGTAAGGAAGCGTCACTGTCATTTCTGCTCTGTGTGTGGCCTAAGATCATGGACAGTCGGTCCTGTTGAGGATGCCCCTTACTATTTGGCATGAACATGAAGATCGTCCGTGGCTTCCTTCATTTGTCCTTGGTCTGAGAGGACTTGCTATCTCACAGAATGTCCCTCCAGAGAATTCTGAGTTTGGGGCTGTTTCCTGCCCAGAAGGTGATTTGAGATGGAGGACAAATGGATACTTGGCTTCCCATCCAGGCCTTGCTGGAAAAAGGTGGTGTTTCCTGGGCATATGGCCTTGCAGCTTACCTTGGGCTGCCACTGTGTTCTGAAATCTGCCGGCAGGGAGTGGTCAGTGGGATGTTCTGGGGACCATGGGTCTCCCGGTCTCCCTGAGGAGGAGAGGAGGGCGAAAGGAAGGGCATGGGAGACCCAGGGACTTGGAAAGGAGGGCCTAGGCAGAGGGTAGCCAAATGTCAGCAGCAGGTGCTATCACCAACAGAACATGCCCAATCCAGACCCTGGTCTGGCTCCCAAAGCATTTCTTCTCCTCCTTTGTATCTAATAGTTAATGCCCTACGATGCCCAGGTGACATTATTTACTCTGGAATGGGGAGCGGGGGTGGCGGTGAGGGTCCTTTATTCCTTGTGGAGCCTGCCTGTGACTTGTCAGCCCCAGCCAGGTGGCTGGATGGGGATCTGGTCTCTGGGGAGCCCCGCAGAGCCCAGGGATGTTCTCCAGCAGGAACTCCCGAGGTGGGGGGCTGGGAGTCAGGCGAGGACTGCGGCTGAGCCTCTTCTGTCCGATAAGCTAACTGTCTTCCTGGTCTGGTTGATTTTCAGTTTACGACGTGAGCCCCACACCCATCACTGTGACACACAAACCAGAGGAAGACACTTTTGGGGTAAGTCCCTGCCGGATCAAGGGGAAGCTGTTTACTGACTCAGTTGTTTTCAGACTTCATTTTAGGAGCTAACTTTCCGGAATTTTATCTTACTTGGAACCTCAGTATATACGGCAGGAGAAAAAAAAAAACAACAAAAAAACTGTGATGAATGACCTCCTTTCAGGTGGTTGAAACCTTCCTTGTTTGATGAGAATAAGTCATTGTTTGAGGAAGTCTTTGAGGATCCGCTCCCAGCCCTAGGGTTCGGAAGAAGAGAACTATTTGAAACCCCCACTCAGTTAGCAGCCTGGCTGGGCCTGATTTGAAGGGAATGCTAACCACACAAGCCTTTTACAAAAGTCGGAGTTGCTCAGAGCATCCCCTTGGGTTGGTTTTTCAAGTCACCTCCCCCTACCCTGCCTGATTCTTAGAGTCAGAGATTTTCCCTGCGGGGGAGAGCAAAGGTTTTTTTAAATTAAATTTTATTTTTTTAAGAGTCTAGATCTCCTAGAACCTTTTGGATAATACTATGTAAAGAATGTCAATGTGAAAGTGCAGAGTTTTTTGGCTAATTAAAACAACAAACAGTAGATAGAAACCTCTTAGGCCTGCCCTTGCATTGCTTGAGATGGCCCCCAGAGGAGAGGCAGAACCACAGGACGTTGTCTCATCCACTTGGGGAATTAATTTCCTTTTAAATTTCTTTTTTAATGTTTGAAGGTCTCAGGAATTACTTCTTCTAAGGAGTTTACTCAGTGGCAAAGTTCTGAATGGGCTGCAGCTGTTCCTCCGATAAGGACTGCTTTCTTAGGGCGCATGGGTCACTTCCCACGGCACTTGGGTTTTCTGTGACTCTTCTCAACTGTCTGCTCTTGGCCCTACCAGGTGTCCATAGCTGTGGGACTTGCTGCTTTTGCCTGCGTCCTGTTGGTGGTTCTCTTTATCATGATCAACAAGTACGGTCGACGGTCCAAATTTGGAATGAAGGGTAAGGTGGGATTTTCATTTGCAAGGGTCTCATGGGGGAAATAGGGTTCCTTTGGATCAAAAGATGCTGTTTTACTCTCTCATTGCTCTCCAAGGGGGCCTCCCTACCAGTAGTGGGCTTAAGTGGTCCTGGTGGAGACTCTTGTCTACACCTTATTATTGGTAGTGATGGATTGGAAGCTGTGTTGGTTCTGCAGGGGCCAGACCATGACCATGGACCGCCTGGTTTTGCCGTGACTTCGAGAAGCATCATGTAGCTGAGCTGCTTGCTGTATGATGGAATTTTGTGATGGAAGTTGGTGAGAAATAGGGCTCCTTGTCTGAGTAACTTGGTTTCTCTCTCTCTTTTCCTTTTTAAAAATATTTTATTTATTTATTCCTGAGAGAGAGAGAGAAAGGGAGAGAGAGGGAGAGAGAGACAGACATAGGCAGAGGGAGAAGCAGGCCCCCTGCAGGGAGCCCGATGCGGGACTCGATTCCCAGGCCCAGGATCACGACCTGAGCCGAAGGCAGACTCTCAACCCACTGAGCCACTCAGGCGTCCCTTGGTTTCTCTCTTGTCTGTACTCTTCCTTGGAGTTTTGATGAGAAGGTTTTAGCATAGCTAGATATCGGGTGGTGGACTCTGGTGTTGGGAAGTTGCCCACGCAGTCGCATTTCAGCACGTAACTCTACACAGGGTCCCAGAACAGATGCCAAGAGCAACACGATTGTAAATCTGCTGGCCAGCTTCCACAATGCCGCGTCCTCAGCCCCCTGATGGCCAGGGCAGGCTGTGGGACGAGGCTTCCCACTATGGCTCAGCTTGGGGCAGTGGCACAAGAGGGGTTAACATGGTAAATTAGCATCCATCTGCCTGGTCTCAGGGATGGATTTGACCAGATGGCTCCAGGGAGGCTGGGTACCAGTTCTCAAACAGAAACTCGAATTGCAAGACCTACTCTCTCCTCTGGGGTTTCCATTTATGGCTGGTGTTAGATGGGAGGTGGGTAGGGAAGGATGAGGAGAAGGGTTCAGCAAGCTGTCAGATTGCTGAGCTAGGATCCAGGTTTGGGTTTTCTGGGAGAGTACGGGATCCAGAAAGATGAATTTCTACAGCATCTATGCATGAACTGGTATCTGCGCAGAGGGTCTTGACTTTGGGACTCGGGCTGAAGGAGGGCACATGAATGAGATCCACGGGGACCGTGATCCCCTGAAGTTATGCAAATGTGTGGTTGTGTCCATAGGGTTGGGGTGGGGGGGGAGGGTGGTTTGGAATGGAGCTAGTCCACTTCTTCTCTTATATTCTCAAAATATCCTATGATTCCCCTAAAAGCTGAGAACACAGATATTCAGCAGGAGATCCCCTTAGAAGGGTAGAAGGGTAGAAAACAGGAGAGCAGACTGGCCTCTCAGAAGCTCTCTACCTCTGTTCTCTCTTTCTGTTCTTGATTAAGCTAAACGAGTCAGCAAGGCAAGCCAGGTTTTCCTGAATCATGTGAAATATTTTGACCAAGAGAAATACATGTGCAGGCAAATTATAACAAGGGGATAGAAGTTTGGCCGAAAGCCCTATGACTTAAACAGGATCAGACCACGGTGAGGCACCTCAATTGCAGATGTTTTATCTGCCAGTACTCCCCGGTGCAAGGCAGGGCTCTGCAGGGTTAGAAGATGAATACCACTGGGTGAGCCCTGAGCCTTCAATCTCAGCAGAATCCTTGGGCCTGTGGCTTTGAAGACTGGCCCTATTGCTCATGCTAAGTTTTCTGACCATGGGAGGAACCTCCTGACCATAGCTCTTTCTCCTTCCACCTGAGAACACACCAGTAAACCAAGTTACTCAGCCAGCCAGACCAAAGGGAAGAATGGGGCATTTTGCTCCCCACTGAGGAGGCGCGCCACCAGCTGAGACCCTGTGACATGCTTGGCAGCACTGCGAGAGCAGATTTTTCCTATTAATTGTCATCCGGTTTCTGGAACAGTGTGTCCCCATGTCGGATGGATTAGACAGCATCCAGGGCGGTGCCTTCCCCTCAGCTGTCCTCAGAGCCTCTCCCAGCCCCCTGCTCCCCCCTCCCCCATGGGGGCTGAGCCACCTCCTTGGAAATGAGGTGTCCCCTCCTCTAGAGGCAGGCAGCCTGAAGAAGGGAGGCTGCACTTGGAGGCCGGTTGTGGAAGTGTGTCCAAGGCTGACCTTGCAGCAGATGAAGCCTGCAAGTCTCTGCTCTTCATCTCACCCCATCGCTTGTGCTTATGGGGCCTCATCTTGGGATGAGTAAGAAATGCCCCAGGCTGCATACATGCCCGATCTTTTGTTGCCAGCGAGCATCCCAGTGCAGGAAGGAGAAAGCAGGTGTGGGTACCAGAAGCCCCCTGAATCTGACTCTGGAGAGCCTCCTCCTTCTTAGCCACCCCGTCTTCAGCTTTGAGGGTTCAAATCAGAGTCCAGCTGTGCCATGCCATTGAACTGCTCTAGCAAAGTTACTCACCCCCTCACAGCCTCTTTTGCCTCAGTGGGTTGCTGCTGAGTATTGAGATGTGTGTGTAACTGGTATATAAAAGGGGCCCCGTGGTGGCAGTTCTCCTACAAGCCTCTCCTGGCTCCTTTTATTGTCCTTTTACAAAGGGCTGCCCTCCCAAGACGCAGTCCCACCCTCCTTTGTCACACATGGCATTTAGTCAGGATGCTTTTATTCTGCACGAGTCCCACGGCCTTGTCATTACCTTGCATACACATCATCTGTCTGTCCTGCTAGACCAGGAGCAACTTGGCAGGAACCACAGAGCGCTCAGCCCACTTTGCCTGAAACTTCCTACAGTATTTGACAAATGCTCATTGAACTCAAAATGGATGTCTGTATTTGTAATCATTAAAAAAAAAGAAAAAAAAAAAAGCACAGCTCATGAGTCAGTAACAGGTCAGTAAGGGCTACTTTGGCAATCTGAGGTGTCTGGGCCGTGGGAGGTAGAGTAGGGATGATTGGGGGAACTCATAAATAATACCCAACGTCCACATGTGAGGGCCCGGAACACAGAGGGTGGATGAGGAGGGATTGTTAATAAGAACTTTATTTCCTTCTGAGGAATAAGAAAAAGACAAAAATACAAAGATTGGTGTAACAAAATACTCCTATTCCCACTGCTCAGAATAAGCAACTCTTATGGTTTTGTTTTTATATTTGCATCTTATGTTTTATTCCTAGAATAAAGAGATGAAACATTGCTGATGAAATTTGAAATGCTTTAACTGTCACCCCTGTTCCCATAGACAGCCACCGGCCTGGGCTTCGTGTACATCCATCAGTTCACTGTTTCTGTCTCTTCGCTTGTGTCCCTGCCTCTCTTTCTCTGCACATCTGCTCTCTACCCCATTGGCTCTCTCTCAGCCAAACTCATGCCTCCATTGCATGGCGATGTTAGTAGCTAGGTCTGGTAACCAGTTCATTTTTATACTACTTTTTTTTCTCCATTTATTTATTTGAGATAGAGAACATGCACACACATACACACACACAAGTAGGGGGAAGGGCAGAAGGAGAGGGAGAAGCAGGCTCTCTGCTGAGCCAGGAACCTGATGCTGAGTTCCATCCTAGGACCCTGAGATCATGACCCGAGCCACCCAGGTACCCCTGTTTTTATATTTCTATGTGTACATACACATATACATATGCTTATATATTTTGTTTTGGTTTTGTTTGTTCTATATAGGTCACAAATTGCATTCCTAGAACTCTAGAGAACAATAAAAAATATGTATGTCACTTCTATAGATCTTACTAATAAATTTTATTTGGACAAGAGAACTTGTGCCATAACAGTTTTAACGGCGTGATTAAAGACTACAGCACTCCCAAGAGTGGTCACACATGGTATGCAATATGTATAGATAATGTGCGTATGGTATGTGAGAAAACATACACCTATATGTGTGCATATTAATGTATATACATATACACGTACATATATAAAATGCATTACTTTTGTGTGTGTTTAACTGATACACGTCTTCATACTTAGTATCCTTCTCCCTCTTGCTTTATTTACCTGTCAGGTGTCAGAGATCTCTCCATGTTGGTGTGTTTAGGCATTCTACTAAATCATGGGAAATGAATATATTAACTAGATCTTACAGAAATGAATAGAAAAAGCATTGTCTCAGACACCTCTGTACTTGTATTACCTACCATCCTATTGATCACGATTGGCCTGCGGAGCAGTCACAGGAACATGGGAATCCATCTCTTAGAATCACAAAGGTTTTGAAATGGTGCTGGGCTAGGGCGGCAGGGGTTTCTTTGGGCTATGGCTAAAGCCCAGTGTCTTACTCAGAGCAGCAGGGGAGAGGTGATCCTTTATAAGTGTCTGGTTTGGTGTGGGAACTGACCTTCAGAACAGAAGCCAATCCCCTTGCTGGAGCCAGGACCTGGAGGCTCCCTGCTGTATGAAGCATTAACTCTTGGATTGCTGGATCAAGGGATAGTGGGGGACATGCAAGGCAGGGGCCATTTACAGAAATAGAGACAGACATTTCAGTATTTTATTTTTTAAAAGATTTTATTTATTTAAGAGAGAGAGAATGAGGGAGGGGCAGGGAGAGAGGGAGAAGCAGGCTCCCCACTGAGCAGGGAATTGGATACAGAGCTTGACCTCAGGATCCTGGGATCATGATCTGAGATGAAGGCAGCTGCTTAGCGGACCAAGCCCCCCAGGTGCCCCAGACATTTCAGTATTTTAACAACAAATGATATTGTGCCAGTGCATACTGGGCCTGGAAGTGATGCAGTTCAGAGTTTACACCAAGCTCTCCCTCACAAAATATTTTTAAATTGGACATCAGAAGCCCATGGTGGTGATCCAGCCGTGCTTTGTGGCATCTGTATTTATAGATGAAGAAGCCATATCTCAGAAAAGGAGGCGTCGTGCTTTGGATTTCAGGTCTGGTTAGGTTGAGTTCAGATGGGACTCTGAACTCAGTGGCTCATATCCTCAGCCACTTTCCAGGGCCATAGAAGGACCTATAACTACTTGGTCTTGCCTGCACCACGGCAAATATCCGTGGTGTACCTGCCATCTTCACTTCACACAGTTGTTAGAAAAAGAACCAGATCAACTCTGTGAGTGTATCTTTAAATAATAAAACATGTCCCATAGCTTTCATATAAGGTATCCTAGTTATTCAAAGAGAAAGAAGCAAATGTGTGGGGTTTTGCAACCTGTGAAAACAGCGTATGTTCTTTGGCCTCTGACCTTGTGACTACTCCATAAGTATCTTTACATACTTCCAGATCAGGGATGCAGTGGTGGTGTATTTCATACTTCTTGGCTTCCTCTCCTCCCACAGAGGAAACAGAATAATGATTTCTTTCTTTTTTTTTCTTTTTCTTTTTAAGTATTTAATTTATTTATTCATGAGAGACACAGAGAGAGGCAGAGACAGAGGCAGACGGAGAAGCAGGCTCCTCGCAGGGAGCCTAATGTGGGACTTGATCCCGGGACTCCAGGATTACAAACTGAGCTGAAGGCAGATGCTCAACCACTGGGCCATCCAGGTCCCCAGAATAATCAGAATAATGGTTTCTTAGAGCTGAAACAGATCTTGGGCTTCTTAGGCCAATGTCCCTATTGTACAGAAAAGGGAACACACCAGAGAAGTGCTGTAACATGCAGAGCGCACAGTTAGCTAGGACAGCACTGGCCCTGCTTCCCACAGACATGGTGTGTGCAGAGAGGCAGGGAGGGCCAAGAGAAGAAGCTGGATGATGAATTAAATTAACCCAGTTCTTCCAGTGCTCTTGTTTTTGAGTGCTTCCCACTTGAATGGGGCTTTCAGGAATGCCTCTTCTTAATCTACTTTTCTCAAACTGGGGCCCACCTGGCCTGGGGGGAAGATGGGAGCTGAGGGTGTGTGTGTGTGTGTGTGCATGCGCTTCCTTGGCTAAGGGGACTTCCTTCATTTCTTTCTGGACACAGTGGAGACCGCACAACAGGGCAGCAGAAGCTGGGGAGAGAGGAGGTGGTCCCGAGCTACTGCTAGGGCTTCTGGTAGTACCTTACTTGCTTCATCAGCCAGTGCTTGCTTTTTTTATCCTAATGGTTGGACACGTGCTGGTGCCTCTGATGGGCCTGTGGATGGGCACTCCAGGACTGTTCCATTGTGAATTAGCATCAGTTAATAGGTACTTAAAGTAAAGTGGTTGCCTATTTGATTATGATTGGGGGTTATTAACATTCTTTCCATAAACAGATGGTAACTGTCCTCTGAGTGGATTGTAGAATCCTGCCAGAGTCTTGATTTGGAGGGGCTGGCTCCTGCCAAAACATGTCGGGGGCTGCTGCTCCAATGGAATGGCCATTATCCCTCTGGTTAACCTCTTGGTTAAGGGGGGTGGGAAGGCGGACCTGGGAAGGAGTCATTTCTGGACTCCTTCCTAACCTGGGAGTGTTGGACCAAGAGAGGTTTCTTCCCGCTGGAATGGGGATGGGGCTGGGAGGGATCTTGGACTCCTACGGTTTGATGCTGTAACCTCCAGTGAGTCATCATTTTTCCCTCAGCTGGGATGGAGGGGCTGTGCATCCCTAGCTGCGAGCATACTGTCAGGGGATTGATGCAAGGAGTGGTAGGGAGATAGCAGACTTCTGAGACTACTGGAAGGTGATGTGGACCCTAGATGAGCACAGTGTCGGTGCCAGAGATTCGATAGCTTCCTTTGGCCTGAGAAATAGACTTATTTGATCTCTCTGTAACTGAGTCAAAAGCCAAGAGCAGTGCAAGGCAGACGTGAAGCCAGGTGAAGGGCTTGGCTTTCCTGACTTCCTCTAATACATTCATTCTTCCTTCTTGCTTGTTTTTCTTTCTTCTTTTCCCATTCTCTCTTCTGAATTGAGGTTATTCAAGGGGGAAGGTACCTCTGACCCTTGCAATGGTCTTTACTAAGGGATTCCTGGTAAGGGACTCCTGGTGGACGGTGGCCCTCTGAACATAATTTTGGGAGTAGTTTTTGGATTCATTTCCTATGTCGTTATCCTAGGTCCTTGTCCCCTAACAAATGTTTCATGCCCTTTCTCTCCTTTTGGGCTCCATGACAGACTGCCTCCCGCCATCCCGCCCCTAAGAACACTCCTAGCATTTGTCCAAGTCCTAGTTAAATAGGTTGGGTGTGTGGCTAATCCATAGGCAGGACGTAAAGTAATTGAAGCCAGGAGCCTTCTGTTTCTCTTCCTCAGCTTGGACTTCATTGGGAGTTTCTGGCTGCAGATGAAGTCTCGTCCCACTTGGTATCTGAATTCTAGAATGTGGTGCCCAGAGCTTTGAGAAGAAGGCTGGAAGGCAATGTGTTTTTTTCTAAGCATGCCTTCACTGCCCCATCTTTGTGGGGGTTTTGCAGGTGTGCAGTGAACGGTTCTAGCAGCCCCTGCACTGTCACCATTGATTGTCTTAAGGCTGCACTGCTCCATTCTCCCTCAGAGCTCTAGGAAACCAGCTATTCCCCAGTGCTGAGTCTCCTATTCAAAAGGAAGACCCTGGAAATAGAGTCTGCTACAAAATGTTTTTCCTCTGTGGTTACCTGCTAGCTGGCTGTTCTTGGCAGGCCCGGCATCCTGTTCTGTGGGGCCAAGGATGGCCAATATGTTTGGCTCCATAGCCAAAGTGATTGCCTGTCTGACTCATTTGATTTTTGGCAGCAAAATACAGTTCTTACTTAATCCAAGGCATTCTAACTGGTTCCTACAGGGTTAACATCCTTAGATACCTCAGTGTAGAAGTACTCAACCTTTTGTCCCTGACAGCACATGTGACAGTTGACAATCACATGCCTTACGCACTCCTGTAGGTGTAACCAAGCTTTTGGACAAGAACTGGCCCTCCCAGTAGTTTCACACCTAAGAAAAATATATCAGGATATGAGTTAGCAAAAGGGATTTTTAAAACTGGGAATCAAATCAAGTCTGTACTAATTTTTACTCTTAAAAAATTCACGAACTCCAGTATTTTATTATTCATCCAAAGTTCTGGGGACATACTTCGTCAGAGATCCAGATATCCTACTGGATCACAGTACCAGGATGGAAACCAAGAAGGGTGGGGGCCACCAACCTGGACTTTGCTCCCAGTGTTCTTTGCCCAACATGGGTTTGCCCCTGCAAAGTCAAGTTGCAGAAGCTGCTCCAGCAGAAGCCCTCATCTCTTCGTGGCACATCCTTTCTCCATCTCTGCATCTTCTCCGGTACGTCCTGCTTTCACTTGCCTAGAGGAAGAGTGACCATGGGATAGAGCTAATGAGAAAACTCCACATAGCCACAGTGCCTGAGCCCTGCATTCATGCAGCTTGTTGTCCCATGAACTGCAGAAGGCCTTGGGAGGTCCAAAGATGAGCCCTCCAGACCACAGGCAATAAAAAACAAGGAGATCAAAAAACCGTTGATTGGGAAACACGCTTTTGGACAAGAGGAGAAAAGCCACACCTTGAGGACAATAACAAACCAGCTAGCCACTGCAAATCCACAGCCACAGCTCCTTGTCACCCCTCTGTCCTTCATGCTGTGCATCCATCATGGGATGAGCCGTATGGGGTGATGGAGAGGTGTGCTGCAGGACAAGGAATGCATTTTTCATCCAGCTGTGGCCTCATCCACCAGGTGCATCTACCACCCGCTCCAGCCCCTAAGCTTCTAGAGAAAAAGAGGAAGAACTTCTGGTTGGGTCCCTTCCTGGCTCTTTCACATGGAGGATTAATAACATACTCTTTTTCTCGCTTGCACAATACGTTTAGTTTAGAGAGATTCACCAAGTCGCTCTGGTACACGGATCTTTATGCTCTTCTCTCTCTCTCTCTCTTTTTTTTTAAGATTTTATTTATTCATGAGAGACACACAGAGGAGAGAAGCAGAGACACAGGTCGAGGGAGAAGCAGGGTCCCTGCAGGGAGCCCAATGTGGGACTCGATTCCAGGACCTGAGTCAAAGGCAGATGCTCAACCGCTGAGCCACCCAGGCATCCCTTATGCTCTTCTCTTATATTAATTCTGCTTCCACAAGCCAGAGAGAGATTGCTGGCATTCTTATACCAGCCTCCCTAGGTCCCCCTCACCCTACCACCTATGGGAGAGTCTCCCTAATCGGAGGGACCCAGTGCAAGACGTTCAAAAAAGTATGAATTTCAAGATTTCAGCCCCAAGTGTGGGGCTCTTTTGAGTGCAGAGCTCTTCTGAGCACAGAGCCAGCTCTGCTCCCCGAATCCAGCCCCCAGGGACTCGATCTTTCCCTGAATGGTCTTGAAGGAAAGCTCTTTCTATGCTTTGTTTTTCAAGACAGGCTGAGATTTGAGGTAAAGACAAGAATGTTGGCTGATTTGTCACTTCTAATCATAGCAGGGAAAGAGAACAGGAGGCATCGAACATTTATTGAGTACTTACTCGGTGCCAGATGTATAATAGATCTTATAATAGTCTTCATAGGTGGTGCTATGCTCTGCATTCTAAAGATGGGAAAGCTGCTCAGACTGGCGCGTTTGCCCAAGGTCATGTGACCACTAAGTAGGAAAACAAGGTTTTACTTTTTTTTTAATTATTATTTTTTAAAAATTATTTATTCATGAGAGACACACAGAGAGAGGCAGAGACATAGGCAGAGGAAGAAGCAGGCTCCCTGCAGGGAGTCCAATGCCGGACTTGATCCCAGGACCCCAGGATCACAGCCAAAGGCAGACAGTCAACTACTGAGCCACCCAGGCGCCCCGGAAAACCAGGTTTTAAATGATGTCACTTAAATCAGTGGTTCTCAATCTTAGCTGCACATTCCAATCATCTAGTGAAATGATATAAATCCCTTGGCCCAGGCTGCACCCCATACCCATTAAATCAGAATCTGGACATGAACCCAGGCACAGGCATGCTTTTTTAACTTCTTGGATGATTTTGTTCATGTAGTCAAGATTGAGAAGCAGTGGTGTCCAAGTCCACGATGCAGCTTCACACGTTCCCCTAGATTTCAGGTCTGTGTGCAGTCTGCAGACCAGTCAATCTGATCACTCAGGAGTTGTTAAACCTACAGATGCTGGGGATTTGCCCCACACCCACTGGGCTAGACCTGGAGTGAAGTGTGGGACAGGCAGTCTCTCTAGGTGATTCTTAGGCTCACTGAAGTTTAGGAACCGTTGTCTTAGACTTGTGGAGGGATGAGGGATAATAGTATGGCCAGTGCATCTCAGACTTTCATGTGCTAATGAACCCTGGAGGATGCTGGGGACCCCCTGAAAAATGCAGATTCGGATTAAACAGTCTGGCGAAGGGCTGAGAGTCAGCATTTCTCAGAAGCTTCCAGAGGTTGCTCTGTGGCCCACACTTCTAGTTACAAGGGACCTAGCCCTTGGGAGAAAACTTCAGAATTGTGACCTGGGAATTAGGTCACGTTTCTACGTTCCATTCTTCCTGCGGGTTCTTTTGCAACATTAGCCCACCTCAGAGGCTTACTTTTTTAACTGGAATAATGACGTGACCACAAGACTACAGAATACAACCATTACAGGCACACCTCTTATTGCACTCCACAGATTGCAAATTGAATGTTTGTGCCACTCCTACATCAAACAAATCTGTTGGTGCGATTTTGTCCAGTGGCATCTGCCTACTTTGTGTCTCTATGTCAGCTGTTGGTAATTTTCAGGAAATTTCTAACTTTTTCATGATGATATGTGTTTTGGTGATCTGTGATCAATGGTGATGACTCACTGAAAACTCAGATGGTTAGCATTTTTTAGCAATAAAGTATTTTTTAAATTTAGGTATGACCATTATTTTCTTAGACATCATGCTATTGCACACTTCATAGATGACAGTATAGTATAAACATAACTTTGATATGCACTGGGGAGCCAGAACATTCATTTGACTCACTTCCTTGCCATTTGTGCAGTGTTGCAGTGGTCTGGAACTGAACCCCCAGGATCTCTGAGGTCCGCCTGTACTTCGGAGGCATTTTAGTTCTACCCTCTTTGGGTAAATAAGCTGCTCAGATTTCCTAGAGCAGTTTCTGTAGTGGCTTCTCTGGTTTAAACCAAACCACCACCTTCTTCCACACAAAGGCACTTGTAAGACCTGCTGCCTCGTCCGTTTTTTTCCTCAGTGACAAGTGTGAGGTCAATTAACAGTGACATTCCCCTTGAAGAGAGCTGGGGACAGGCCCCAGAGAGGCCAGCAGCCAGTTGGCAGGCTGGCATTCCCAGCCTAGAGTTCCTTTCCTTTTCTGGAAACTTCTGTGTCCTGTTTGCTCTTCTTTTGAGGGCCAATCCTTGAAGATGATGCTGGGGGCTCTAGGGAGCTAGAGAAGCTTGAACTATCAAGATCTCAGCTGAATGAGGTCAGGGCCATCAGTGGAGGGGACCCCGTGGGTTAAGTGGATGGCCATCCAGGCTGCCTGCTGGCCTTAGGTGCTGCAGGAGGCTAGAATTGCCTTCTCCCAGTCCTGATGCTCCAGGGGTCAGTATTTGTACAGGATGCCAGCCCTGCCCTCCTATTTATTGTGGAATAAGAGTTGCCAAGAGTTGGCCAAAGACTGGAGCAGTGGTGGTGTTTTTTTGTTTTGTTTGTTTGTTTGTTGTTGTTGTTTTAACCAGTCCCAGAAATGCCAAGTCTGTCTACCTGACAGGCATCGTGAATTCAGAGGGGCCTCTGTGCCACAGCAGCCATGCAGACCTGTTCCAGGCAGGGCAGAAGAATGCCAGCGTCTGTCCATCTGCCAGCAGGACCTGACACGAAGCCCCGAGGAGGGCGCCTGGATGGTTCTAGGAACTGCCTTTCAAAGTGAATCCTTCCAAATAAACAGAGTTGAGCAGATTGGCCTGGGACCAGGGGAGGGGGTGCCTAGGGGCACCCCAGTGTTGGCTTGGCCCCCAGGAAAAGCAGGCAGGATTTGAGTGCTATTATTAACTCTTACGTGTGGAAGTGGCTCCAACAGCACCAGTCCCCGCCTGGCCTTGCTTTGTGCAGGGAACCACCTGCCTGATGGGGCTGTGGGTGGGGCCCAAGGACTTCTCAGGAGAGGCGCTAGCAGACAGTAGGAGACATATAAGAGAACAAGGAAATGGATGCATGCGTTTGCTATTGCTGAGTGTGTGGATGGGGGCGGCCGTTCTGGAAGTGGTTTGGCATTTTCATTACCAGGCTAAAATCATGGGAAAGCCCGTGTCACAGTAACTCCATGTCTGAGACTTTCACCTTAAGGTAATAATAACAAATGGCCACCCATATTTATGTTTGTGGACGCTCATTCCGCTGCAACTGACACAGCCAACTTGATAAAGTCCAAATTGTTTAAATATCTAATGATAAACAGCTGATGAACACATTCTGGTCCATCCATACAGTGTAATTCAATGCAGACCTTAAGAATGACCATTTTCCAGTATGCCTGTGTGGCTCAGTGGTTCAGTGTCTGCTTTTGGCTCAGGTCTGGATCCCAGGTCTGGATCCCAGGGTCCTGAGATCGAATCCCACATCAGGCTCCCTGCGGGGAGCCCGCTTCTCCCTCTGCTTATGTCTCTCCCTCTCTCTCTTTGTCTCTCATGAATAAATACATAAAATCTTTTTTAAAAAAGAATGACATTATTCCAAAGTAGATTTTTAATATTTCTGAAAGGGCATACATGCAAATAGTAAGAAAGCCCAGTGGCATAGAAGCTAGTGTAATGACAAGTGTCCATCTCTGCCTGATTTTCTGCTCCTGGGGCCACCACTGTGAGGTTCTTGCATATCCTTCCAGAGATGATCAATCCCTGGACAGAAGTTTCCCAATTACTTTTATACAGACATCACTTGTATTCACATTGCTGGGCACCATATTATTTTTGCCAACAATTTATCCTTGAGATTGTTCCCTGTCAGCTCACAGAGATCTACTGCATTCTTTTTTTTTCTTGTTTTTCACCTTTATTGAGTTCTAATTAATATATAACAGTGTGTAAGTTAGGGTGTATGGTGTGATCATTCGATACATGAATATATTTACTGTGTTCCTTTTTTATAGTTGCGTATTTTAAAAATGATACTTTAAAGCAATGTTTATTGAAATATTGTGTGAAAATGTGAACAATGTATTTCCCAGTGAGTAAAGACTGCAAGCAGTTTCTTGCTAGGTTTCCCCCCCCCCCCCCCCGCCCCCGGCCCCTAAAATAAAGGGGAAGTACTTTCATATTTATACCTAGAAAAATCCCAGGACCTTATTGACAGATCAGAATGGAAATAGTGGTTATGTTTGGTTGGTAGGATTATGGATGCTTTTTTATTTCCTCCTCTGTGATTAGTATTTTCTTTGTGTTCCAAGTTTTCTGCCCTGAACCTTAAAACAAAGCAAGAAGCTGCTGGGGTGGTAGGCTGCACTCCTTTACTGAATGGAGCATGATGACTCGTTCCCCACCAAGGCTCCATCTGCCCCTTCAAGGGGACGACCTGGGCTCTGGGGTCAGGATTACTGACTGCACGGACCAGGGCTCCTTCCCATGGGTTCTCAGGCCACTTGCATCAGAATCACTGATGGTAGTGGGGACTGATTAAAATGAGCTTCCTGGGCCACATCTCCCAAATCCAGTATTCTGGTGGTAGGCCCTAGGAATCCATATTCTTAAAAAAACACCCTCCGTGATGATGGTGCTCATGAATGTTGGGAAAACTTTGCTGTAATCAAAAATTGGCAAACTTTTTTCCTAAAACCCAGATAGTAAATATTTTAGACTTTGCTTGCCATCTGGTTCCTGTTGCAATCACTCAACTCAGGCTGCTGTAGCAGGAAAACAGTCATAGACAACATGTAAATAAATAGGCTTGGCTCTGTCCTGATAAAACTTTATTTATAAAAAGCGGCAACAGATTGATGTGACCCACAGGCCATAGTTGCAGGCTCCTGATGTAGATTGACACATAGTACCCTAAAACATCAATCAGAAGATGGGAGAACTTTCCAAGAGCTCCTCATATTTGGAAAATCAGGTCATATTACAAGAAGTAACCATTAATAAAGTGCTTTTTACATGCCAGGCACTTTTCAGACATAAACAAAACTTAAAATAATGTAGCACAGTAGCTATCCTTCGTATTACCTCGACAAGGCAATTGAAGAGATGAGCTGATTAACCTGAGATGACATTGTGATGGCAGTTTTGCCTGAACGCGCAGCCGAGGAGGAAGGTTGTAGTGTGACAGTCCTCTTTCTCTCTAGGTTTTGGGAAAGAATAATTTTAGAGTCTGCTTCCAGGGCATCAGGTATCCCCAGGTCCCTCCAAGTTCCCGAACTAAGAAGGAACAGCCAGAGCTGTGCACTTGGTGGTAGTACAAGTCCTGGGATCCCTCTGTACCTCACTGTTGCCTTAGCTGAGTGGTGTCCTGAGCCATTGTGGGGTCTCTAGGCCCCATGGGCATTAAGAGTCTTTCTTGTGGCCCTCCTCTGATGACTGCTCAAGGTTTCAGGTAGCTGATGTTCATTCACCCCACTTGGAGACCATGGAGATGGACTGATAGGCAAGCCATCTGAGGCAGGTCTGCTGAGCAAGAGTGACCATGTCTGATGTCTGGCTCGTTCTTCTCCTCCCTTCATTTCCCCACCCCAGCCTGCCTGAGCTTCAGCCACCTCTCTGGCTCAAGAGGAAGCAAAAGCCCCTGAGACAGGTTCTGAGGCTGGTGGTTCAGCCGGATAGCTTTGCCCAGGCAGCTATGGGTGGATCAATACCCACTGAGAAAACTGGTAGCTACCAATTTCTGAGAGCCTAGCTGGCCTGGAGATGCTGGGTTTGTTACATAAAATCTTGAAGGTTTGGCTTACTCACTGAGTAAACTGAGATAATTTACAGAAAACAGTAACCAGAGCCTAGAATCCAATACCCAGGGCAGAGTAACTGCTCAATCAAGCAGCAGCTAATTATACGTTCTCATTATTCTGACAGTCAGGAGTCCCTGTGCTTGACATC
This sequence comes from Canis lupus baileyi, assembly GCF_048164855.1. Taxonomy (NCBI): domain Eukaryota; kingdom Metazoa; phylum Chordata; class Mammalia; order Carnivora; family Canidae; genus Canis; species Canis lupus. The sequence continues at coordinate 52,833,734 of NC_132839.1, read as the reverse complement.
ATCATCCCATTTTCTATAGACAAGAGAGCTGGGGTTCTGGAAGCACTGGTTAGGTTGTGTGGTCTGTCGGACTCCGAAGCTGTGTCCTCCTAGTGTTGTGCGTTTTTTTTTTTTAACTACTTACTCTTTTGAGAGAGAGAGAGAGAGAGAGAGAGAAGCACAAGCAGGGGGAGCAGCAAAGGGAGAGGGAGAAGCAGACTACCCGCTGAGCAGGGAGCCTGACATGAGACTCGATCCCAGGACTCCAGAATCATGACCTGAGCTGAAGGCAGAAGCTTCATCAACTGAGCCTCCTGGGCGCCCCAGTGTTGTGCATTTTAAAGTCAGAATAGAAGGGGCTCCAGGGCTGCTGGGAGCCATGGTGCATCCCAGCCTAAGAAGCTGCAGAAAGCCCGTGACAGATGGGTCTTTACTTCCCTCCATCATCTGAGAGCCTCCAGCCTGCTCGCAGAACTGGTCTAGTGGCAAACACCCCAAGTACCAAGAGGTACTTTCTCTTATCAGCTAATAATCTGCTTATCCTGCCTCAGGTAGACCCCCAGCTACAGGTTAGTGGGGCCCTTTATGGCACTGTTCCTGGCCTTTTGAGCCCTGCCCCCACACTTTCCTGCTCTGTCTTCCTGTGTCTCTCAAAGTGCATGCTAACAACATGGCACACTCTGGCAGGAACCCCGTTTCTAGATTCCCCCTGAGGGCTTGGCTCAGATTCAGAGATAGGGCTGAAACAGGTGAGAAGCAGAGGCCTTGGCCAGCATACCCCAAACCGTGCTCAGGGGTGCCGCCTACCCCCCTACCCCCGCCCCATCATTTGTATCTCAGGGAACTGTCCAGTGAGCTAGAGATTTAAGCATTCATTCTTGACCCCTTTCTCTCCCTCCCCTTGCAGTCCCCACCCCGCCACCCCTGCCTGCTCTGGTACAGCCCCAGTCCTGTGGCTGTCACCTCTTGTGTCCCTCTGGAAGCGGTCCCCTCTGTCTTTGCACGCTGCCTTCCGTCCGTCCTGGGGAACCCCCTCCAGCCCTGGCCTTTCTGCCTGATACCCCCACTGCAGTCAAAGTAGCAGAGTCCTACTGGGCAATGGAAATCTGCTTGTGTCCTGTTCAGTGCTCCAGAAACTCCAGGCTTCCTCCTGCTCTTAGGAGAAAAGCCGACACCCTTGATTTTCACTCTTGCCACAGCGGCCATTCCTCTGCTTCCCCGATGTTCTGTGCTGCCCAGGACTGCCTCGAATGGTCCTCATGGCACAGCTTCCCGGGTTCCCAGCTCTTCCTTTCTGTTCCCAATCTTCACTCCTCCCAGGATGCCTGCCCTGACCCCCTAGAGCTGTGTGTGGGGGTGCCCCCATGACTGGCCTTTATAGCACCATGCACCTTTCTTCTATAGTACCTTATGTGGTTTTTGAAGGAGGGTTTGGTGAATGCTTGCCTCTCCCAGCAGGACTGTGTTGGGCTTGCTCACACAGCATTATTAATGCTGGTAGATTGCCTAAAGTGGTGTGTGTGTGTGTGTGTGTGTGCAAATGTCCTCTGACATTTGGGCTTCACACCCAAAGGGCTGGACCCTGGCGCTCCTCCCTGGATCACCAGCACCCCCAGTTTTGTTACTACTGTGATGAGACTTGTGATCTGGGATATTTCTTTTGATGCCTGTTGATTTACCAGTAAGCTAGAGATGGGAATATTCTCTTCCAGTTAACAGCTCTTCCCATGCATTGCTCCCCCCCTACCAACCCCTATGGCATCTCCCAGACAGGAAGACACCAGGATGGAACGCCTTTCCCTAAGATCACACCATGTTTCACTGGCTCTCTATCTCTCTCAGCAACTCTTCTTAATCCACAGCCTGTGCAGACTTGGGCCACTTGTATGGCGTATTCTTATGTTCACACCACTGCGATTTCCTCCCTAGCCTGCTCCTGGTGCTCGTTACAGCTTCCAGTCAGATGGGCCTGGCGTCGAGTCCTGGTGCTGCTGCCTGGGAGCTGTGACCCTTACGGTGACTTATTAACTATTCTGAGCTTCCATTTCCCCAGCCGACAAACGAAAGCGGAATCTTCATTATGCAGGGTAGATGAGAATTAAGTGAAATTATGTACATAAAGCAATTCACTTAGTCCCTGGCCATGTAGTAATCACTCAATTAAGGTGGTGAGGGGAGAAATATTCTGACTCCCCGTGCATTCAGAGAAGCTGTGAGTCATCCACAGGTCTTGCAATGGCTTTGATTTGCAGCCTTGGCCTGACCTTAGAATCACTTAGGGATCTCTTCAAAATTCCCAATGTCCAGATTGCTCCCCTGACCAGAGAAATCAGAGTCTCTGCAGCTCTCCCCAGCCTCCTTCTGACAGAGCACAAACCCTTTGGGACATATGGAGGTGGGAGGGATGAAGACGTGGCAGAGAAAGCTCTCATATATTGGGCCCCCGCTATGTGTCAGGCACTGTGCCTGGCACTTGATGTGTTCTCATTTATTATCACTGTGATCCTGTGGTACAGGAATTATTGTTTCTGGTTCCTCTATAACCTTCGGGAAGGATGAGTGACTTGTTAATGTCAGGCATTGGCTGGCTTAAGGAGGAGAGACGAAGAGATGAGGGTGGCGCTGGGGTACTCTCCTTTCGTTGGGTCCATTTCTGCCCTCGGACATGTGCACTCCTTTCTCGAGGTGGCTGGCTGAGCACCCAGTTTTCACCACCCTCTGTGTGGGGGCTGGCGGCCACACCTGTCCACCTGCAGTGTTTAATGACCCAGCCCGCTTGCTGCTCATCGGGGCCCTCGCCAGTCATCTGCCACCTGTTCCTCCATGTGTGGTCGGTCGTGCTGTTTGCTTAACGGGGAGATTTAAGTGCCTCACAAAGGCTCCCCGTGGATGAGGGGAGAAGCATTCGCTGACTGGAAATGGGAGCATTGTTGTTGTTGTTGTTGTTTTACTGCCATTAATTTGCAGGCTTTCCATCGGGTTGGGAAAAGTGAGGGATGAGTTGGGCACAGAGAGGGAGGGGCTCCTCCTTGCCTGACTGTACAGGTGGATCAGAGGGGCAGTTCTGGAGTTCAGAGCATCTAAAACTTTACTGTGCATGCACAACACTCAAGAATCTTGTTAAAATGCAGACTCTGACGGGATAGGTCGAGGCAGGGCCTGAGAGTCTGCATTTCTCATAAGCTCCTGAATGAGACGGATCCCACTGGTCTGCCAGCCACACTTGGCTTTAGCCAGGTTCTAGCTTCTGATGAAGGACACTCATGTCTGTGTTCTGGTCCCTGCAATTTCCATTTGAGGAAGTGCCCTGGTATGGCTCAGAAACCTGGGTGTTAGCTCTGGCTCTGCTCTCATTTATCTTCAGACATCCTACGAGCTTCACTTTGTCCTCCATAATAGGATGTGGTTTAAATGACTTTCAAGGTCCCTTCTGGTTGTACCATTCTGTAATTCTGTCAGTTGGGTTGGAGAAGGAAAACAGGGTAGGAGATCAGAGGCAGCATGGAGAGGAGAGGGTGGAAAAGAACATCCATTGCACAAATTAGTTTTTCCTCTGAGGTCACCAGGCCTAAGCCAGGAGGGGTCAGAGGTCAGAGGTTAAGGGAGATGGCCAGTGACCTTCCTCTTGTGTGTCTAAGAGCCCAGGGCAGACTGAACTTACTTTCTCACTCACATGTGGCTTCTCTGGATGGCAGGAGTGTACCTGGGGACATTTCCCATTCTGCAGGTCCTATGGAAGATCTTCTCTGTAGGAGGGTACAAGTCTAGCCAGGTGGGGATGCAGACCTGTGCACTTTTTTTGCCCTTAATTGGCACAGAATGTAAGAGATATGTACGTTACAAGACCCGGAGTCTTGTCACTTTTTGGATTGGAATCCCTAAGTCCCTCTATCAGCTGGGGAACTGTGTGCCACCAATGGGGATCTCTTCTCATGGGGTGCTGTCAGATTCTCCTGACACCATGATGGCTGACCCCTGCACCTACGTGGCTGCCACCACATCTCTAGGATGGCACTTTCTCTTTCCACTGGCCTGTTCTTGGGGGGCTTCCCAGTCGCTTGCCCCTCCCCACCATGTTGATCTGTTGGATCCCCAGGTTCTGACTCCTTCCAGTCTGGACTCTCCCACTGCCACCTGGGACTGAGTAATGATACTTCACTCGATTTGGTGAGTTCCAGTCTAAGGTTAGGTGGTATTTTCATTTCACCATTTCCGGTAGAAGTTTTCACATGCAGTAGGCTTTATCCAGCCTACCCAACTAGACATGTCCATCTGGAAGTGGGTGGACTTGGGTTCCTGTCTCGGTGATTGCTCTTGGCAGACATGGGATGGGCTGTGGTTGGGCCAGGGGGGCCAGGGAGGGCCGTCAGAGCTGGTTATTGTCTCTGCCAGCCTTTCTCTAGGGAGTCTGTGACACTTTTGGAGTGTTCTGGTACAGATGGCCATCGCCTGTAGCCTCCGGACTCACAAAGACTCCAGAACTGGGGACCTTTAGTTATTTTTTTGTATTTCATATACTTATTTTTATAAAAGGAGTGTAGCCACATCATAGAAGATATAAAAATTACTGAAAAAAGCAGTAATTTCATTATTCAGTAATTATCAATGTTAGCATAATGCATGTGAATGCGATGTGAACACACACGGGCACACACAGATCTAGGCAACATCGGTCTATACCTGGGTATCTAGATCCACGTACACACTTTACAAGTATATTTAAATGAAAATCGTCTTGAACAGTCCATATGGTTCTTGATCTTTATTTCCCACCCAACAGGGTTTCCTAAATATCTTTCCATGCCATTCATGGGGCCCATCTCTTTAGCTTTTCCCACGACTGTGCAAATCTTATTTCTCTTCCTTGCTTTCCTCTTTTCATGTTGTTTGTATATTATGCTTTTCATTTGGTTAATTCAGAATTTATTCCATGTGCCCTGAGGCTACATCACAAGGGGGATAAGGGTGTATTTATAAAATGTGAATGAGCATAAGAAAGACCCAGTCCCTGCCTTCTCTGCTTCTCGCTCCTCTCAGCTACCTCGATGCAGCCCGGCTTTGTTCAGGTGGCATCAGGTATAGAGAGGCTTGGCAGAAGCTGACTTAACCTTCTTCTGTCTGCGGCGGCCGTGGCCACGCAGCATCAATCACCAATTATGGATCACCTACTGTGGGGCATTTCAAAGGCCTTGAGGGTACAGCTCCTCCAGGAGCAGAAACCAATGTGGAAGCCGGGACGGGCTCCAGTGAAATATGTAATCCTAACAGCAGAATCCTTAATCATATGCACATGCAGGTCACACTTAAAGACGGGTTTGAGCTGCACGAGGCCACTCATACACGTATGGCCTTCGGTGCCACTAACATGTTTTCTCTTACGATTTTCTTAATAACGTTCCCCACCCCCCGCCGGCTTACGTTATTGTGAGAATATGGCATAGGATATACATACAAAATACATGTTACTCCACTGCTTAGGTAATTGGTTAGAATGCTAATCAACAATAGGTTATCAGCAGTTAAGATCTGGGGGAGTCAGAGGTTATGTGGATTTTCACCTGCATGAGGGTGGGTGCCCCAATCCCTGCGTTATTCAAGGGGTGGCTGTACACACACACCCAACAAATGCTGGTAGAGGGAGATGGGGCAGCGGGAGGCAGTGGCTGTGAGCACAAGCTTTGGTGTAAGATAGGAACCAGAGTCGTCGACTTGGCATTTTGTTTCTCGGGCAAGTCACTTAGACTTTCTGCACCCCAGCTGCCCGCATTTGTAGATGTGAATGAATTGTGCCTGCTTGAGAAGAGTTTTGAGAGCATCAATTGGGGTCACATATGGGAAGCACTCAGTGCAGTGACTCACACATGGCCAGTACTCAGAAGGTGGCCACTGGCATATTTTTAGGGATCTCATAGGTGAGAGAAAGGCAGTGCTTCCCCAGGTGTGTGTGTGTGTGTGTGTGTGTGCATTTCCACTCATGAGGTCCCTTTCTTTTGATGAACTTAGACTGTTTTATGGAGTTATTTTTATTCCACCTCAGTAGGAAGCATAGGGAAAAGATACAGCCCTGCTTTCATTCTATAGAAAGATAACTTCAGACCCAGAGAAGCAGCAGCATGTCAGGGCTGGTGGAAAGAATGTCACACCAGTGGTAAGGAGGGGCAGGCTCTCTTCCTGCCTCTGCTGCAGAGTGGCCTGGGGTAGTCACTACTCTCTCTGACCCTCCATTTCCATGATTCAGGATGAGCCAACTGGTTGGGCCACCTCCTAAGCCCAGCCCTGTGTGGCCCTAAGGCAGCCATCAGCAGCCCGCCCCCGGAATCATTCCCCTCATCCTGGGTAGACATTCCCGAGGCATTAGCATGGACAGTCAGGCCAGCGCTCACTAGCACCCAGGAGAGCCACAGCTCCTTGAACTTGGCGGTGTGAGCATACAGTGGGGGAGCACAACAATCATCCTGTCCGTGGCCTCACCAGAATGCACTTGGTTTCTCTCAGTGTAGTTCAGCTTGAATTATTGATGATGATCCTTCCAAGTCATTTGGGAAGATGAATGAAACCTTAGTAATTGGTGCCCCTTGCACAGTCTTGTCTTGGCTAACGTCTATTGAGATGTCAGCCCATGGAGAGCGCCAGACTTGAGGATTTCTGCCTTGCCGTCAAGTCAGGTGAGAACTAGCCGAGTTCCAGCAGACTACATGGTGCCCAGCCTGTGGAAGCAGAGCAAGACTAAGCTCTGAGCCCCAAACATAATGGGGCATGTAAACAGATACTGGACACTGTGGTTCTTGCCTCAAGACCCTCTCGGTGGCTGACTCATCCCCTGTGTTCTCTTTCCCCCTCCCTGCCGAGGCCGGTGAACTATTTAGGGATGCTTTATCCTCCATGATGTATACAGCCCATTTCCTTGACCTCGTTGCACAGAGCTGGCCTTGGGGATGATGAGATGACCTGGTGAAGCAGGGGCTCAGGCTGAGATAGGGCTGGAAGAGGGCAGTGAGCTCACACACACACACACACACACACACACAATTGGAAGTCACTGAATTTCAGTGTTGCTAGCTGGGTAGTGGCATCAGCATGACACTGTCAAGGATAGCTCACCAAAAAGTCAAAACATTATGCTGATGACAGAGTGGGAAATAGCAGCCATAATCTTCACGCTCACAAAAGCTTGTTAAGGAAGGAACAAGTGACCAAACATTCGGAAGACAGGATCTCAGATTGCAGCAGCAGAGACAGACACTGTTCTAAGGAAATGCACATCTTCATTAGAAACGGTAGAATGGATTTCAAAAGGAGGTTGAGAAATATCTTCAGTGCATAAACTACAACTTACTCTGAATCTAGGCTGGAAGGAATGTGACGTGCAGCTCTACTACACAAACCTGCACAGGGTAAAATGTCATCGTCTTTCAGTGTTAAATAAAGATGGATCTGTGCCTTACACCACTCACCAAATCTTGTCATGTTGGAGCCAGAAATTTTAAATTAGTGTGATTTGTAGCTAAGATGTTCTGCAAAGTGGTAGTCTCTGCCCCAGGATGAGCCCTGTGGTTTGAGGCAGAGCAGGTGTGTCTAGACTAGTTGGGGAGCACAGAGTCCATTGCACTAGGAATGATAGACTGGAGAGGAAATTCAGTAGCACAGCAAAGCTAAGTCAGCAGCCAAGTGTATAGGAAGTATGTTTGCTGTCTAGACTTGTCCACTGGTGTCCCATAGAACGGAGTCCAGGCCATGCCGCTCCAACCAGGGTCTCTAGGGTGCATCTAGTCTTCTGGATTCTGGCTCTTGAGGGGGACAGGGCCCACTGTCTCTAGTTAGTGTAGGAGGAGCTCTTTGGTGGGGGTGGGGGGGTTGTAGATGGATTTCCATATGCCTGTATCTCTCACCTTCTTGTGGGAAAACTGATGGCCTGGCCCCCGAAGACTTGTGCCATTTGAACATCACTGTCCTCCTACAATATCCCTAGCAGTGGTTTTATCGAGAGTAAAAGACTGGCATGGGTAGATGGGCTTTTGAGGCAAAGAAGGAAAGAGGTTTCTATCTTTGTACAGTCTAAAGTCTTTCTGCCTCTTCAATCCATGGGCAGTGTGAAGCTGTCCCATCTTCTCACCACTGTGTCGAATCTGAAAAATCACGCTCTATCTGCCTCCTCATACTGATAGGACGTATGTGTATATATATATATCTATTTGTGTGTATATGTGTGTGTGTATTTATAAAGAGATTTATTTCAAGGAATTGGCTCATAGGATAGTGGGGGCTGGCAAGTCTGAAATCTGTAGAGCAGGCTGGTAGGATGGAAACTCAGGCGGGAGTTCATGCTACAGTCTTGAAGCAGAGTTTCTTCTTTGAGAAACCTTGTATATATATATATATATAAAATATATATATATATATATAAAATATATATAATATATATATATATATATATATATATATATATATTTCCCCCCCTCTTGGAGCCTTTCAACTGATTGGACAAGGCCCACCCACATAATCAAAGAGTCTCCTTTGCTTAAAGTCAGCCGATTATGGATTTTAACAACATCTATGAAATATCTCCACAACACCACCTAGATTAAGGTTTTGTATTCTTTAAAAAAGGTTTTATTTTATTTATTTTAGAGAGAGAGAGTGAGCAGGAGCATAGCAGGGGGAGGGGCAAAGGAAGAGGGAGAAGCAGACTTCTTGCTGAAGAAGGGTCCTAGGATCATGATCTGAGACAAAGGTAGGCACTTAACCGATGGAGCCACCCAGGCGTCCCTTAGATTAAGGTTTGATTAAATAGGTAGACACTATAGCCTCACCAAGTAGACACATAAAAGTGATGATTATGATGCTTAATCTCTCTTAGCCCCAGTGTTCCTTATCCTTAATGGAGTTATAATATCTATAACCTAGGGTTGTCATGACGATTAAGTGTATTGATATCCGTGACATTCTTAGCCTGTCCCCAGTAGGTACTTACTGGTAGGTATGTAGCTGTTGGTTTTAGTATCATGAGCAATGGCCATGGAAGATATGTGCAGAAGCACCAGAATGCCCTCCATCAACTGTGCCTGGAAGCAGCCAGACCCTCCTTTGTGCAGTAGCCCTTCCAGCTAGTACAGACTGACTTTGAAGGTCTCTGGGATTCTGGAAGGAGATCCTCAGCGTGGGAGTGGAGATGAGGGGATATTTCTCAGCTGATTTAGAAGGTGATTGTGTGGCTATTGGTAAGAGTCTTCTTGGGGAGGTGTTGGAGGGTGGCAGATTCTTCTGAGAGCCTTTAAGACCATGCTTAATCCCCCCCTCTCTTTTTTTTTTTTTTTTTTTGCTTTGTTCTTCCCAGGTGGTCTATGTATAGGAAGTTGTGTGTTTTTGTTTGTGTATTAGTATGACTAAATAGAGATACTTAATTCAGGTCTAGCGCTCGTGAGGAGTTAGAAATATCTTCACAAATGCCTCTTACTCAGGAGGCCTCCCCAAGAACCACTCTTGCTTCTTCTGTTAGCATCCTGTCCCTGTACCAACAATTCTGTTGCACAGGACCAGGGGAGACCTGAAGCTGGCTCAGTGGCCCTGGGCAGGTCCTTATACTGGTGGGTGGGGATTCCTGTGTCCTTCTCCTCTTTCCAGCTGATCCCAAGGCAGGAGGCATTTGTAATCTGATTGGAGAGAGGCCTGGGCATGACATTCATTGTAGGGCCGTGTTTTACTAAGCGGTCAAGACTCCTGTGCTTCACAAGTCAGGAATTTATTTCTTGTGACCTTCTCTGATGCATCTTCTTGTTCCACCTGCTGCTGACTGCTGTCAAGTAGAGGTAAGGTGGCCAAGGCCTACTTCAGTTCACAGAAGGTAGAATAGGAAGCTCTGCTGGGCACCTGAGGTTTACCAGAGCTGTCCATGGGGATTGTTGGCTGCTGGCTCTGTGATGAACTGCCTGATGCTTGGTTCCCCTTGGCCACTGTTTCTTGCATCTGAAGCTCTATAGATGCGCACCCTGTGAAGATCAGGGGTAAAAGGTGAGATGTGTCTTTCTTGGCTACTTGGTTATAATACACTTACAACAATATCAAAACCCCTTGAATCGTTCTTTGGGGCAGAGCTTGATTCCTATTTCACCTCTTTGCCATGTGTCTCTCCTTTTCTCAGTGGATTCTGAAGAGATCTTAGTGACTGAAAGGTGGCCAACCCTTGGGCTGAGAATGGGGATGGTGGTGTGTAGAGGAGTGAGCCTCAAGGAACTGAATGTTGAGACCTCATTCTTCTCTCTGGAGGAATAATTCCTGTTGTTCACATAGTCTGCAATTAAGCTTTGTCTGCCATGGCTGCCCTGGGGAGAGAGCTCCCAATCCTAGAGTTCTCAGACCAGAGAAGCTCCAGATCATCCTGGCCAGCTCTGTAGTTTCCTCTCCAAACCCTGAAGCCTTCAAGTATGTGCTTCTGGGACTGAATTCCATGCTCTGAGTTGTTCATTGTGTGGGTCACCTCACTGCAGTGGCCAATTTCTGGTTTCAGTGTCTGTTCCCTGTTTTTATGAACACTTAGTAGCTATTAGATCAACATGGTGATAGAAAAAGAGAAAAGTGGTTTTAAGTCCCCCCCCTCCGCACCCAATCTTTGATATAGAGTTGGAGATCGAAGAGCAATCTAGAGACTTCTTGGAGAACAGTGAGAACAGTATGGTTGGGGCAGAGCCAGGCTAGAACCCAGGCTCTTGTCTCCAGACTCTGTGCTCCTCCCACCATAACATTTTGCTTCTTTGATCTTAAATTCTGGCCTCCTTGTCTCATGAAGGGTTTTAGGGACTACTTGGGCAGCTGAGGGATAGGGGACATTGGCAATGTTAAGGGCTGGGCATTGGCATTCCTGTTGCCCTTGAGAACCTACGCCGTTATGGTCTTTCTTCTCATCCAACATTTTGTGGTCACAGTCTGTGTCAGCTTTTAACAGGGACCCCAGCCAAGGCACTTTCTCTCTCCCTCACTCCCCTCCAGGTCACCTTTCGGACTGCTCGCCCTGGTTCTGTGAGCCTCATCTAGGTTGCTGCCATCTCTCTGCTAATGAGCTGCCCAGTGTGCTTTCAGCGGCCACCTCCCAGGAGCCCCTCGCAGCTTCTTGCTCGTCTCTAGTCCCCCTTCTGCAGAATCCAGTCTTAGCACTGCTCAGTGCTCGTCTGCTCTTTCAACCCCGTTCTCTCCGGCTGGCCTGTGTGGGCACCTCTTGTCATTCTCACCACCCTCTTCCTTTCTGGAGTGTCTTTCAGGATCGTAGTGAAGGGAGTGAGGCCTTGAGCACGAAATATAAGAAGGTGCCAGAAACCCTCAGTAAGCAAGGTTAAAAACAATCAGTAGGGTTTTTTTTTTATATTAATTTTGATCTTCTTTACAGTATTACTTTGCAGTATTATTTCTCTTGCTCACTGAGGCTTGGGCACCTCTTACGTGCTGTGCTGGAAGGGGAATGTTTCATTTGCTGCACCCCGACCCAGTGCCGTCATGCATGCTCCCCACCTGTCTGTGCTCCTACTCTCCTGGCTTTGCCCCTTACCAGCCTTCACTGGTGCTCATCTAGTCTCTTGGCCCTTGTGGACTCATTTCTTATGAATTAATATCCTGTTTGCATCTTTTCCCAGATTGTTAATAAAGATGTTAACACATTCTGTCGGACTCACTCCAACCTCTCCATAGCCTGCCCGCTAACTGGGGCCCCTGCCCGAGAAAAGAAACTGCATTTTATCAGGAGTTGTGGTGTTTGCAATCTCCTGGGGAATATTCCCATCCTGCCCTGGTCTGTGTTATCCTCATACAAGAACCTTAGTGGCTCATGTGCCAGGCATGCTGAAACTCTAGGAATGGTGTGAAAGATAAGCCCTTGTAAATAAGGCTTACATCCTTGTGAATGTTGAGGGCTGATGGCATGCACAGTCTAGCCAGTTTGGATTAATTTTTCAGGGAGGATTTTGCAGAGGCCATGTCAGTTGCTTTTCTGAAGTCCACTCATTGCGCCTCCAGTCTCCTTGGCCACCCACTTGTTTTGTTGGTCAGGAAGAGACCTCACTGCCGTGGGCAGGTGTCTGCTTGTTCTTCTGTGCTTTGGTGTACCGGCCACATAGAAGATATTTATTCTTATTGGCCTCTGTGTTTCAAAAGTAGCTGGGTGAGATTTACCTTTGTTTCTTCTTGTCAAAGGAAAAGATAGATTTTGTAACATAAATTTGACAAAATGGAAGGATGCACTAGAATGATCCATCCTTTACAAACAAGCACACACTTTGAGTTGCCGATGTGTGAAAGAAGGTTGTTTTCTTTGTTAACAAAGTAGTGAATGCCCACAAAATTAACTCAGGAAATAGAGAAAAACATTACATTGTCCTTATACCCCAAACAACCTTAACAGCTTTCCTTTCTGTCCTTTTTACATATTTATCATGCTGTGGATATAATTTTATGTTTGCTTTCACAAAGCATCATATTAAATGGTCTCTGTGTTATTACATAATCATTATAACCATCATTTTTAAGGATCGCCAGCTTTTCATTCCGAGTAAATCTATTTTTTTACATTTAATTGTTCCCTTTTTTTTAGCTGGTCACTTAGGTTATAAATACAGTTATAAATACCAATGAGGTGAACATCTTTGTGCATATAATTTTCCTTAGTTAGGATTAATCCTGTAGCTTAGATTCCTGGTGATGGAATTAATCCCTTGCATTCATGGGGAGGATGAACATACTGCTTTAGAGAAGAGTTTGACCAATCAACAAAGCCAAGGTCAGCATATGAAAGTTCTGTTCCTACTCCTTGCACTGGGTAAAAACATTTTTATCCATGAGTTACTGTTACCCTAGGAGTTCCTCAGATAGACATATAAATAATTGTGGCACTCTCCATAGTAGTCTGGTCCATTCATTTTCTCATGTTAACAGCATCAATGATGGTAGCAATAACATCCTGACTGCTACCTGACATATTCCTTCCATCACCACCGTTTGATAGAAATATATTTAGGCCACATATGTAATGTTAAATTTTCTAGTAGACTTATTCATCAAAGTAAAGTGAAACAGGTGAAAGTAATATTAATACTCTATTTTATTTAACCCAGTATATGTGAAATAGTACCACTTCCACCTGTAGCAGTAGCCACAAATGCTTAATGGCCACACTGCCTTCCACCAAATAACCCAAAACATTCCAGTGAATTCTCTCTTCTTTCTCCTAGGTAGGCTGTGAAAGTCTCTTCTATTTTTCAGCCTCAAGTTCAGGTTTACCCAAAGCTGACTCTGAGGCAAGGACTTGAGGGGTGGGTCGTTGATCTGGGAGGTGATTCTGGGAAGCATATGGGAGCAAGTGAGAAAGTGTGAAGGGAAGGTGAATTTTCCGAGGATGGGTGTGACCCTGAGCGATTATTGCCATGGTTGCCTGGAGCTTCACCTGGCTGGGGACAGTCTGAGAAGTTGAGTGGGACATGCTTCAGAATTGCTCCCCATGGAGATCCAGGGGTGGGGACATTTACTCATGGATGCCTACCCTCCATTCACTGGTTGTACTTGTCTCCAGGGGTGTAGGGTGGGGCCTCAGCAGCAGCATCTGCCTCTGGTCTATGTCAAGGTGTGGTGGGATCTTCTTCTTCCTCTTTCTGCTCTTCTTCTTCATTAGCTCAATGCCCAGCATGGAGCCCAGCATAGGGCTTGAACTCACAACCCTGAGATTGAGACCTGAGCTGAGATCAAGAGTTGGACAGTTAACCAACTGAGCCACCAACATGCCCCAGGACCTTCTTGGATGGGCATGATCCCAGCCCAGGTCATTCTTAGTTGATAGTAATCATGGGTGATTTGAGCTGTGCTCGTGTGTATACAAGCAGCAGAAACTGATTCTTGCCCACCAGGCCAAAACTAATGGACCAAAGGATCTTGAGAATGCTCGGAATGTAATAAGACTGGGGAGGAGGGTGCTGGTTTGGGAAATGGGAGGGACTATGATTTTGTTCTTTGGTATATATAGCAAGCTGGCAGCATAGTTAACATCAGAGTGGTTGAAGTGCCCGCAGTCCCCTTGTTTGTTTCTGAGTGTGAAGTTGGGGAGAGGTCACTCTGGCTGCCTTTTGGAAGGTCAGCACCTAAAATTATCCTCCTAATGATACTACATACAATAAAAGAAAGATGATTCCTCTAGAGGAAATCAAATTGCTATTAAGGGATAAACCCCAAGCAGCTAAAAATGGACAGATGGACACTTGCAGAAGGGGATTGGACTTTCTGGTGAAATCCGAGTAGGATTGTGCCAGTCAATTTTCTGCTTTTGATAACACACTATGGTTATGTGGGACGTCACCGTTGGGAGAAGCTAGATGATGGCTATGTGGGACCTTCCTGTGCTATTTTTTGCAACTTCCTATGGGTCTATAATCATTTCACAATAAAAAGTAATAAAAGGAAAGGAAAGCGGAACTGGTGGCTTGGAGATATAGATACTTTTGGAGTAGAATTTGGAGAAATTGGAGTTTCCAAACCTCACGTTTTTCTCCCGCCTCATCCTCAAGCGCACCAGAATACCAGAGCTAAATCTTTAGACCTCAGCTTTACTCCTCCACCAGCCTTTCAAACCCAAGGAGGGTTAGGCACCCATTTATTTGGATTTTAATGGATTTACAAGTCATTGTATTTATTGAAGTTTATTTTTGGAGATTTGTTATTGATCTGCAGTGAATTGAAGAGGATAACACACAGGTCTGGAAGGGGGCTGTTTCATACAATCAGCTCTCAACCCCATTTCAGCAAGAAGGAGGGGGGTGGATAAGCTCCCTTTTGTTGAAACATTCCCTCCAAATAACAGAAGAGTAGCTATTTCTTTATGTGGCTTCCCAGCCAAAGCCTATTCGGAGGCGATTATTAAGTTCTAAAACATGACCATCGGTATGAAGACAGTCAAGTATCCAGAGAATGTGAATGCATCCATTCTTTGTTCTTACAATGTTCTAATGTCAGAGGAACTAAGAGAGTCTGAGGTCTTGGTGGCAGGTACTGGTAATGCCAGCCCTGTGCACCATTATCTTGGATTTATCCACAACTCCCAGGTAATGGGTGTTGGGAAGCCATTGCTTATCTAAACAAGATCTATGAGCCTTACACCTTCATTTAGCTATTAAATTTCTACCACTAATTCTGTAATAAGCATTTGGCCAATCAGTTTCATTCTATTGTGATGGGTTTGGACAGATTTAATCTCAACGATAAAATTAATTCACGACGATAGAAAATACTGAGCCATATTCTTCCTACTGTCAAAGTCATTCCCTGGGAGTAAATCAACTATTTAGGGAGCAAGATGCATTCACACCTGCAGGGCACTGGAGACTTGCTCAGTCAGAGTTGTGTTGTGGGGCGCTAGACTTTCCCACAGTCCCTTGTTTCTGAATCTGTGTACAGCCTAGCCTTTGGGGTTGGGGAGGGTGTGCTCACAATCTACACGTAATCCTTCTTCCTGGAGGGCAGAGTATTTTACAGGTCTGATCTCATTCTTCCTCCCAGCCTTCTCTGGAGGCTGGGAGGGATCTGCTTTGGGGAAGATTTCTTCTTTCTTCTGAGACCTCTCCACAGCTCACTGGCCTTCAAACAGGAAGAGGAGCCCACTCCACTGACTTTTCCTAAAGAGTTTCCAAGGAGCTGCATTTTCCCTGGCGGGGAATGAGGATGTGTCCTCTGCTTGTATCATGGGATTCAGAGTCAGGGAGGGCTCTGTACAGTCCTGGCTCTACCACGTGGGTGACCTTGCTCAGCCTATTTGCCCTCACTTGCCCTCAGTTTCTTATGGGAATGGGGAGGATGTCACTTGTGCTGTTGAGACATTTAGTGAATGAGAGCTTTTTGTACAAGATAAATAGATTGCCCATGTTATTACTATTAATTTTATAACAAGAAATACTGAAGCCCAGAGAGAGGGTTAAAGGGTTCTCGCTGAGTCATTCACCAGAACCCTGCATTCTGGTCCAGAGTGCCTATGGCAGGGGTGATGCCTGTGTTGTCATGGTTACAGCACAGGCTCTAGGGTCAGATTGCATGATTGCCATTATTACGACCACTTGTATCACCTGAGACAAGTATGCTAAAGTTGGAAATGATAGGACTGTTAGATGCAAACAGAGCCTGTCTGTGAAAATACTGATTCGAAGATCTTTTGTCCCTTCCTTGTGCCCCAGTCAAGCTGCCCATTTGGCAGTGATACGAGGATGAGGATATTTTTCCTCCTTTGTTTCCAGTTCTTTCCAGAACTGGCTTTTTAAAGGAGAAGAATAGATGCTTGACTTTGTGATCCAAATTGAGGTTCTTCCTTGCCAGAAAATGCTTCCCCATCTGTCAGAGGTTTCTTATCAAGGGAAAATAATTTAATGTTTACACTGAAGTAAAGTGACACTTGGTTTTACCTTCTGTGGTAGGCAGAATAATTCCGCCTTCACCCCCTTCCTCCCCAAAAATATCAGGTCTCCATCCTTGGAACCTGTAAATAGTACCTTATAAGGGAAAAGGGTCTTTGCAGATGTGATTAAATTAGGATTTTGAGATGGGGAGGTTATCCTGGATTACTGGGGTGGGGCCTTAAATGAAGTCATGTGTAGAGATAGCTTTATTGTTTCCATTGTGGCCCAGGGCTTGGGCAAGTCCTCCAGGGGGTCAGAAAGCTGCCTGTTGGCTGTACGGAGAGGTTCAGATACAAGCCCTGGCACCAGGGGGTTGCCAGAGGGGCCCTTCCAAAGCTGCTGGGCTCCAGAGGCTCCTAGTCATGCTGGAGGGTGAGTCTTTCGATGAGCTACTCACCCAGCCCAGCCCGGGGGCCAGCCAGCCTGCGGAGGTGATTTAGGTGGTCTGGTCTCCCATCTTCTCTATGAGTTTCACCTCTTCATCTAGGAAGTGCCTACCCAGGAAGTCCCAGGCACAAGGGTCTGTGCAGGCTGAACCTAGGTCATGCAGACCCGCAAGGGCTTGGTTCAGGTTCTTCTTCTTTAGGATCATGGCAATTCCCATGGCATCTAGGATTTGACTCTACTTATCTTGGGGTGGCTGCTGCATGTCTTGAAAGGTGTGGCTGCCATACTGGTTTTGCATCTTCAGGAGACACTCAGGACCCTTGTACTTCTCAGCTGACTCTCAGAAGAAGTGGCCCAAGGCCTCCCGAGCTACATGGTCATGGTCGAAATAGAAGCCCAGAGAGAAGTAGGTGTAGGAGGCCCAAAGATGCATGTTGAGGTTGATAGTGGCTTCCACCTCACTGGGATAATTCTGACAAATCTGGGAGCTCCTGGTTGATTGTAAGTTGCTAAGCTCAAAATATGGTGTTGGCTGGTCCCAGAGGCAAAGGATGGCCAAGAAGATGTCCCCAAAGGTTGTGACTGGAGAAAAGGCTGGAGAGTGATTGGAGGCTGCATGAAAGGGCATCCCTGGGTCTATTAGTCTAAGCACTGGTGAAGGAAGAGGCAGATCTGGGAACTTCCAGGTTCTATACATATTTTTTCAAGAGATAAGCTAAGGGAAATTTGAGCCCTCACAAAGAGGGAATGAGCAGAGAGATTTGAAAGGGCAGGCCTCAAAGATTGGAGTGATGTAGTCACAAGCCAAGGAATGCTGACATCTCCCAGAAACTGGGACAGTCTAAGACCAGATTCTCCCCAGGAGCCTTAGGAGGGAGCACAACCCTACTGACACCTTGGTTTGAGCCTAGCGATACTGATTTCCAATTTTTGGCCTCCAGAACTAGGAGCAAATAAATGTCCCCTGTTTTAAGCCACTGAGTTTGAGGTAATTTGTTACCTCAGCTCTAGAAAACCAACATGCCTTCATACTGTTGGGGTTGTCCAGGGGGTCAGCCTCTCCTGGTGGCCTGATTTCCTCAAGAAGGTCGGCACCCTGGAAAGTCTACCCACTGGAGATTAAACCAAACTCTGGTTCTGCTTATGGCTCAGATCTACCAAAGGCAAGGCCATTGTTCTAACCTTCCAGGGTTGATGGTCAAAGAAAGCTGATTTGATGCAGGACATTTGAAGCCATGCTGTGGGAGCCTCGATGGTGATCCTAGCTAAGGGGCCTTGGTGACCAGAGCTGTATCCCCAACCCTCAAAGGGTAGCACTGCAGGGCAGAATGGGTGGTCATACTTCTCGGACCTGCCAGCCCTGCTTGCCCAGAGGAGGCTTTCTGGCTATTGAGGAGCTTGGGGCTAGGGCCGGACTGCAGGCAGAGTGCACAGGAGCTGCTCCGGAGGCTGTGCCTTGGCTTGTCACACCTGTGTGTGAGGCAGGAGGGGGTCTGAGTGTTGTGGTTCCCATTTGCCACATTGTGATGTATGATCCACCGTGAGATGGGATGCATGTAATTTGTGAGCAATATGTGAAAATGCCAACTTCTGCAGAAGGTTTATTCTTCTCAGTAAATTAGGGCAGCATCACGGTTTTTTCATGAACTTGCATTCTGATATGTTCTCTGGATTAGGACAGAAAGGGGTGGAGTTTTAGTGAGCCACACTGGGAATTGCTCACATTTTGGAGACACTTGTTTGGCAGGTGAGCCCTGGAAATTGAAAGAGTCCAAGAACCATGACCAAGGAAACTCCTCCTTCCTTCTAGCCACACATGGGTCAGATGTGTGATCTCCCCACCCTCTTGCTCCTATAGACTTCACTGATTGATCCTGGCACTGTTCGGCGTGGACTCAGGTTCAGAATCCTTCCCAATACCACGCCTTAGTTTTCTACCAGCACTTGACATACATTTGTCATTTTTGCTAATTCCTTCCTCAACACTGAGATAACCACGAATCTGCCCTAATTCCCAGCAGGTATGCTGGTCTTTCCGAAGTCCCTTTTTAAGCACCTGTGTAATGAGAAGCCTAGCCCCCCTTTCTTTGACCGGGATAAGCTGCAGGTAATAAAACCAGTTCCCAATTTATCTCGGTTCCCCGTTTCGAACCATGGCAAACGTCACAATAGAGATCAGGCCTCTGGCTTTTCGGTGGGTCACAGATCACAGAGGAGGCATGAGGACTAAATTTGGAAGTCAGCAGCTGTCCTATGATGGGTGTTGGCTGATTTTATTTTATTTTATTTTATTTTTTTGAGATGAGAGTTTTGTTCCGATGCCTTGAGTACCAGCAGCATGCAAAAGACCCCCAGAGTGCTGGGCCGGAGCAGGAGTGCACCTGCTTGTCTGAGAAGCTGTGTTTTTCAGCACCACTTGAGGCTGGAGGTCGTGGCCATACCACCCAGGAGGAGGAGGAGATAGGCAGGAAGAGCCGTGAGGAGCCAGCTGCCAGCCAGCGTTTGCCTCCTGGCTTTGCGGGTGTCTGGTGCCCGGAGCAGAGGCTGCGACAGGATTGTGGGCTGGTCCGTAGCCCCTGGGACACTGAGAGGGCTTGCGGGAGGAGGAGATGGGGAGGAAAACAATGCAACGCTAGATCCTGAACGCGATCAGCCAACTGTGAATGTTTTTGTCTGTTTGCCATTAACTTCCTAGGGACGACTGGAGAAAAATCCTCTGTCGTTTCCTTTCTAAAGAAGACATGACCGTGGCTAGATTTGCAATAAGGATTTCCCGCTGGGGTTTGCGAGTGAGTTTGTGATGGAGACTCTAAGCAGACCTCACCCTTATCCCCTTCTTTATGGAGTGACGGATGGAAGAGTGCTGGTCTGTGTGGCCTAGGGGGTGGGTTCCTTCCTCCCTTCCTTGCTTGCTTCTTTTCTTTATTATTTTTGAGCATCCACTGTGCATCTTGTCCTAGTTTACACATTAGGGTTTAGCAGTAAATAGAGTCTCTAGTGAAGCTTCTATTCCAGTGGGGACGAGAGGGACCGACAGGATACCAGCAAATACATATATGACATGTCAGGTGCTGATATGTGCTAGGCTGGAGAAGAAAGTTGAGAAGATACAGCCAGCTGGAGGGGCTGGGGAGCTCTGCTGGATAGGAAAATCTCTAGAATGAGGGCCGGCTGAGCAGAGAAGGGAATGTGCCCAGCAGGCCCTTGGGGAGGAGTGTTCCAGGAGAGTGAACAAGAGCAGAGGCCCTAGATTACATCCAGCAAGCTTGGCAGAAGCTTGACAGGTGGTGATATACACAGGAAGTCAGTGACAGGGAAGTCTGGTGACGAGACAGGTCTGAGTCCTGGGATGGGACATAAGGACAGGCCCCTGCTTTCTGGGAGAACTGGCAGGACAAAGCAGGGTCTCAGTGCTAGAGAAATTGGAGACCTGGCCAGGATTTTGCTTTGGCTCTTGTTGATAAATGGACATGACTTTATTCTCTTTTGTGATCCCCAGAAGTAACAGACACCAATTTTGCCCTCCCTAAAGTGCCGTATCTGACTTGGAAAAAGGAGCCAATACTCACTAGTCACTACATAATGATAAGGTTGGTGTGTTATAACCATTGAAAACTAGCTCCACGGCTCTCTTTGTTTTGAAGGCTACAGTGGTACGTAATTATGTCGAAGTTTTGGAAAATATTGAAAAGCACAGAAAGAGTAAAAATTACCTGTTTTCCTACAATCTCGAGATAATTCCTATCAGTGCATTGCTTTATATCAAATTAACATTGGATTATACTGGGCCTACTTCATTCACTCAGCAGAAATCTGCTAAGTATGCATGAGGTACCTGGAAATGTTTTTAGCGCTGAAGATGTAGCAGTAAACAAAACAGACCAAAACACCCTGGCCTTAGGGATTTCATTTTTTTATTTTTTTGGACTTCACTTTAGAATAGGGAGAGAGAGACAACCCAGTAAGAAAGCAAAATACATAAAATACCAAATCTTGATATGCAGTGGAGAAAAGGAGCCAGGAAGGCAGAGTGCAGTGAGGAGAGGCTATGGTTTTTGATGGGATAGCTATAGGAAAAGTCTTAATTGGAGGGTGTCCTGATGATTTGATGCATTGATGCAAATGGTGATTTAAATAAATGTGACAGAGGTGAGGTGGTGAGCTCTGGGGAAGCGAATTCCTTTTTTTTTTTTTTTTTTTAAATAATTTTATTTATTTATGATAGTCACACACACACACAGAGAGAGAGAGAGAGAGAGAGAGAGGCAGAGACACAGGCAGAGGGAGAAGCAGGCTCCATGCACCGGGAGCCCGACGTGGGATTCGATCCCGGGTCTCCAGGATCGTGCCCTGGGCCAAAGGCAGGCGCTAAACCACTGCACCACCCAGGGATCCCGGGAAGCGAATTCCTAACAGTGAGCTAGTGCAAAGGCCCTGAGGTGGAAGCATGTATAGCATGTTCAAAGAACAGTAAGGAGGATAGCTCCAGTAGGGAGGGAGGGAGTAGAGGAGTTAGTAGTTGAAGTTAGAGATGTGGGACCAGGCCACACGAGGCCTCTTAGACCATAGTAGAGACTTCAAGTGGCTCCTGTGAGTAAGCAGGGAGCCACTGAAGCATGTCAAGCAGGGGAGGGACATGAGCTGATTTGTCTTTTAGAAGGAGCTGCTTAATGGGACAGAACCATAGGAGCCCAGGGTAGATGCAGGAAGGGCTACCAGGTCCAGTTGTACAGGCTGTGCCCAGCTCAAGGGCAGGGAGTGAAGGCTAGAGATGGGGTCAGGGAGCAACATCCATCAGAAGGGAGCACCTTTCTCAAATTCACCCAAGGTGCCCTAAGGCTAATAGTGACCTGGATAGTTGTGTAAACCACTTTTTTCCCCCTTAGTGTCATGAACATCTCATGTCTTTAAATAGTCTTCGATAACATGCTTTTTAGTGAACGAACAGGATTACCTCATTTGGATGTACCATGATATAATTAATCTCCTATGTTAGACACTCTGTTATTCCCAGCAATTCACTATTTTTAAAATGTGCTGATGGACGTCACTGTACATAAATCTCCATGTACATCTCTGATTATTTCCCTGGGCTAAATTTCTAGAAAATGAGTGGTCGGGTTAAATAATATGCATTTTTTAAGGCTCTTGGTTATTAAATTATTTTTTAGATAACAGGGCTGAGCTCAGAAAGGTTGAGTGTCTGGCCTCCAGGCATGTAGCTAGGAAGTAGGAGAGTGGGCTTTGAAAGCAGGCATGTTGGTTTCCAGACCCATCTTCCCTCCATCTCGCCACACTAAGGACAGCTCAGTTGGCACACGGCCCACAGGCGGGGGCCAAGTGGCCTCAGTTTGTGTGGCTTTGATGAGGATGATGGCTGAGGAGAGGAAACTAGCCAGCTTTCTTTAATCAGCTCCTTGCTGGGATCTGTGCTCAGCACAGAGTGTGAATATTCCAGTTGGACACTCAGAGCAACCCTAAGAGGCAGTAATAGATTTAGCTCTATTTAGACATGGGGACACCGAAGATCAGAGAAGTTAAGCAGTCTACCTGAGGGCACACTGCTAGAAGGTAGTAAAGCCAGGATTGAGCCCTAAGACCTGCATTTGTTAAAAAGTTTTCCAAGTATCTCTTTTTTAAGTTCCAGTATACTTAATATACAGTGTTACATTAGTTTTAGGTGTACAATATAGTGATTCAGCATTTCTATACATCACCCAGTTCTCATTACAGTAAGTGTACTCTTCATCCCCATCACCTATTTCCCCCACTTCCCCTCTGGTGAAGTTTGTTCTCTATCATAGAGTTAAGAATCTTTTTTTCTTAATCTCTTTTTTTCTCTCTTCATTTCTCTCTGTTTCTTAAATTCCACATATGAGTAAAATCATATGGTATTTGTCTTTCTCTGATGGACTTGTTTCACATAGCATTATATTCTCTAGCTCCATCAGTGTTGTGGCAAATGGCAAGATTTCGTTCCTTTCTATGACTGAATAATATTCCACTGTGTGTGTGTGTGTGTGTGTGTGTGTGTGTGTGTGTGTGTGTATCTTCTTTATCCATTAATCTATTGATGGACACTAGGGCTGCATCTGTACTTTGGCCATTGTAAACAATTCTGCAGTAAACATAGGGGTGCATGTATCTTTTCAAATAAATGTTTTCATTTTCTTTGGGTAAATACCCAGGTGCTAACCCTTGCATGCTAAGCCTTACTATGTGACAGGGCCCTTCTGAGATAAGAACCATGTACCCTAGTTCCTTGAATGTCAGATAACCAGCCCATGCTCCATTGAGCTGCAAGCTTCCATGCTCTAGCTTTAATAATCATTATCACTACTGTTATTACTATATTATATTTAGTTTATTAAAATGTTTATGCTATTATGGTAATATGCTATATATGCTGATATATGTATAATATTAGGTTATACTAACATTATATATATTATATGTATTGTATTTTTTTTAAGGTTTTATTTATTTATTCATAAGAGACATAGAGAGAGAGGCAGAGACATAGGGAGAGGGAGAAGCAGGCTCCATACAAGGAGCCCTATGTGGGACTCGATCCCGGGACTTTGGGATCATGCCCTGAGCCAAAGGCAGACACTCAACCACTGAGCCACCCAGGCATCCCTATTATATGTATTATATTGCTATTACTACATGCTCTATTACTACTCTTACTACATTACTACTATGAATCATATATTATTCCTATTACCACAAGCCATTTCTTATTTGGGAGCCTGGGCTGAAGGGACAGAGCATGTTGTTCTTATGGCAGATGGCAGGGGCCCGATAGGATGAGCAGAACCTAACATGCCTCTTAAATTATGGCCTCATATTATTGCTGTAATTACTACTCTGATAATGCTAATCATTAATATTACTACTAGATTAAACATAGGTGCTGGTATTTCCAAGCCAACCTGTGGGCTAAGTGTTTTGCTGCCTTTCCTCATGGTACCCTCCCTCCAAAAGTGGTTTCTTTTGTTGTGTGCCTTTTGTGGTTGGGAAAACTGAGGATAGGAAGTTTTGTGACTTTTCCAAAGTCTCATAGTACAGCATCGATCTTTTAAAGATATTTATTTATTTATTTATTTATTTATTTATTTATGAGAGAGAGAGAGAGAGTGAGCAAGAGTGCATGAGTGGGGGGTGCAGAGGGAAAGGGAGAAGCAGGTTCTTCACTGAGCGGGGAGCCGGATGAGGGGCTGGATCCCAGGACCCTGGGATCATGATCTGAGCCCAAGGTGGATGCTTAAATAACTGAGCCACCTGGGCACCCCTCCCCTTTTTTTATTTTTCGAGATTTTTAAAAAATGTATTTATTGGGCAGCCCGGGTGGCTCAGTGGTTCAGTGCCTCCTTCAGTCCGGGGTGTGATCCTGGAGACCCAGGATCGTGTCCCAAGTCAGGCTCCCTGCATGGAGCCTGCTTCTCCCTCTCCCTCTGCCTCTCTGCCTCTCTCTGTCTCTCTGTCTCTCATGAATAAATAAAATAAAAATCTTTAAAAAAAGAAATATATTTATTTGAGAGAGAAAGAGCACTGATCTTTTAAAAACAGACATATTGAGGTGCCAATTACATACAACAATCTGGAAATATTTGAAGTGTACCACGTGAGGCTTTGAGATTTTTATCTAGCCAGGAAAGCTTCGTGACAGTCAATTTGGGGAGCATGTCCTGAGTATGATGCCCCTGTTCTGATGACGCTGCATGTTGAAAGTCCCATGAGGAGTCCCCAGCTGTCTGCAGGTGTCGCCTCCTCTGGTTCCCCTTGCCCCCCCCGCCCCCCTGTCCCATGGATCTCAGGAGGAAGGTTTGGGCATCACTTGCTGCTTTTCAAGGGTTGTATCCTGCTGCCACTTTTCCTCCGGCTCCCATTTGCCATGGTGCTTTCTGTGGCCAAGGCTAAGGAGAGACAGGGGAAGCCTATTTCTAGGGAAGGAGCCTCTTGCAGGAGGGGCTCTTTGGGGGCAGAATTCCAGGAAATAGAGACCCACAGAGCAGCCCCTCTCAGCCCTGCCCCCCCCCAGGTCCCCTGGGGCTACTTGCAGAAAATACAAAACCTCAAGCTAGTTGAGTGCCTCTCTGAGGGAGGCCTTCCACCTCCTGCTTCTTAGCTCTTGAATCTTATTTGCTCTGCAGGAGCTACTCCTGCTTCCAGGGCAAACCAGAGGCATTTCAGGACGCCCTGGGGAGCACATTTTGCCTCTGGGGAACTCCCTGGGTCCTGTTAATTGTGACATTATTTACATCATACCCAGTTAATATTCAGATTGATAGTGTGGGCCACTGACTTTAAGCTGTGGGTGTGTTTCATTGCTAAAAATGTCTTAGGGCAGAAAGCCGTGGCTCTTGGCTTAGGCTTGGCTCCCTGAGAAACCAGGGTCTTGGTGGCCAAGGCCAGTAGAGAGCAGCCTATGGAACACCCTAGAGGAGAGGAAGACTGGCCACATACGCCTAGGGTGTGCCTCCCCATGTTTTGAAAAGATTTTATGTATTTATTCATGAGAGATGCAGAGAGAGGCGGAGACACAGGCAGAGGGAGAAGCAGGCTCCATGCAGGGAGCCCGATGTGGGACTCGATCCTGGGACTCTGGGATCCTGACCTGAATCAAAGGCAGATGGTCAGCTGCTGAGCCACCCAGGTGTCCTATGTGCCTCCCCATTTCTTCTTGAAATACCTTGTGTGGGGGGAGAGCTGTGATAGGCCAGCCCTCTGTCCTCTGTCCTTGTGGACATGGCATGTTTGTACTTGTCACCATCGACGGTGACAGACCAACAGTGACCACGTGTGTCTCCCACTGAAGGTAAGAGAGCTCTGCCTTTTTCTTTGCCTTGTGCTAGCACAGCGGTTCCTGAGCTTGTCTGCACATTGAAATTGCCTGGGATGCGTCACAAAATACTGATGCGTGGTGCCACCCAGGGATTCTGATGTAACGGGTGAGGGGGGCAGCCTAGGCTTTAGAATATTTGAAGTTCCTCAGGGGGTTTGGGCCTAGGGTCTAGCACAGCACTGTCCAAATGAAATATAAGGAGAGCCACATATGTACTTTTAAGTTTCCTGGTAGACATATTTTTTTAAAAAAAGTAAAAAGAAACAGGTGAAATGAATTCTAGTAATGTATTTTGTTTAACCCCATACATCCAAAGCAGTATCATTTCAGCATGTTTCCTATTTTAAAAATTTATGAGATGATTTAGAAATTTCTGAGTTGGTACTTTCAAAATCCGATGTGTTTTTACGATTACGGGCATCTCAACTTAGACCAGCCAGCTTTCCAGCTCCCTACCGAATTGAGACAGTGCAGGGAGGGCACACAGTAGGTGCTCAAGGAAAGTGTGTTTGAATTCATGAACAAATGATGGGGGTGGTCGTGGCCATTTCTGTAGCCATGAACCTAGGCGAGTGCACCAAAGCTGTGGAAGAGGGTGCTTCATTGGCAGAGCTCCCCACAGAGAATGGTGTTGCTTGTCTCTTACGAGTCAGCCTCAGACATCACCCCTACGCATGAGGTCGTCATTTGTCATCCTTTGCCTCAACACTGCACTCAGCTCCCTGATGTAGGTGGATGCACCCCTGACACCGCAAAAATTCGACATCCCAGGCTCGTTCTGTCTTTGTCATTGTCTCTGCCACCTGTGCTGCTCTTCTCTGAGTGTCTGGCGTGATGCTCTTTACGGCCACAGTTATGTCCTGATTCATCTCGGTATTACTAGCAGCCAGCACACTTTTTTCTTTTCTTTTTTTTTTTTTTAGATTTTTTTTTCTTTTTTTTTTGGATTTTATTTATTTGAGAGAGAGAGAGACAGCACAAGCAGGAGGGAGGGGCAGACAGAGAAGAAGACTCCCTGCTAAACAGGGAGCCCCAATATAGGGCTCCATCCCAGGACCCAGAGGTCATAACCTGAGTCCAAGGCAGACTCGTAACCACTGAGCCACCCAGGCACCCTGCACACACTTTGGATTCAGTAGAGGTTTGTGGAATGCAGTGATAAACTAACAATAGCAGAGATTTGAGCTGCTGTGGAGATCAGAGCCAGGGCAGATCTTGCCTAGAAGGCCGAGCTGACCTAGTCGCTACTTCATAGTCTGGTTATCCCACATTTCAATCATGCGTCTCAGTCAGCTATGGCCACATAATGCTGAGTAACAAACTCCTCCAATCTCATGTGTTTCCCACAAGCATTTATTTCTTGTCCCCAGACCTGTGGGTTGGCTGGGGTTTGGCTTGTTCTGGCTGGGCTTGGCTGAGTTTGGCCCAGGTTGTGGGTTAGGCCCTGGGCTGAGGTAGCAGAGCAGATGGCAGATGGCAGGAGTGTGAAAGGAGCAGCAAAAACACGTGGCTCTTCAAGCCTCGACTTGGAACCGTCACTGTCAGTTTCCCTACATTTTATTGCCCAAAACAAGTCACCCAGCCGAACCCAGAGTCCATGGGGGCCGGGAGGGGGTGGGAAGCAAAGATTAACGATATGATGCTTCCCTGGCTCCTGGTGCTTGTGCTCCTGCCTCGGAGACCTGCTACTGTTTTGCTTTAAGCCTATTTCTCAGTGTAAAAGGAGCAGAAGATTGGGGCTCCCTCCTTTTTTTTAAAGACTTTATTTATTCAGAGAGACACAGAGAGAGAGAGAGGCAGAGACATAGGCAGAGGGAGAAGCAGGCTCCATGCAGGGAGCCCGATGTGGGACTCGATCCCGGGACTCCAGGATCACCCCCTGAGCCAAAGGTAGACTCTCAACCGCTGAGCCACCCAGGTGCCCCGGATGGGAGCCTTTATCAGTCATAGCTTCTTTGCTGCCCTGAGGTCACCTCTGCCTTATTTGATGTTGGCTACCTTGCTCTCTACCCCTTTGACCCTGTGAATTAGTTCACATAAGAATTCACGCTAAATTCCCTTCTCACCCTCTGGGGAAGCAGTCAGGGATTGTCAACCCTGGAAATAGAGGTTATCTGAACTGAGCCGCGTGCAAACCCGGTGCACACCTGCTCTGGGATGAGCTACCGCCGTGGATTCTGCAGCCCCCTCATTGAGGAGGGCGTATTGCTGAGCAGAGCTCACAGTGGCCCCAGCACGTTTTTCTTTTTTTCAGAATCTCTGCCTGCGTGTATAGCTGTTGCTGAGGTTTAAGGAAGTCAACCCACTGATTTAGTGTCTGTCACCTTGATAACCTTCAGCCTGGCCGGGTCGGAGGGCAGGGAGAGGAGTTTGTGTCTGCGCAGATGCAGAAGAGACTGGGCAAGGCAGAGGGAACAAGAGAGCAAGGGGGAGTGGGGGCGGGCTGGACCACATGTCATTCTTCCATCCATCTGGTTTGGACCTTGCAAGTTCACTGCCGTTCCAAGGACCTTGCCAAAGCCCACAGTTGAGCTCAGACCAGGGGCCCCGGATCATTTCCAGAGGAACCTGCTTGTAAGGATTCTGTTTGGAGTAAAGATGCTACTTCTAATGAAGCAGAACGGAACTCCTGGCTGATTTTCCCTCCCTCCTGCGGCTACAGGCCTCTGAGGGCTCTGAGGAGCACAGGCCTGGCTGTGAACAGAACATTTTGACCCTGAAATAGCCCAGTGCTGCTGCTTTTTCCAGGTTTCTCCGGGCTTGATTTGGCTACTTTTAGGATCCCTGCCTCCCAGCATGGTGCAGGAGAGCAAAGAGGCAGCAGGACACCCTTCTATTTGGTTGGGGGTCTCTGGGGAATCAGGAGCTTTGAACCCAGTTTGAACCTCCTAGGGTTCAAGTTCCTGTTCTCTTGGCACAGTACGATTTCCTGTTTCGAAGAAAAAACCCAGGGTTTTAAGAGCTTAAAAAAAAGGCACTTGGACACGAAATGGCTCTTACAAAACAGCATGTTGATGAGTTAAGTATAAATGAATCAGAGACATATGGATTAAATTTCCCTTGCAATCCACTGGGGCTTCACAATTAGGGGAAGAGTGTTTGTCAAAATGTGTGTCTGTCTCCGCCAGGGTCTGGGACAGAATCAGAGGCTGAGCAGCCTTGCCCACCTCCCCATCCCCACATCCCCTCTCCCCCAGTGATTGGGCTGGGAGCCAAGGGAGTCACCAGCAAGACTTATGTTTGTCCTTTTTACTCCTCAAGCCTGCAGTTATTTTGCTCCTAATTGAATTGTTCCACACACATCTCCCCTGTGCCCTCAAATGGGAGAAGGGGCTAATGTCTAACTCCTGCAAAGGCCTAGAGCCCATGGGGGAAGGAGAAATTGACACGAGCCACAATGACCTGTGGGATGTTGCTGCCCATGTTGGCCTCAGCTATCCTAACCCCTCTTGGTGACATAAGTACTTGTTGGTGTTCAGATGTGGCTCTTAGGTAAATATCACCCCCCATAGCCAGGAGAAGGGGGCACGCAGGGTAGGGTGTGGGGTCAGCAGCTTCTGTCTTGGATCATCTGGACAATGCTTGCTGTCAGAAGAGGGTGGGGGCTGCACTGTGTTCTGGTCTTATGATAGGAATAAGGGTACCGGAGGGATGATCAGCTCGTTTTTCACTCGTAATCATCCAGATGTCCCAAAGTGTATTGGCCATTTGATTTTATAACTTCCTTCTTCCTTCTCAGTTTTTGACCAAGGGGCAGAGAAGCAGCATCTATTTGGAGAGATTCTGAGCAGCTTCTATCAGTGTGCTGTTGTCGTTTTGTCTTAGAACCCTTGAGGCAAAAGAAAGCTTAATGGAAACCCCCTGTGTGACACAGATAAAGAGCTTCACCAGATAAACCACAGGGGGACTCGCTCTCCCAGTCATCCCCCCTGCTCAGTGAGACCCCTTTGTCTCCTTGGAACACGATTTGAAAGCACAAACAGTGTTCTAGGATCGAAATCACTAAGTTCTTTGGCCCTTAGTGCCAGCAGCAAAGTTAATAAATGTCTCAGGGACATTATGTAGAGTGAAAGAAGCCAGACATGAGAGAGCTATGTGATGCCATTTATATGGAGTTCAGAAATAAGCAAAGCCAATCAATGCTGATGGAAGAAGTCAAGTAGTGGTCACTTCTGGTAGTGATTGGGAGGAGGCATGAAAGGCTGGAAATGTTCTGTATTTTGATGTGGTCTATGGTTATGCGGGTATGTACCTAGGTACAAACTGCCTTAAGCTTTATGCCTAAGATCAGTGCACTGGATTCTCTTAATTATATGCATATGATTTGTTAATTAAAAAATAGGAAAATCATCATCCTCCATCCCTGAAGTCAGTGGCCGGGGGGGGGGGGGGGGGAGGATGCTTCTCTCCAGTGGACCTCTTAGTGCAGTGATTGAGAACCTGGGCTTGGAGATTATTGGTGCAGGGATGAAGGCAGAGCCTGGTTGGAGTAAGGCACTGGGAACAATCGGCCTCGGACCGTACCAGCAGGATCCGTTGCTCCAGGTAGGGTGTTAGTGACAAAGAGGGTCACAGTAGGGTTGAGAGCATGCGAGTGGGCTCTGAGTAGCCTGGGCCTTATCACAAAGGCAAAACTCAGAGTGAGGCTGTGGATGGGGCTTGGTGGGCCCAGGAGGGATTGCAATATGGTGGGATGAGTGCGCATGTGAGCCAGCCCCTCCTTGGGCACTTCTTGCCCCCCTCTACAGAGGAAGGCCCTAGCATCTTGATATGCAGAGGAATGTGGGGGTGCTGAGGAAAGAGCACTGTGACACAGCCTGATCAGATTCAGAGGGGCTGGCAAGTTGGAGGTGTGTAAGAGGATGGAGGGCTCACCACCAGCCTGCCAGCCTCCCAGAAAGGGGCTGCACTTGTCTCCAGGCAGTGAGAAGGTTGCTCAAAGAGATGGATTAGCCTTGTCGGGCTTGCGTGCCTGGACTGTGGTCGGGAAACACAGTTGGTCAGTGGAATCGAGGAATGTGGCCTAGACGAAGCATTGCAGCAGTTTGCTTAGGGTCAAGGCCCCGACGCGAGGTGGGGCAGGATGGGGGTGCATCGGGCTGCCCCTGGTTGTCCAGCAGGTGTGGGACATCTCCTGATTCATCCCACCATACCCCACCCTTCTCTCTTCTCTGAGGCCTCTGCACCCGTCATTGGATCCAGGCCCTGAGGCTTTCTGTCTCATTTCTAGGGTCCATATGTGGAGGCCTGAACCTCTGCCAGGCCAGGCACACTTGTGCAGGAGGGAGATTTCAGTTCTCTTTTGGAAAACAGTTTTCTTTCCAACCCAAGCAGCTGCCCTCTGCCAATCAGTGCTAGAAGTGAACTATGTACAGCTCTGCTTTAAAACTCCCCTCTCGGCTAATTTATCCCAGCCTCTTTTAGTTTAGTGCTAAGGCTAGGGAAACCAAAGCTGGGGTGACTCCCAGAGGCTAATGCTGCCACGTACTGACACTCTAATTCTTGAAAGATAAGTAATTTTTGGGAACGTGACTGTTTGGGTAGACTGTGTCCGCTGTATCTCTGTGTACCCACTTTCTTTCCTTTCCAATGGAGATTCCAAAGGACTGCCATACTGAGGCCACCAGTGCCATGCTTGTGTCCCCAGCTTATCACTCTCCATCTCTGATGAGAACCAGGCCAGGGACTGGCCTCTATCTTTTTAGCTCTGGCTCCCAACTCCTTCCTTCACCAGTCTGAGGCCATTGGACCCCAAGGTTGGAAAATCCAGGTCATCGTGGGGTTTAGCCAAACCTATGGGGACTTTCTGTAAATGATGTTTGGTCTTCGGGCCCATGGTAGTTTTTGGAGTAACTTTTCCCTGTAAATTGCTTTTGGGTCTAATAAGCTCTCAGAAATCAGCATGAAGAAGATAAACAAAAGGCAGGAACATGCAATTCCCAGAATAAAAAAGGGGGGGGGGAGGGAAACCGAAAGTAAAACGGCTAATAAACATATGGAAATTTGTTCAGCTTAAATAGGGATCAAAGAAACACTAATTAAATCAGTTACAAGATTCTATTTTCCCCTATTAAATTGGCAAAAATGATAATAATACACAATGGTTTAAATGTGGAGAAATGGGGTCTCTCATTTCCTGCTCTGGGGGTATGAATTGTTACAACTTTTCTGGAGGGTTGACAGTATTTTTAAAAACATTAGAAACGGATATTCTCTTTGACTCAGCAACTCCATGTCTTGGCATTTCTATTACCTTAAGGAAATAATCAGAGATGTTCACGAAATTCACGTACAAGGTTGGGTACTGAAGCACTGTTTGTAATGGTGGAAAATTGGAAGTGACTGAAATGTTCAACAGTATGGAATCTGTTATATAAATCATGCTTCATTCAAATAATGAAACACCATGAAACTATTAAAATATGTTGTAGAACAATATTTAATGGCATGAAAATATTTATGATATTTGCTACATAAAATAAGTCAGATTGTATAAGTTAGTATATTCATCATGGTCCCAATTTCATATTAACAACCAAAAAATTCATGTAGATGTGTAGAAAAAAAAAAAGTTGGAAAGGCACATGCCAGCAATCTAATTGTGATTATTTCTCGGTATGGATATTATGGGCGAGTGTTATTTTCTATCTTGTGCTTTCCTTTTGTCCTTTCTTAATAAGAGGTGTAACGTATCCTTAATTATTTGAAATTTAGGTGGTTTCCAATTTTCTATTATTGATTGTGCGTTGATGAATGTCCTCTCCTTAAATTTTTGCATGGATGTTTGTCGATGCATAGAAGTAGTGTTTTGAGGTCAAATGTCATGTTATCTACGTGTGTGTCACTTCTGTCATTAAAAACAAAATTCAGGCTTTTGAGGGTCTGTATTAGAATTCTTACCACCTACTCAAGCCTGTAGCAGCTGGCTGCCTCCCATGTCCACTGTCCAGTGAGCTGTGAACAGAGAGCTTGTGACTTCTAGTGCCCTGGGGACAGGATTCATTGTCCATGTGGGCTCAGCCACCTTTCCCCCCAAGTTTTCACTGTGACCTAAGCTTCTGGACACAGAAGCTGGTATCCATCTCTCTTAGCATCTTGGCTGCTGGCCAGGGGGAGGCCAGGAAGGGAGAGAGGCCCTCACCCTTCTTGCATGCTTTGTATGGAGCACTTGCTCTGTGCCAGGTGCGGTCTGAGCTGTTACCACGCCCTGGAGTGTCTTCATGGACTCTTTCTCACTGTACTTTTAGTCCCAGGCCTCTTCGCTTTGCCTTCAAACCGCGATGGGACCTGTGCTCCTGTACCCTCGTCTCTGCCCAGCAGCCCAAGGGTTCTGTCTCCATGCCTCCACACCCACTGACATTTCCCCTTTCATGCAGCAGAAAACCTAGGGCCCCCCACATCTGACCCAAAGCTCCATCCCTTACTCCATCGCTTGTGCCCCAGACACCCTGGCTTCCCTGCTGTTCCTCAGGCTTGCTGAGAACATCTTCCCTAAGGATCTGCTCCCCATTATCCTGTCTGTCTGGAGTGTTGCTTGCCCAGACCACCGTGCCCTCTTGCTCAGGTCTCTGCTCTGACCTCACAGGATTGCCGAGGTCTTTTCTGACCACCTGTCTCCTGACACATGCTTTGTCATCGCAGTCCCTTCTCCTGACTTGCCATGTAAGATACTTATTTCCTCTTCCCTGGTTAGCGTGGAAGCTTCCTGAGCACAGGAACTGGTCTGCATTGCTATAGTTCTCCCCTCAGGACCTACAGTGGAGCACGTGCTCTCACAACAGCCCCGAAGCCCCATGCTAGGATGACAAAGCTGTAAGGTTCAGAGACATTAATGAACCTACCAGTTCAAGTTCAAAGTCATGACAGTAGCATGTTGCAGATCCAAGCTCTGTTCACTGCCGACTCTGTTCTCTGCCTCTTCTCAGACGTACCAGCCCTGGCCTGGGGGCTGCTCTCTTGGGTGCCTTTCCCCAAACAGTGGAGACTGCTGGTTGGGTTTCTGTAGTGCCAGGGGTCCTGGGAGCCCCGAGGGGTCACGCCCCCAGATTCTTCACTATGTTCAGTCCTTTTCTTTCACAGCCCGACCCATCCCCCGTCAGTTGTGCCACATGGTTGTTGGTACCAGTGTTTCTGAGCATGTGTGTCTGGGAGGGAGATCCTCCTGCTTTTTTGCCAGTGGGATAGAGTTCCTTGACCTGGTGGGCTGATCCAGCCCGGCTCCGGTTCCGGGGTGCCTTGGAACACAGGCTGGCAGTGGAGCCCCATCCTGGCTCCCTGTGCAGGAGGAGCGTGTTTGCAGGGTTCTGCTCCATTTTTCCAGTTGTGGTCTCATCCCCATCATTAATTACAATCTGCAAAGTGCCCCTACCGTGTTCGGAATGCCAGGAGGTGGGAAGTCGTTCCCCACCCCCACCCCCCACCCAAGGCCTTGTGGTCTGACGTAGCCAGACAGATGACTCAAGCATAAACCACCTTTCCCGAAGAAGGTGCTTTACCTCCTCCAGGCGTCAGGTTTCTCAAGGTTTTATTTGTACATGGTTTTCCATTTTTAAACTCCCCCTGGAAGAAGTGGAGACAGCTCCGGGGTGAGGGCAAGGGTTGGGAGGCAGGGCTGGGAGGGCAGAATGGAAAATGTTGTCTGTGTAAGGGTTTTTGAGAAGCAGTAACACCCTGGGAGGCTCTTCTAAGGCATGCAGTTCGTGACTCAGGACATAGCATCGGGGTAGGGCCAACAGCAAGCTGGGAAGCATCAGGAAAGGGGGGCAAAACCCCCAAGAATGGAGGAGCCAGAAGCCCATGTGTAGTAGCAAACATGTTTACACCCATCCGGTAACTTATTGCTTCATTAATTCAACCAGCCCTTAAAATGAATTCAGGCTTAGCCAGGAACGATGCTAGCTCTTGGGAACTGGTCTTTGTCTGCCCTCCAGAAGCTCAAAGTCTACTTGAATAAGCACAATTACATCCTCGAGAGTATTTAAAAACCTGCGATCCCCTGACTTACTAGATGATCTCTGGCCCCTTCGTGATCCCTGCTTATAGTGCTCTTCCTGCATTTTGCTCTCATCACAATTTTCAATGCTTTTGTGTGTAGTGGGCATGCTTATTTATTAAATATTCAGCTCCTCTTCTGGAAGCATCATAAGGAGAAGGATCTCCTTATTTTATTCATGCAGCCCCAGCCCGAGGGTAGTTTTTGGCACATGGTAAGCATTCGATAAATATTGAGTCAACGAAGCCATGAATGAATCAATGAAACCATGAGTGGATCAGTGAATGAAGCTTCATATGGTATATTAGAGGAACAAAGGAGGGTACAGTGAGAAGGCAGGAAAGGATTTGATGGAGGAAATCCCACGTAATCTCTCTATGCTCCCTATCTAATAACAACAATAGCACCATCGACAACAAAACCAGTTTCTACCACACACTAAACTCTGAGTCTGTGCCAGGCTCTGAGCTGAATGCTTCACGTATATCATGTTGTTTGAAATAAGTATGACTACTCTTTTGTAGGTGGAAACTAAGGCTTTTAGGAAGCTAAGTAATTTGTCCTGAATAAGCTGCATTATGGTCAACAGCACAACTGGGATTCTCATATGACCCCCTTCGCTGGTGCTCAGGGTCCCTCTCTATTCTTGCCTATAAAGGATGTTCACTTTCCTACAAATAATTCTCACAAGACTGAAGCAGGAGGGAGTCCAGTTGGATAAAGGGAACTTTCGGGTGCCTGGATACTTTCCAAGAGAGAGGGGGACTTTCCCCCTTGGGGACTTTGAAGAAGGGGATTCAGAATGGTTAGTGCCAGGTGGTTCTGGGGTCCACTTTGGGGACAGAGAGATTCTCCTGGGGGTTCCTTTAAGGACTCTCTCAGGACCATTAAACTGCTAATGGGAGATGACAGTACTTGACATTTGGTAATTAAAACATCCACTGACTGAATAATAACTTTTTATTGACAATCATACTGGCGAAGGCGAAATTAATTTGATTTTAGACATTCTAGCCGTGGCCTCAGCTGGAGAGGGGCCAACATCACGTGATCCTCTGGATGGCGGTGAGATACTCTCAGGTGACCTCAGTGCAGGCCCAGCCTGAAGGAGCCAGTGTGGTCCAGCTCACGATAGAGAGACTCTGCTGATTGGGCACCTGGGGGGTGGGGTGGGGAGTGCAGCCTGCTGGGGTGCTCAGCTGCAGGTGGCTGTACAATTGCTTGTGGATTATGGATGCTCGTTCTGGAAGGAGTTTGGGGAAATACTGTTGAAAGCAGAGATGGGAGGTACCTTATAATCCTTGAATAGCCAGAACAACCCTCTGGAAGGTGAGAAGAAGCTTCCAGATCCAAGAAGACTGGTGTGGTTGAGTACGGGGTGAGGGGGAGAGGTTGTTAGGAAATGTAGGAGGTGCCTGACATCATACATCCGCTCATTTCATTCCAGTAATCCTCATAGGTAATTATTTTATTCCTGTTTTTACAGATGGGGAAACAGAGATTCTAAGAACTCAGTAGCTTGCATAAGGCCATTCTACTATTTAAAGACTAGGGTCAATTTGTTAGTAGGGCTGGCCAGATGTAATCCTGGGAAACCTTTATGTCAAGATGGATTTCTCTAGTGTGAAGACAGAATGCCAGTGCCCCAGGATAAGAGAGATTTGCTTTGTCACAGCCACAGAAAAGACTAGGTCACACATGGCCATTGACATTACCGTTCACTCACAGGAGGATGCTGAATGAGGGGGATCCAGACAAAAGGATGTTTGCTGCCATGTTGTATGACTAGAGCCTGTGCCAGAATTCCGTTTCCACCTCTCTCAGAGCTTGGGTCACTCAGGAGACAAGATCCAGCCTGAAATCAGAGTTGAGACCCACCATTGGTCTACACTCTCTAACACAATGACCACCAGCCACATGTGACTATTTGAATTAATTAAAATTAAGTAACATTTAAAAGCCTGCATCTCAGTACCAATAGTCACATTTCAAGGGCTCAGTAATCACCTGTGGCTACCATATTGGGCAGAGCCAAATGGTTTCCTTCTTATGGATCTTCTAATGGATAATTGAAGGCCAGAAGCTACTTGGCTCTTTCTGGCAGCAAGGCGAGAATGGATCCTGGTCTCACTTTTAAGCTGCGAGATTGAGTAAAATGCTCGCTTTCTCAGAGCCTCTGTAAAAGGGAGTGCGGGGCAGTTGTGAGTACAAAGCCATGGCGGGTAGAAAGCATGCTCCGTGGTACTGAGCATACAGTTAGTGCTCATCAGAGTCTCGCACGGTCTTCATATCCACCAGAGACAAAGACTAGCCCTATGGTCTGGCATGTTTGATGGATTTCCATTTGGTGAATTTACCTGAGGCCACAAGTCTTTCTGCTGCTAGTTGCTTCTGGAATAAATATCACCAGAAAAAGGGAAAAAAAAAATAAAGGAAGAAAAAAACCTCACTGGAGGCACCTATTTTTTTCCTGAATCTTCTCATGCAGAAGCCACCCTCTTGCCATGGCTCTGAACCTACTTCCTCTTCTGGGGGTGGGCTCCAGTCTGCTGGACTTTCCCCTGGGTCATGCATATTTCTGTTTTTTCTCTTGCCTTCTTCTCCACCTGTCCTTCATGCTACTGTGACAAATTGAAATATTTACTTCCTGGAGCTTGTTAATAAGTGCCCATCATTTTGCACTTGGACAAGCCAAGGGTGTCTTTTGTCCTCCTGCTTTGCTTGTGCTGCCCTGTCCTACCCAAGAAAGAGGCAGCAGAAGGTAAAGCAATGAGTGGTTCTCAAACTTGGGTGTGCATCCGAACCACCCGGAGGGCTTGTGGCGACGCTAGTACACCCGGGTCCCCAACCCTGAGTTTCAGATTCAGTAGGTCTGGGATGGGGCCTGAGAATTTGCATTTCTTTCTTTTAATTGAAGTATAGTTGACACACACGATGTTAGCTTAGTTTCGGTCGTACAGCGCAGTGATTCGACAAGTCTGTAGGTTCTGCTGTGCTCCCCGCAAATCTAGCTACCACCTGTCACCGTCACCACGCAGTGCTATTACAATACCGCGAACTATATTTCCTTTGCCGTGCCTTTCATCTCTGCAACTTATTCTTCTTATACCTGGAAGCCTGACACTCCCACTTATTTGCTCATTTTGTCCCTACCCTTCCCCACCCCCAAGAACTTGCATTTCTAGCAAGTTGCCAGGTGATTTGGATGCTGCTGGTCTGGAGGCCGCAGTCATGGCATCCCTCTATTAGGCCATGCTTGCCTGTCAGAAGCATCCATATCAGCATTACCTGGAGAGAGTGTTAAAGCACAGATTACTGGGCCCCATGCCCAGAGTTTCTCATTCAATTAAGGAGAGGGAGATAGAGCCTGATAAGTTTGCATTTTTAAGTTCCCAGAAGAGGCCAATGCTCCTGATCTGGAAGCCACACTTGGGAGGGCCGCTGGTGTCTTTATATCAATGTTTAGCTCTGGGATCTGTCAGACATGAGGTCAAAACCTGTCTCTCCCATTCTGTGACTTTAAGCTCTTTGAGCCTCAGTTTTCTCATCTGTCAAATGGAAACGAGGGCTGAGGTTGTTGTGAGGATTAGATAAGCTAATAGTAGGGTGCTAGAGAAATGCTTGATTTCTTTTCCCCTAAATGTGAGCTGTCCTGACTGTAGTGAGGCTGCCAGAAAGCAGAACATTCCAAGCTCTGGGTTTGCCCATCTGTGGCTTTCTGCTGTCCCCCGGCCAGTGCTGCCAGCCCTCCCCTCTCTGCCCTCCCAGCCTGGCAGTCCTGTCAGTCCTCTCCCCATCCGCAGCTAGGCTGCCAAGTCCCTCAGCTTTCAAACGCCCGCCCACCCCACCTCTAGCCTCTTGCTACCACTTCCCCAAATTTCCCAAATTGTGTGTCCCATCAAATTGTGTGTTAACTGTGTTACAATAAAATAAACTGTGTTTATTTCCAGATGACCTGGAGCTTTTGGCCGCCTTGCCTAAATGTAACTAAAAACAGTTAAAAAAAAAAAAAAAAAAGACACACAACAATAGAAAGTGGCAGGCAGCCTCACTTGATGCATCACTTGGGAGAGTGGACACCCCCCCCGCCGCCCATAAATTGCTAGCTGCCTGGCAGTGTCCTGCCAACAGGAGTGGATCCAGAGAAAACCAAAACCAGTCCCTCGCTAAGCCTATCCGGGGCCTGTCACCTTCCTTCCTCTGGAGACGCCGAGAGCCTCCAGAGGGGAGTGTGAAGTGGAAAGTTGGTGTTGTCCTGGGATCCGTGAGAACCAAACTGAACATTCTGGTTCTTCAAGGACTGAGCTTACTCTACCTGGGCAGGAACTCTTCGGATCTGAGGCCCTGAAGCAGGGCCGGGGATCGGAGTGTGGGGCCCTGCAGAAGAACAGATACTATATGTAGGAAAGCAAGAGCTATATGCCTGCTCATTCTTGCTTCTAGCACAATCCTGGTGCTTTTGGCATAGCAGATCAGTCTGTCTTCTCCAGCAGTCTCTCATCAGGAGCACCAGCGCTTTCCACTCGGTGACACAGAGTGTGTCATTTGTCTCACCCAGCTTTGGTTTTCCCAGCTATAAAATGGGAATAAGGACATGTTAAGTCACAGATTTGAGGTTCAGTGTAGGTGACATATGTTCATAAAACCAGACAGCACGGTGCCTAACAGACAGTGTCTGTTCCTGTTGCCTCCTCTTAGCTGCATTGGAAGCTCGGGTCTAGGTGTTCAGAGATGATGGTGCATTGACTTGCCCCCACCCGTGTACCTCACCGGCACCCTGACTGTGGCCAGCTTAGACAGACACATGGGAAGAGAGACCCATGCAGAAGGAACGGTCTGGAATCTTCTGAGCCGTGGGCCCCGTGGTTCCCTCATTACTGCTCACATCGTGTGCTCAGGCACAGGGGCAGGCTTTTTCTCTGCAGAACCAGTCAGGGGGAAAGCGGCACCCACCCTTCGCCCTCTTTGCTGGGATGTGGTGAGGTCCTGGG
Organism: Canis lupus baileyi; assembly: GCF_048164855.1. NCBI lineage: Eukaryota > Metazoa > Chordata > Mammalia > Carnivora > Canidae > Canis > Canis lupus. The sequence continues at coordinate 52,794,128 of NC_132839.1, read as the reverse complement.
CCTCAGGTGCGGGGAGGCATGTGTAATCCCCAGCTCATTGCGCCCTGGACTTCATCGGAGCCACCTCCTGCATGACTGCCATCCATCTTCCGGAGGCAGTAGCGACTCAGTAAAGATGAGTTAGGATGGCAAGAATGCAGTAGGATTGAACCCTAATCAGATCATTACTGCAGCAAGAGAAAAAAAAAATCATGCCAGCCCGGGCTGATGTCTCTCTCTGTATCTTATTTATTCCCTAATAGCTTTTATTTATCTCTCTTTCTGCCGGAGGGCTAGGAATCTTCCTTCTCCTCCTCCTTTTCATCTGGGCCCCCTTTGCTCTCCTTGGTTTTTAGTCATAGCTTTTCCTCTTGGTTGCCAGTGGAAAGGGGTCCTTGGGCCCTTCACTGACTTGTACTTCAGGACAAGAAGAGACGTGCTGCTGTGGCTGGCCCAGCTTCTGGCTCCCAGGCAGCCCTGCAGACCTCAGGTGGGCACCGAGTGCACAGGTGGATGGGCTTGTGTTTCACAGGGCAGTTGCAAGGGCCGAGCACTGGTGGTCTGGGAGGACTGGGAAGGGGAGTGAATGCCGGGGTGGGAAGTTAGGGCAGAAAGAGCCAGGTGCGTGGGAAGAAAAGGACAAGGGCTGATTTCTGCCCACCTGACACTGAGCGGTACTCAAGATAAGACATGCTCTAGTGGAAGGGAGAGTAGCTAAAGTTCTCCCTCTACATCCTTGTCTGGGTCATCTGTGTCCATCCTGTGTGTCCCCACCTGCTGGATGGCTAGCCTAGTGCCCACAGGTACTCAGGACTGCTGTCCATGGTGCCACACCCCTACTGGCCCTCGGGTTGGTGGGTGGTTGAGGCAGGAGGTGGAGGGCGTGTACAGCCCACAGCTGATCTGGTTGCAGGTACTCTGGGCAGGTGGAAGCTGCCCAAGGCTCTCAGACTTCAGGGTACTTGGTACTTGCAGTTTCTTCTAGTGCTGACCTTTCCTCCTCCTGCTCCTCAGACTTTTTGGAACAGGGCCATCCATGGAGGCCAGTGTTCTGTTGAATTCGCTGATGAGGTATTCATCTTTTTTTCCCAGTTGATGGTCCTGTGTCACAAGGCAGCACTAAGGATGATGATGTAAGGAGGGAGAGGGAGGCAGGATAAAGAAGCCTGTGCGATGGGGGTTGGCCACCACTGAAGCTGCTCTGGGTTCTACACTGGCAGGTGTGGCTCTGGCTGTGGCCTCTTGGACTTCCCTGAGATCCTTCTAGATCTAAGCAGGGATCCATGAACTCTGGCCTTCTGGGTCTGTGGCAGAGAGTAGGCACTTTGGTTTTCTGAGCTCTGTGGGTGCTGAGGTCCCTGGCCTTTTTACCAGGTTGGCTTCCTTAGTTGAGGTCAACAAATGCATTTGGACATGTACTGTGTAAACAGTGAAATACTGAAGGAGAGGATGAGAGGAGGCAGATGGAAAGCTGTAGCTGGCATCTGGTAGTTTGGAAGCAAAATTCTGCATGTTCTATGCCAGCTTCCTCCGTGTCATGGCCCCATCTGTCTGCTGGCCCTGTGACCACGGGCCTGGGCATCTCTGGGTCCTTAGGACTGGCATCCTGCTCTTTCTCCATGTCGTCTTGCACTGGCATGACGTGACAGGGAGCATGCTTCTTCACGGGAGGAGCCAGTGTGGGTCGGCGTGTACCCAGGCTCCCTACATACCTGGCTCCTGTTGACACCATCACATGGCCATTGGGATCCCAGCTCTTTGCGTGTCACTCCCAATTTTCTAAGTTGGTAAATTTGGTGAGCACCCTTCAATTGTTTTCCATCTGGATAAACTTGCTCAAAGTTCCCTGTGAGTCATAAAGATCAAAGCAGTACAAGGACTTGGAGTATTAATAACAGGTCTTTGAGGTTTTGTGCCATGAGCTTCCTGACAGTGTCTTACACTGTGATTCATCCTGGATTGAGGAGACAAGCTGGTTCCCAGAGGTGGTTGGGGTGATGGCTCTCTTCCTGCAAGGTTGTTCTCAAGACTCAGTCTTTTGCCATAGAGCTTGAGAGCAGGACCGAAGTTCTAAGATCTAAGGCGATGACTCTTGGTGCTCTACCTGTCCCTGTGTCACCGAATCCTTCCTTTACTTCCATTCCATTTGGGCTGTGCAACAAGGATATTCCTTGACTTGTCCCATGGCTTGGAATTTCTCTAAGATCTAGACTTCTCTACCTCTCTCCTTCTTTTCTTTCCACTGTCCCTTCTCTTTACATGCAACCTTGACATCCCATCTCTTGGCCCCCTGTGACCTCTATGTCCTCTTGGCTACATTTGCTTCCTCATCCAGACCTACCCCATTGTTAGCCATTCAGGGCATCTCCCTAGACCCCTAGACTCCCCCACCCCTTGCTCCTCTTGCTCTGCCTGCTTATATAGCCTCTACTCTGTTGATCCCCATCATGCTATTTTCTTTCCCAGTCCTGAGATGCTGAGCAGAGCAGCCATAGACCCATGCGCAGTGGATCCACTGCAGATCTGGCATTCACACCCCACCAGGACCCTTACTGCTTTTTGTCAGGCCTTTGATTCAGCTCCCATTTGCCCAGGGAGCAGCAGTCCCAGGCCCTGTCCATCCCTTTTAAGCTCCATGGCTTTCCTCCATGGCTAATTCCCAGGGAAATATCCCCCCTGCTTTGGGAAACTTGAAGCTGCTCGACACTGTACTTGCCATATTCCTCCTTCTGAACCTCACTGCCCTTCCATATCCTCATCTACCCTCTCCTGTATCTCTTAAAGGAAAAGTCCAGGCAGGTGCTTTCCTTTGTTAAATGTCTGTTACCCAGTCTGTTCCCGGAGTAGGAATATACAAGTCTGTGTGTCCATCCTGAGACAGTCATGGCCTGAAGGTGTTGACTATCATAAAAACTACCAACAAAATGTCACAGCACAATGACAGTGGTAATGACAGCAATGAGAGCAGTTTTCACTCATGAGCCAAGCCCCGTGTCAAGGACTTCTTTGCATGCAGCACACTTGATCTTGACCCCAATCCTCTGACTTAGGGAGTTACAGGATTCTCATTTTATAGAGTTAAAAATTGGGGTTGAGCACTTCAGTAAGAGATAGAATTGGAATTTGAGCCCAGAATGTGCCTCCAGAATTTTCTACTCTTGCTCCCCTTTTTTGCTCTGTTCTCCTTCCTCATGAGTGGGCTCACCCAGGGAGGGTACCAGGGAGCCTGCAGCCCCCCCCCCCCACACGCCCTCTTGGCTTTCTAAGTCCATGCCTTTCTGCTGAACAAGCACTGCTTCTATGACCCACCACAAATTTAGCGGCTGAGCACGTGTAGAATCACATCGAGCTTTTAACTTCAGGCAAAACCCATCCCCCTGGGAACTGTCCCAGTTTGAGGGTTAAAAAAAAAAAAAGGCAGTCATGTTAAAATAGAGATAAATACTATAGACAGGGAGACATGAAAATAGATCCAGGAGGGATGGTAGATAGTCTATCTAAATAGATACCAGAGATAAATACATGGAAGCCATAGATAATTATTGTAGGGAGTTATGCTCAATGGGAGTCTCTATGAATAAAGGCGTAGACCAGGCATAGTGGAATGATAGAGAGGAAAGGAAATGAAAGCGGCCGTGGGAGTCTACAACTCTGAGGGACTGTGCCCACCGGTCCTGAGCCCTCATTCAGTGGCACTGGTCCAGGAGAAGGTCTGCAGTATGTAGGTGGACTGCAGACTTCTGGGGGCCAGGCGGGATGCTGGGCAGAGGCAGCGAGTAGGGTTAACTGGGGAGACTCACTGGGTTTGGGGAAGGTGAAGGCAGACTTTTGAGAGTTTTCAGCTGCTGCAGGGTTGTGGCAGGCCCACTGGAGCCTGGGAGAAGAGAGGCTAGCTGGAAAGAGGTGTCAGGCCCAGGCCTGCGGGCCCTGCTGAGGGAGGTGCGGGGCTCCAGTCCTTGTGGGCATTCAGAGAGGAGTGCCAAGTGCCCCTTACAGGAGGCAAGCCAGTTAAGCAGGCTTGTCTGCATAGGAATCAAGGGCATCTATATGGAGAGGCTGGAACCCAAAGTCATGACCACACTGAGAAAAATCCATCCCAGGGTAACACTGTTCCTATTTTTGATGATTGTGGTTCTATTATTGCTGGATTTGGGATTGACTGAGGCTCTGCTCACAGGTAATCAGGGAAGATTATGGAAAGCTGGGGTGAACTTGGGACAGACAGCCACTTACATGTCCTTCTCCACACCCTGATCTTTGCCTTTTCCCACCTCCGTCCATCCAGAACTTAGCAGTTTGGTTAGACAAATGTTCTTGACTGTGCTGTTTGGCTATAGAATTTTCTCTTCAAGGGCATATAAAATGGGCAGGGGGGCCTGCAAATCAGGAAGCAGGGTAGTGTGTCTGTCTCCTTATGGGCTTTCAGTCACTCCTTTGGGTGATTGAATAGGAAAAGGATCTGCAGTTCTTAGGTGTGGACTTTTATCCTGGACAGCGATCCCATGGTCATATCCCACTCTCCTTTTCCAGGTGGAAGAGAGGACTGTTTACTGTCCTTGTGGGGGGCTTGGCATGTCTGGGACACCCACTAATTATGTTGCCTTATTCTGATTAGATTAGGGGCTGAGATTGCATAGGATGCATGGTCTGAAGTTAGACATCAGAAAAGTGTATGTCAGAAAGCCAAACTGTGGTTCTCTCTCCATCTGGGACAAAGAGCTCAGGTGGTGATTTTCTTGATATCAGGAGTTTCGCCTACACATGACTTAGTTGCTGTGGTGTTCTTTCAAATATCATAAGGTCTGGATATGGTTCTCAGGGATTAGTCTTACCGGTTGGCCATGTTGCTGAAGTCACTTCTCCTCCTTTAATCAGGGTCTCTCTCTCCCTCTGTTGAAGGAGAACTGTGGTGGTATGACTTATGGAAGTGTGAAGAGGGTCAGGTGGGGGTACACTGGGACCATCCAAAAAGCCCTAAAGCTGTCTGATTGGAGAGTTTTATTTCTTTTAAAGATTTTACTTATTTATTTGATAGAGGGAGAGAGAGCAAGCATGAGAGTGAGAGCGAGAACGAGAGAGAGAGAGAGAGAGAGAGAGAGAGAGAGAGAGCGCACAAGCAGGGGGAGTGGCAGGCTCCCTGTGGAGAAGGGAGCTGCATGTGGGGCTCAATCCCAGGATTCTGGGATCATGACCTGAGCTGAAGGCAGATGCTTAACCAACTGAGCCACCAAGGCATCCCTGATTGGAGAGTTTTAGATGGTATTGAGCAGAGAGCTTGGGATACTGAACCTCTGTTGGGTTAAAATTCCTGCCCTGTTTGTAGACAAGAGAGGTTCCCATAAATAAGGGGAACAATTGGGTGGCTCAGCGGTTTGGCGACTGCCTTTGGCCCGGGGTATGATCCTGGAGTCCCGGGATCGAGTCCCTCGTCGGGCTCCTGGCGTGGAGCCTGTGTCCCCCTCTGCCTGTGTCTCTCTCTCTCTCTCTCTTTCTCTCCCTCTCTCTCTCATGGATAAATAAATAAAATCTTAAAAAAAAAAGAAGGGGAACAATTTTAAAGAGAACTTTTCCAATGAGAATTTGGCTAATCGACTTTCTAGCTGGGCTTATCCCTAAGGATTCATGAGAATAAAAATGGAGGGGACAGGCATTCCAGATGGCATATGGTAGGGGCATAGGTTCTGCTCCAGCAATATTCTGGGGTATTTGCCCAGTCTTGGCCGTCTGGAACACCCTTCCTTCCATTCCAGGCAGGGGGGTGTCCCAGAGAATAGGCAGCCCTGAGCAGCCATCTGGTCACCAGGCAGAGCCTCAAACCACCTGACTTGGGGACAGGGACCATATGGATTTCTCAAGGTTCTACCTTGCTTACTTTTGACTTTAGTTTTAAAGTCCTCTGAACTGGAAACAGGACCAAGGACAGTTTTCTTCTAGAGAGCCAGAAGCTATGATTATCGTGGAATTTTTCCCCCTCGTAAAGCAATGGTTGGACTCGTAGGCAGGGTGATAATCCAGTAGACAAAGGATGGGGATAGAACTGAAAAAATAAAAAAAAAAACAGTCTTATCAGTAGTGAGAAGCTAAGATGATCTTTGTTTTCTCTCTATAATGGGTAGAGAAAGTACAATCACAGAGCTCAGATCTGTAAAATTCATGGACACTATTGAGTCATCATGTAATAGTGGTTGTAGTGACCTTGTTTTTCATAGCCTCTTGATTGTTTACAAAAAACTTGTAACAAGTCTGGGTTATGTGCCAGTAAGTGTGCTACGCATTGGAGAGAGTGAGGAAAGCAAGATGAGGTCCCTGCATTGAAGGGACCCTCAGTGCAAAAGTTGTTATTCTCACTCACCACTCTTCTCTCTCGACCATTAGGAGACCATGTGATCCATTGTTGTGGTGCAAGGAGGGGACCCTGAGTCCCCGAGTAGAGAGGTTACCCAAAATCAGGGGTGGGACTTGGGGCTCAGCAGCAGAGACCCCAGAAAGCTGTTTCAAATGAGTCTGGGCTCTTTTAGGGCTCTGGGGTTCTGTCTGGGGTTCAGCCTTTCCTGGTCTAGACATTGAACCCCACTGCTATTGTGGGGCAGGGAGACATATGGATGAGGAGGAATGACAGTATAGCAGTAGTGAGTGTGGAAGCCAGACAGACTTGGGGAGGCCCAACTGGGCCTCCCCAAGCCAATGAGACTCCCCTCCATAAGACTTAATTTCCTACCTTTGAAGCAGGGATACTAATGGAAGCCACCCCAAAAGGCTGTGGGCATATGAATGAGACAATGCAGGCATCTTTCCTGGCATTTTAAGAAAGAGACTCAAAAGAGAGGATGTAGAAGCTGCAGATGTGAAGTTTAGAGCTGGAGGAAGGTCATGAATGACCTTGATGGACTGTCTGTATTCGCTTCGTAGAGCTGCCATGTGAATTACTACAAGCTCGGTGGCTTAAAACAGTGGAGATTTATCATCTTACCATTTGGAGGCCAGAAGTTGAAATAAGGTGTCAGTGGGGCCATACTTCCTCCAAGGCTCTTGAGAAAATCTTCCCTTGTCTCTTCCAGCTTCTTGTGGCTCCAGGTGGTCTTTGGCTTGTGGCTGCATAAGTACGATATTTTCTTCTCTCTTTACATGGCCTCCTTCTCCATATCTCTGTGTCTTTTCCTGTCACTTATAAGGACACACATCACTGGATTTAGGATCCAGTCTAATCTAGTGTGACCTCCTCTTAGTCCTTGCCTTAATTACCTCTACAAAGAAAGTTTCCAAATAAGGTCATAATCAGAAGTTCCAGGTGGTCATCTTTCTTTCTTGGGTGGGCAGGGGAGCACTGATCAGCCCACTGCATTGACCAAGACAGAAGCAAGGGAGGGTCTTTCTCTTTTCATCCAACTCATCAGTTTTTGGCTTCTGGGCTCCTGGTTACTTGGCCTCTCGTGACCAGAGAAAAGCAGTTATAGGGAGCAGTTCATTCATCCATCCACCTGGTCAAGGTGTGTTTGTTGGATGCTGCCACCTGTCAGTTGGATACTATGCCAGGAGTTGGAGTGTGAAGATAAAAAAGAAGAGAGGAAATATGCTGCAGATGACCAAGGGCCAGCCAGGGGCTGTCCCAGGGCTCAGTGCCAGGTGCAAATATGACAGACACGTCAGCTGCCCCTCAGGGGAAGTCAGTCTTCAGGGAACGGGGTGGGTCATGAGTGGAGGAGCAGTCTGGGGCTCTGGGAGCTCCACACCTGGTGGAGCATGGGGATTGTCTAGAAAGGCATCCTGAGAGAGGTGGCACCTGAGCCGAGTCTTTAGGGACATAGGGAATCAAGTAGTCAGAGAAGCTCTTTCCTGACAGATTAGAAATTTGTAAAAACAGACTTGAGACAACAGGCCAGTCCAGACAGCCACCGACAGCTCTGTCTGTCCCTGGGGGTATGCATCATGTGGCGATGGGAAAACAAGAGAGGTGGCTGGGCAGGCCGGCCTTGCCCTCGTTCCCATGCTGCCACCAGCATCAACATCATCACCATGTATGGAACCATGGAATCCCACTCTGAACCCCAGTCTGAGGCATTTGGCCTTTCACTCAAAGCAGAGCAAGCATGTGTGTGTGTGTGTGTGTGTGTGTGTGTGTGTGTGTGTGTGAGGTGGGAAGGCACCTCATTCTCTAAACCCTTTTATATGGAGAAAGCAAGAGTTTCTAAATGCCTGGGATTCTGGAAGTGGACGAGAATAGGGGGCCTCAGGCCTTTGACACAGGTGAGCTAGCAGAGCAGCCACATGGAGCGGGAAGCCCAGGGGAAGGGAGAGGAATGATGATAATTACAGAATCAGTTTGGCTGTGAGTAGCAGAACCCCTTTTTCCACAAATAATGATGACTTAAAAAAAAATCAACATTAGGGCACCTGGATGGCTCAGTCAGGTAAGTGTCTTGACTCTTGGTTTTGCTCAGGTTGTGATCTCTGGGTTGTGAGATCGATTCCTGACATCAGGCTCCGCACTCAGTGAGGAGTTGGCTTCAGATTCTCTCTCCCTCTCCCTCTGCGCCTCCCACCACCCCTCCCCTCTCCCTCTCTAAAATAAATTAATTAATTTTTTAAAAAATCAACGTTTATTTTTTTCCTCTGGAAAAAAAAAAGTCTGAATAATAGCAGTCTGAGGTTTTTCTTTGGGTTCTGTGATCCTCAGGGTCCTTCTATCTTGCTGCTCCGCTGGTCTTTACTATGTTGCTTTGTAGGCTAAGTTGGTGGTTAGGGCTGCAGCCTGATATCACATCAGCATTTCAGGGACAAGAGGAAAGAAGGATAGATGAGAAGCCTAATCCAATTCTTTTTAAGGAGGTTTCCTAGAAGCTGTTACCCATTGGCTAAATTAGTGTCAATGCCCATACCTACTTGCGTGGGGAGCTGGCAAGTGTAGTCTTTATGTTGCAAAGGCATATGCCCAGCCCAAAAATGGGATTAGGAGTAGGCAAGTATTAGTGCCAGAAACTGTTATCATATTTGGGGTATTGGCTCTGCAGAATACCCTCATCCTTATATGGTACTTTTATGGAGGTACTGTTCTAATCACTTCCATTTTACCGATAGGGGATCTGGGGCTCAGAAAGGAAACAGAGGTCACATAGTTAGGAAGAGGCATAGCTGAATCTCCAGCTCAGCTACGAGTGTCTCCAAAGATTGCCACCTCCCCCATCAAGCTCTCTGTCTTCGTGGCCAACTCCTGGCAAGAGGTGTGGGTGTGGGGCCTCAAAACCCTGGAACCAGCCCAGCCTGTGTGACGTCGCTCTGGCAAGGACTCACCACCCTGCCAGGCACCAGCTGAAGGAGCAGGAAGTGAGAAGGACTGGCCTCCTGGGGGAGCGAGAGTCACTGGGGCTTGTCTTCTCCAGCCAAGCACTCCGCTGTGAGTCTGCGCTGCCACTCCTGCTCTGGGCTGCTTAATGTCAACTTGTCCTGACCTGGCATGGGCACTGAAGGCAGGGCATTCAGGAGGCTCTTAGCAGCCACAGGTTGACCCTTGCCTCACCTTGTCTTGGAGAGGGAGACGCGAACCTTCTGTGTGCCTTGGATCACTGGTGGGCAAGTGGGAGGTCCATCCATGCTGTGAAGGAGGCCTCAGTGGGGCTCTGTTCTCAGAGCCCAATGTGATCATTAAATATTCAGATGTGACCATGTTCTTTGACTAGTACAAGTATAGACTTCATGGTCAGGTAAACGTTAAATTTATTCATTTATTTAATCTTTATTAAAGGCATGTGTAATGACTTATTGATTTTTTTATTAGTTGGTGGAGGGGGAAGCACGCTTTCTTGGCAAGCAAGTTATTTCCCGATGCCAGATTTGAAAGTCGCTAAACAAGGGGTCTGTTTTTTAAATAGTAAAAGAAATACTTAAACATAAAAATCAATAAAGGTACATGGAAAAATTGAAATGGATGGGCCAATTAAAAGCAAGGTTTTTTTCTCTTAAGGAAGATCATTAAAAATAAAATTCTTAAGATAATAAAAGAGAAGCATTGCAGGTCCTTGTCTGATAGCAAGGTGCAAAACCCAGCCCCTGTGAAATTCTGGAGGAGAAATATTGAGATGGCCCTTCCAGTGGGGCTCCTTACTTCCATTCCTCCTCTGTGCATGCACAGCAGCCCAGGTGGTTCTACGACAAGGACTCGAGCCCCAGTGGCTTCCCATCACATGCAGAGTAAAGTGCCCACTCTTCCCCTTGGCCACATGGATGTGCATGTGTGCCCTGGCATGAAGCCACCTCCCTACCCTGCTCTCCTTCTTCCCTTCCCATCAGCCCCACCAACCCCCTCTCCTGCCTTCCATGCTCTTCCTGACCATGTGGTTTCCTCTGCAAAGCAGGTGCTTCTCCCGGATGGTCTCATGGCTCCCTCCCCCACTGCATCCAGGCCTCTGCTCAGATGTCACCTCCTCAGGAGGCTCCCTGCCCCCCAGGTTATACCCGGCCCCTTGGCCTGTCTTGTGTTTCTCCATAGCACATGTCCTGTGTTCACGCTGCTCCATGTCGTTGATCCCACACACTGGAAGCAAGCTCGGGGTGGGGGGTGGGGACAGACTTGCCCTGCTGTGTTCCCAGCACTGGGCATCTGGCAGGCACTCCCCCAGTATTTGCTGCATGACCCAGCCTGTGCTCTTCCCCATTTCATCATCTCCTCGGGCCTCACAGTGACACTGGGAAATGGCTGGGGAAGACGTTACTGTACCTGATGGGAACACAGAGGCTGAGAGTCTTCAGGTCAGCAGTGGGACAGGCCTGGACTACACCCAAGGTCTCTGATCTCAACAGCCGCTCCAGGGACAGCTTGACTTCTGATGGCCACACTAGAATGTGTTGGGAACTCAGCAGGCCGCCAGCTGGAAGGACCAGACATTCTCCAGCACCTCCCAGCATGGGCTTGGGGAAAAAAAACCAAATGCACTCAGCATTTGTGCCATTGAATGGAACTTAAATTACTATAGTGTCAGGAGTGGGTCAGGAGCTCATGTCCCAGCTTGTCACTGACACAGCTCCTTTCTGAGCTTCCGTTTCCTTAACTCTACCGTAAAGAACGAAGTTGAACATATGCTCTGTAGGTAGGATTGTGGGGAGCACTCAGGAGAACAGTGCATTGCAAGTGCTTGACGCAGGCCCGGTGCACGCAGGAATCGTTTACAAATGGTGGGTCCTTTATTGTCACTGTGGCGGTGGCCCATGGACACTCTGGGAATGCTCAGACTTTGAGCCTGAGTCAGGCTCCCATACTCCACAGTGGTTGTAGAAGCAGTAGCAGGAAATCTTTGAAAGCACAGTCTAGTTGGCAAACCTTTCTAAGAGACTCGGTCATAACACTGTGGAAGACCAGAAGGCTCTGTAGACAAGATGTCCTTGTGCAGAGGTCAGCCAGCATGTCCTGATAGAGGCCAAGCCCCTGTCATGGCAGCCCTGTGACCCTGTGGACACAACTCCCTCCTGGCTTAATTTGCTACGACTCATAGCTTTGCTATAACAAAGTACCACAGACTAACCAGCTTAAACAACAGAAATCTCCACACAGTCCTGAGGCTGGGAAGTCCAAGATCAAGGTGTCAGTAGGGTTGGTTCCTTCTGTGGCATCTCTCCTTGGCTTATAGGTGGCCTGTAAGACCTTTTCGCTAGGTCTTACATAGCCTTTCCTCTGTATACATCTGTGTCCTGATCTCCTCCTATCAGGACACAAGGCATATTGGATTAGTGTTGACCCTAATGACCCCATTTTAAATTAGTTACCTCCTTAAAAGTCTTTATTTCCAAATATGGTCACATTTTGAGCTGTTGGAGGTTAGGGCTTGAACATACTGATTTTGAGGAACACTACTCAGTCCATAACGTCTTCTCTCACCTCCTCCCTCCACTCTGATTCAGAGTGAATTCAAGCAGCTCTGCAGAATGGCGGGTGTTCTGTAAAACAGGTGCTAGCACCTGCTGCCATGTTCATTTGCCTGTGTTGGTTGAGGTGCCTTGGGACGCTTGCTCAGGGTCGGTATATGTGATTGGAGCTGTGCGCAGGATGGAATGTGTGTGAGGCGTGTGCAGATGTGGGACGTGCGTGGGCCGTGTTTTTATGGGTCTGGGAGAGTGTGCATTTTGTTCCAGTTTTGTGTCTATAATTCAGGGTTTATGGGTGATAGGAGGAGAGGAGTGGCAATGCAGTGAACACAGGATGCATGTGCTCCTTACCAAGTGAAGTCCCTGGCTTTTGGGGCACAAAATCATTCTATATTCTGGACTCTTATCTCCCAGCAGAGCCATCCCTGATCTATCTGAATTACAGATTAACTGACATCGAAAGGACAGCCGAATTCATTGAAATGAATAGCTTTCTAATTTATTAAAGAGCTTATTTATGCTGCTGGTATCAGGCACTCGTCAAATTCTTGGAGTGGTACAGGTCCCTCTCCTGCCCACTGACTTGTCGCTGCTGGAATATTTTATCTCTTCTAAGAGAGCTAGAGTCACTCAGCTGGAGAGCTGCCTATGGTGGAAACAAAGGGCCTGCATACCTTCTGTGGGCCGGCCTGGTCTGTTGTAGATTAGCAGTTAGCCTTCTGCTGCTGACCAACATCTGGATCATTGGGAAGAAGCCAGAGTCCCACATCTCTCTGCTGGCTTGGAGGAGAATGAAGGGGGACACTTCACTGACAACTGGACTCGTTGCTTGTCATCATCCTGTGTGTGATGATGTTGCAATTTCCAGAATCTGATGTGGGGTTCTTGAGTTCTTCTCCCGAATGTGATCCCACTTCACTTTTCCAGCCATGTGGTTGCGGTCAGCTCACAGGAGCCTTTTGGAGTTGGACGCTTGTGTCTGAATATGTAGGAAATTGTCTGCAGGTGAGCGGACAAGTTCTTTCCTTAGGAGTGAGCCCTGGGCTGTGATGGAGGATAATGCTGCTAGGGTTCCTTTGGGGCAGAAATTTGGAAAAGAGGTAGAAAATGGCCATGCTAGGAGTCCTTAGGGACAGAAGAGAGCCTCAAAGATGGAACTTCCTCTGTTTGACCTAAGATTTTACTAACCTTTGACCTTTGGAAGAGAGAGACTCCGTTTTCCTTGTGATAAAAACCAAGCATATGCCAGATACTTTTCGTGTATTAATTCATTTAACAACTGTGGATTTGGTTGTCTTATCACTGCCATTGTACAGATGGAGAAACAGGGAGAGAAGTAAACTCTCCAAGGCCACCCAGCGGGGATATGGAGAAACAGATTTGAACCCAAGATCCATCTAATGTCAGAGTCCTGCATTTCACTGCTTGCAGGATGCTTAAGTTTGCCCCCTTAGCTCAAAACCACCTGAGTTCCTGCAAACCTGCTTCTGACCCTGTCAGAGTCTAAAGCCCCCGGCTGTGCTCTCTGCCATCTGCTCCTGCCTTTTACCTGCCAGGGAGAGGGATGGGCTTGGAAGGAGTGTGAGATCTCACCCAGGGGGTGTGATCTTTGTCACCCATGGCTTCTGAGGTCTGAGCATCTGCTCGGCTATTCATCCCTGGCCCTCCTTAGCTGTTGCGGGTGATTCACTGAGTCAGCCCCATGCTGGCAGTGGGCTTCTCCCAGTACATGAGAAAGGAGAGGAAGAACAAGCTCGAAGAGATCAAGCTTTCATTCCCAGAAAGATACTGGGAGTAATTTCAAGTGGGTTTGAGAATGAGGAGCTGGGTGGTAGCTGTCCACAGGTGCTGGGGGTCAGTGGGATCAGGGTTGTGTCAGCATCCCCATAGCCCCCAGGGGCAGAGCTCAGTGCTGGGAGGGCAGACCTGACTTCCTAGACACTCTCCTGAACTTGTACTTGGCAGCAGCATAGAAGCACCTTCACCTTTCCTTGGAGGTCATCAGGACTGCCAAGGAACCTAACTGACTGCCATTGGTCAGGACACGTTTTCTTTCTGCTCCTGATGCCACCTGAAGGAGTTCAAGTGAAAGTGATAATTAGTAGGGACTTCGTTGCTACCCTGAGCCTGTCAGCCAGAAAGAGCACTCTATCTGCCCTCTGTGGAGGCTTCACAATGGGAAGATGCTAGGGGAGTGGCAGAAGGGATTTTGTCCACACTCTCCTAATTAGACAGTTTCTAACTGCAAGGAGGCATGCTCAGGTTTTGTGGAAGGCAGTGACGAGTGAGCTGGGCATTTTGTGAAAACGCTGTCTCTGTCATATTTGAAAGTTGTACAAGATTATTTTAATTCTTGAAGCAAGTTCCTTCCCAGCTCCATATTATCATCTCGTTGTCAAGCTGGAGCAATATACTTGTTCCTAAGTGGGACCAAGGCCCTAAAGGCAAATGATAAACTATATGAGTTTTGCCAACTATAGGTAGAATCTTTATTGTATTTACTTTTCTAAATTTGGATCATGAACAACAGCAGGCAAAAAAAAAAAAAAAAAAAAAACAGAAATTTTATCATCTCCCTTCGTCTCCAACCTGATGCCCTAAAATTTTTACCTATTATTAATATTTAAGAGCTATCACTGTATGAATCATTGGCTATAAAAAGACATAAATTTTGCTCTATTTCCATTTTATACACATATTTCTTCAACTTCCTAGCATATCGAGGTTCCACATTAAAAATACATATATATGAAAAAGATTGGTGCTTACAGGGCCTCCTCCCTTGTCTTAACTGATTTGTTCAGTTGAGAGCTCAAGGAAGCCTTTACCACCAGAACTCACTGGCTTGCCTGTCTCGTGCTTTCCTTGTGCCAGTTTCTCCCCAGTTTAATTGCAAACCATGCTTTAACCTCCACTCTGGCCATTCCGCGCCGCCGGGGTGCTTTTCTTTGCCAGTTGCAGTCTTCTGGAAGTTTGGTTGGCTCATTTTGGTGATGATGGGGGAGATAGGATGTGAGCCCCTCCATCCTGCCCTCCCTTCCTTATTGAGGCACTCTGGATCCTAAGTCTGTTCTAGCTGCCATGAGGGGAAAACATTAACTGGATTGAGCAAACTCTGCGGCTGCCCCATGTAATGCCTTCCTCCCCATCCTGGGTATTTTGCAGCCTGGGGTGGAACCACAGTGTGATGGTTGACAACACACATCCAGGGTTGTCGTGTTGGCTGGTTGATTGGGCATCTCGGGCAATTCGCTGGATTTTAGTTTTGTCATGGGCTGGAAGGGCCGGATGTTGCCTGCTCTATCTGTATCAGAGTCTAATTGGGAGAGGGAAGCAAATGAGCCAGTGAATTTGAGAGTGCTCGGAATCATAAAGTGCTGTGCAGACGTAAGGAGATGCTGTAATGACGATGATGATGATGTTTCTGAGGGTCATTGGTTTAATATATCTTCTCTTTCCAGGAAATACGCTATTTGGTTGTTCTTATAAAATTGCATTATTACAATCTGAGCTTGAGCCCAGTCCAAAATTGGGAAGTGCTTTCTCTCCTAGAACTGCCACTGATTTCACCAATGGCATTGGTTGGATGTGGTCACTAAGACGCCACATGTCCCCATCTGCCTACTCCTCCTGCTTTAATTTTTTAAGTGGCACAGATCTGTCTTAATCTCTTTCCTATAGAGAGGTGGGGAGGGCTGAAAAGGATTGTTGGCAGAGAGCTTTGAGTTCATCTGCAGAATTCCAAGGGCTTGGGGTTCTACTGTGGGGTCTGGGCTTTGCATTCCCAGCCAGAATCTAAGCTCACAGGATGCACTGTACCCTCAGATACATTGCCTCCATCAACCCTCTGCCATCTCATGGCTTTGTGAAGCACAGGAAGTGTTTGCACTCTAAGGTTAGATGCATACGTGTCTACCTCTGTTACTTCACCTGCTTGATGTGGGCAAGGGACTATATTTCTCTGAGCCTGTTTCCTTACCTGTAAAATGGTGATATTAGTAGGACCTACCTCATTAAATCGTGGGAATCCAGGGGAGAGGAGAAAAATGCATGCATGCAAAGAGGACAATGCCTGGCACATAGTAAGCACTGCTGTATTTTCAGAATCTAGGGGCAATTCTGTGTATCCTAATGAGCTAGGAGGAAATGGAACACCAGGATTTTTCTGGTTGGACCCCTGGGGTTGCCACCATAATGTCAACTACCAAATACTTTTCAGAACTCCAGAGCTGAAATACAATGTATGTGCTGTTTTGCATTATCTACTCAGCCAGTCACTCATCTATTCTAGCCATATTGGATGCCTATCAAGGCACCGCTCCTTTTGTGGGACTTGGACATGATGCTAACATATCTCTGTTCTGCAGGGGCCTAAGCCCTCTAACCTAAGACCCGATAACTGGCTTCAGGGCAAGGAAGACTGTGTCCCATGTTGGAGAGTGGGGTTAGATGCCAAGGAAGGAGAGATTGAATAGGTGAATGTGGCGGGGCATACAGATAAGAACTCTTAGAGGAAGGGGGATGTGAGCCAGGTCAGTAGGCTATATAGAACCCCTTGCCTGGCTTGTATTAAGTTCCCAACAAATGGTAGCTATTAATGTTATTATTTAATGCTTTGCTCACAAGGGGCATTTAGTATATTTTTTTGGATTGACTGAGTGCCTAACTGGCAGTACAAACAAATGAGGCAGATTTTATTATTCCCATTTCTTTTTTTCCCAAAGGGCCTCTAGCTTGTACTGAACTGGTGCTCCATCCGTCATGGGGCTAGAGCCTGAAATATTGCCGTGCATCGAGTTCTCAACCCTGCTCCACACCCCTGCCTCCCAACGTGGAGCACATTCCATCCACCTTGGCACAGAAGGGGGCAAACCTTCCTTCTGTCACCTTCCTGCAGTGTTGGATTAAGTAATCAGTGCCTTTTTGCTGAGCCCGATCTCAGGGAAGAGGTGTGAACTTCCAATTCTTAGCAGTTCCATTAATCACAGATTTTCATCTCAACAAGATATTCAGACATGTATCCACACTTCAGAACTCTATTAATAACAGCTAATATTTATCTAGCTCCTTGTGTGTGCCAGGCACTGTGCTACAGTATTTTTTAGACATTTCTTGATTTAAAAATTATAATAATCTTAGAATCTCAAAGGTAAGTGCTGTTGTTTTTCCCATTATTCAGATGGAGGCAAGGGAGAGGAAAAATAATTTGCTCAGCTGAGACCCAGAGAGCCTGGACTTGAATTTAGAGGATGTCCCGCCATAGTTTGAGCCCTTAACCAAGATACCTAAGGGCCTTGCTGTATGTTGGAGGTCAGATCCATGGCTGGTTCGCTCTTGCCAAACTAGGGGTGAATTGCAGGCACCTGTGGTTGCAGGTTGTAAGGACTGGTCCTGAAAAGGACTCTTTAAGAGGATCTTGTGTCTCAGTCCCAGGAAGCTGTTCATGCTCCCCACAGCTCAGCACTTCTACTCTGATGGAGCCTAAAGTCTCCTGCCTTATCTACCTTGTGGAGCCATCCATGTGTACCAGGTGTACCAGGACATCTGAACACAGTGGATGCTGTTACCCTCACAACCACCCTATATGT
The DNA here is from genome assembly GCF_048164855.1 of Canis lupus baileyi. Lineage (NCBI taxonomy): Eukaryota > Metazoa > Chordata > Mammalia > Carnivora > Canidae > Canis > Canis lupus. The sequence goes on along the minus strand of NC_132839.1, from coordinate 52,776,708 downwards.
AAATTAGTTCCCCTCCCTCTCCATCCACCTTACACTCTGCATCTCCCTTCATGGTCTGACATGTATTTATTGGTTTACTTATCCACAGTCTTTGCCTCCCCCTGGAACGTTAGCTCCATAAGACAAGAGCTTTGTGCTATACACTGTTGTATTTCTCATCCCTAGAACAGTGCATAGTAGACTCTTAATAAATGTCAAATGTGGTCAGTGGACATATTCCACAGTTTTAGAGATGAGGACAGCAGAGCTCAGAGAAGTCAAGCAAGTCTACAGTTGTGCAGGTAATGAGACCCCCATGGTTGTCCGTGGATACCCTTGTGCCCAGAGTAGCTTTAATTTCCAGCTCCTTAATGGTCAGATACCTGGAGTATGACACACTGTTCTGTGGGCCAGACCTTGGCTGTCTTGTGTGCCAGCAACTTTCTGCATGTATATCCCCTCCCAGCAGCCCCTGCCCCGGCCCCTTTACCCAAAGACTTTTCATTTTCCCATCTCATTCTTCATTGATTTATTAGCATAAGCCATTTTTAGCTCACTATTATAATACATCTATTAATTCCTCATGATTACAATCAGCATTAATTACACTTAACCTTACAGTATCATACAGTGCCTGCCTGGAAGGGGAGACTTCTGGCAGCGGGAGTCCAGATGCCCCTTCAGAAGACGCCTGTGGGCTTTAGCACATTGGGTAACAGCAGTAGCATGCCTGGCCAGAGACTAGAGAAGTGGCTTTTTGAGTCCAACAGATGTGGTTTCAATCGACATTTCCATTTCCATGTATGCCCACCCCTCTGAACCACAGCTTCTATTTTCACCATATCACTGGGGGATTCAAAGATAGCACCCATACTGTCTCCCTCAGCCTCTTTCCAGGACATGATACAGCGTGAGGGATCCCCATTTCAAGTGCTCTGCACTTCCTATCCTGTTCTTTCAGATAACACCTGGAAATACTTATTCTGTCACTGACTCTGCACTTCCCCTTAGGTATGGAAATTAGGGAGCTATGTCCATCCGGCAGAGTCTATAGCACTGCCCTTTAACATTTATTGAGTCCCTACTAAATTCCTGAGTAGCTGAACAAGCAGGCGGAAGTCCATGGAAGCCAAAAAGAGTTGGCCAATCTGTCAACGGAGGCCCTCTTTTCTGCCTCTAACAAAGCTCATGTCTTATTTGCACCAGTGAGTACTCTTTCTTTGATCAGACATGAGAAGCATTCGTTAACTCTAATTCCCTAGCACAGAATGGGAGACTTTCAGACATGCAAATGCTGCCATTAGTGGCCATATTAAAATAAGAGGCTCTCAAATCAATAATTGGCCTGGGGCTTAAAAGTATCAACAACAAAGTTTTTGTGTTAGCTAACTGTCACGTGCTTTTGTTTTTATTAGTATTATTATTAACATTTGCTGAGCACTGATGTTATGTCAAGTGGTTTGGATAAACACTTGATTTAACCCTAACAACAGCCGGATGAGGCAGTCACTGAGGTAAGCTCCACTTTATCGATGAGACAAATATTGAGAGAGGTGAAGTGACCAGACTGATTCCATAGTAGTTAACAGAACAATGGGAATATGCTTGTGAATTAGACATTCTTGTCCTTGTGTTGAGCACTGTTGTCTTTCTTTAGACAAGAGGAGTAAAAAGATGGTGTCAGAACCAGCTCCTCCCTTTTTTTAAAGCCTCATTCTTGGGTTGTAGAGAATGAGGATCAACAGGAAGAGAGGAGAGGAGGGACAGGGAAAACTTGGTATTCAGATGGGTTGCAAGAATTTAGAGAGGAAGTGACTGGGTGAGTGGGATGGGGAGGAAGATGAGGGAGAGACAGGTACAAGTAAGCCTCTAGGCAGTAATAAAATTGAGCTGGCTCCCAGGTAATGCAGTTTTAATGGTGGGGCTGGGGCAGATGTGACAAGGACAGAAATGTGCATTATGCATTTGGGAAATATCAGCAAAAAAAGTCTTTTTATTTAATGGTAGAAATTGTGGTTAGTAGATCATTAGGTAATGATGGGCTTTGAGTGTCAAGCCTAAACTGTACCTGTTTATGAATCAGGACACACCTAAATCAAATTAGAGAATGAATTTGAAGGAAATTATGTCTACAGACCCAAGGAAAATGTCAAGTATGCTTTCTCTTCATATTGCTTTTTAAGGTTTTATTAAAATGATAGTTTGTGGCAGGTGATATGTGTACTGGCCTTGGTGGGAACTGGTCTTGGATTTGAATTCCAGCCTCATCATTTATCAGCTGAAGGACTATGGACAAGTTAATAAAATATCTCTGAGTCTCTGTTTCTTTGTCTTTGAGATGGAGACAATCATTGCAAGGTTATAAGGGTTAAATGAGGCAATATTTATAAGTTGCTTGGGACAATTCTTGGCCTTAGTAGATATTCATCCAACAGTAGTTTGATTAAATGAGAGAATACAGGGTCACCTGGGTAGCTCAGTCAGTTATGTTTCTGCCTTCAGCGCAGGTCATGATCCTGTGGTCCTGGGATCGAGCCCTGCATCAGGCTCTGCCTCACCCCCACTGTGTTCTCTCTCTCTCTCTCAAATAAATAAATAAATAAAAATCTTTAAAAAAAATAAATAAATGAGAGAATACAGAAAAGCATAGCCTAGTGCCTGGGAAACAGATGATTCTCCCTAAATAACATCTAGTTCATTCGTGGGGGGGGGCGGCGGTGCCCACATACACATATATATGTAATATCTATGGGTCACTCTGTCTACCTAGTGAAACTTTGAAAAGATGTATGTATTACATCTGAAATTAAAAACATTCCATATATAAACCCTCTGTAAACCCAGGTCAAGATGGGAATGATATCTGGGCTTACTAGAAGTCAAACTTTTTTTTTATTAAGATTTTATTTATTTATTCATGAGAGACAGAGAGAGAGAGAGAGGCAGAGACACAGGCAGAGGGAGAAGCAGGCTCCATGCAGGGAGCCCGACATGGGACTTGATCCCGGGTCTCCGGGATCACACCCTGGGCGGAAGGCAGGCGCTAAACCGAAGAGCCACCCGCGCTGCCCGAAGTCAAACATTTTTAAAATAAATGCCACTTATTAGCTTAAGTCACCACAGTGTGGTGACTTGAAAAAGTCTCTTGTTTGGAACCTATGAGTTCCTCCCACTATAAAAGTTGTTATCCCACATATGTTCAAATTCCTACCAACAATAAGGAATGACAATGAACAAAGACCCTGATATTACATTAACACTTCCTTTACTTCTCTTTGGAAGTTCTCTTATTTCTATACATAATGCTTAACTACATTTTAAAAAGGATTTTATTTATTTATTAATGAGAGACATACAGAGAGAGGCAGAGACATAGGCAGAAGGAGAAGCAGGCTCCCTGCAGGAAGCCTGATGCGGGACTCGATCCCACGACCCCGGGATCATGACCTGAGCCAAAGGCAGGCGCTCAACCATTGAGCCACCCAGGTGCCCTTGCATTTTTTTTTTTTTTTTTTTAGTTCTGGGGTAAATTGATATAATGAAGCCTCCTGCCTTCAACAAAGATACCATTATATGAAAATGGTTTACATCGAGCTTTCCCAATAGATACGTTTCCAAATCGTTGAGTGTAAAGTACATCAATGTTTGTGTCTAGGAGCATGAGGGGAACAATGCCATGCGTGAGCCTAACAAAATTTCCTTACTGTCTAATGCTTTCCTAGAATTTTCTCCAGCAGTTCCAGAGATGCTTAGTCATTAATTCTGAGCCATCTTTGATTAGCGGGGACTTCTAACACTTCGAGTCTCTCTGTCCCAACCTCTCCCTTCAGTTGGTTAATGATCTTAAAATACCCTCATCTGTACTCCTGTGCCTTTAAAGGGCTTGCTATTTAAAGGCATCTTGGGAGGAATCCCCTGATTCACACATTTGCATATTAGGCCAGTGTTCTCAGTGTGTTTGGGAAGTCAGCAGTTCAGATAATATTGACGACAGCCTCTTGGCTGGGATTGACATTATCCAGCTAAGGCTTGCTACCTGCGGATCTTTCCTGTCTATCATTTTGCTTTGCCTAACTGCCAAGGTCAGTGTCAAGATCAGCTGATTCATATAGGTGTTGGCTAAGCCCATACACATACACATATTCTGAAATGGACACTTTAAACTGGGGATGAATTTAAAATTCCATTATGAAACTCTGTGGGGTTTTTAATAGAATGCTAACAAACAATATTGTTAAGCAATTAAAAAATAATAAAGCAAACCTGCTTAAGTAGCTGTAACCTCACAGGCTTGAAATTACGCCTGCTACCCTGGGAACAGAAACTCAAGAGAACGAAGGAAAATAAGCTGTGAACCTAGAGGATTTAAAATAGCCTGGGCTTAACTATTAAAGTAGTGTGAGCATAGAATCCTTGCATGGGGCACACTTAATAGGAGTTGGACTTGCTTTTCTCTCTGGTCTCTTTGGTCCTCCCCATCCTAGCATCCTCAGCTCCAGGGCTGCTTCTGTGCGTTTTCTGTCAAGCACAGGAGGGAAAAAAGCAGTTTCTGCCTACCTTGCCAGGTCTGAAAAAAATATCCTCCAATCCCTCCGTTGTCCTGGGTGGCTGCCAGCATTTCATTTCATCACAGTGCTGCGGTGTTGTGGGGGGTTATGGTTGACCTTATGTGAGGCATCTGAAGCCCCAAAGAAACAATCTGACTGCTTCCTGACTGCACATAGTTGTATTCACAGCAACACTGGGGTAAGAACCTGGATTAGAATTTGGGACCCTTGTGGCATCCATCTGTTGCTCTTGCCTTCCATGACAAATCTCCTTTCCTGCTAGGATGGTTTGACTTTTACAAGATCTTGATTTCCATTTTAATAATCCCAAGCCTTCCCTCGACTCTGCAAAGGAATTAAATTTAAATACGAAGCCTACATTTTATCTTGACATTTTCTTTAGAAGGCAGGGGAAAAAAAAGAAAAAGAAAAACGGGGGGCTAGATATTTAAGTCTTCCCATCACGAGAGCAAAATCCTCATTTTCTTTAGAACCCTTTGTTCAGATTCTCACGGGAGAGGTGTAGGGCCAAGGGCTGCCTTACTGGCCTGCAGGCTCTCTAGTAACCCCCAGAGACACCAAGAACACTCTGCATCCAGGATTCCAAATCTCTGTGGGAAACGTACCCGTGTCAGCATTAAGTGATATGGCTTAAAGATAGTCTTGTCAGTCTAATTGATCTTGAGTCATTGCCTTTCCTGTCAGAGCTGTCTATCTCCTTACCCATAATCCTCATCACTTTGATAGCCCGTCAGGAATATGGGACTTGGCCCAGCCTTGCCTTCATCCAATAACATTATGAAATTGATACTGACACTTCCATTGGCACTAATTTCTCTAAGAGATTGGAGCCAGAGGACAAGTGGTTTAGCTTCATGGCAGTTAAGCTTTCCAAGTAGATCAAGATGGCCTAAGATTGATTGACCTGTACCCTGAGGAAGGGAGAGGGAGAGGAGGGGATGGAAAACCAGTGGGCTGCATCATCAACATCATCAAGTGGTATTTATTGACTACTCAAGAAGGGACAATGTTGTGTATGGATATTTGGAAGGTATATGCCAGCCCCTCCGAAGATTGCTTCATAGAGAGTTTAGGAAATTTTGGAAGCACGTTGGTTACAGTGGTTCACTGCCTCCTTGTGGCATTGCTCCCTGGTGTCTGAAGTCCAAAGCGGCAATTAATTCTACCCATGACTGTCTTTTCTCTACCCTTCCACTTCCAGACCTGGGAGGCCTAACTTAACTGTTTATTAGGGCGACTCTGTTATTTTTCATTCAAAACAAAGAGGGTGCTATGAAAAGTCTTTCTGGAACAACAGGTTCTCCCTGTTGGAAAATCAGGATGTTTGGTCAACCCCCCTTTTTAATAATTACAAGCTAAGCCTATGTGAACTGAACAAAGAGATACTTTGACAAGTTTTCGTTCCTTACCTGAGTCTCCTTTAGGTTATTGGATGCATAAGGAAACTGGGTTTTGATTCTCTCTTTTTTTAAGTTTTTATTTATTTATATGAGAGAGAGAGAGAGAAAGGGAGAGAGAAAGAGGGAGAAAGCACAGAGGGAGAAGCAAACTCTCTGATGAGCAGGGAGCTCAATGTGGGGCTCGATACCAGGACCCTGGGATCATGACCTGAGCTGAAGACAGACACTTGACCCACTGAACCACCCAGGCACCTGAGGAAACTGGGTTTTGATGAGGAGGTTCCATGAAAAATGAGAAGTTCTTATGAACTGATAGGTTTAATGATATTGCCTGATCTGGAGGTCAGTGCAAGAATAATACCTTAAAAGTGATTATAGGAAGTCACAAAGTTGAAGAAGGATATGCATTTTGAGATTAAGTGGTTAAGTTTTAGGATTTTTTTCCCTTTGTACCAATCTAGCCCGTGTCCATCTTCAGGAAAATAAATGACTCACTACTACTAGAATCTCCCTTGTCTCCATCTACCTCATTACCCCTTGGTGGGGTATTTGATTTGAGTGTTTAATATCCTCAATGTATTACATTTAAGTATATTATATATATTACCCATAGTAATAGTTTGGAGACTTGGGGAAGGAGTGAAATTATAGACAAATGCAGACTAGTAAGTCTCCTTGCACACTTGTTCAATGGGCAACAAACTGGTGTTACTTTATGTGTGAGTTCATGTGTATTTTTGCTCAGGAGTGTGTCTGTGTGGGCAAACATGGGATTTCTGACATGTTTATGATGGTCTGGTGGGACATGTGCCTGTGACATCATTGCTTTGCCTTCCATGACTCACGGGGCTTCTCAGAGAACATGGCTTCCCAAGTGCTGGCTTGGCTAGTGGAGCCCCTGCCCCAGGCTGGGAGGCAGGTGTGCAAACAGGAACTATAGTATATAAAGCGTTGTCATACAAGGGAAGAGATCACAGAGCTGATACAGTGTTATTTTGATTGATTTTTGTATTGTATTTATACTTTCACATGCAGAAAATCAATCGACCCCTTGCCCCCTCCTCTGTTCCTGCTGTAGCACTGTTCAAATGAAATGCTTATATCACTTTTACAGCTTGTCTGTGAAAGGGATGAGTGAACCAAAAAATTAATAGAGGCTGCTGAGGGCCTTGCCCAACTGCTGCCCAGGTGTGTGGGGAGAAGAGGCAGTGACCAAGGTTCAAGGTGCCTTGGAGGTGACGGCCACCGCATAAGCAGAGATAGTGTTGTGGGTCAGGAGGTAAGGCAAGTCCTCTGGGGTGGGACAAGGACTATCAACAGGGATGAAAGGTGACAGACCTCAAGGCTACAGTGTTTGCTGGATGGGGGTCCTTCTTGTGCTGCCTTCCTCTCTCTTTTCTGCCCTGGCTTAGTGTCTCCCTTGTGCTGTCATATTGCCCTGGGCACACTTGTAACATGGTCCTCACCATCTCTGTCATCTCTCTTGGTTTATTGTGTGTCCTACCTGTAGAACTCTGGGGGCCTCTTCATGGCCAGGGATATATCTTCTTCTCCCTCCCTAGTCTCTAGCTGACAGCCTGGCACACGAGGCAGTGTTTGCTGAGCATGTGTGTGGGAAGACTGGTATGGAAGGTGTGATCTGAATCAGAACCTAAAATGTTAGGGTCACCATCGAGGATTCTCAAATGGGCTTAGGTTAGTGCTACAGTTCTTGGGAAGTTGCCCATAGAATGCATTCTCAGTTCATCCCAGAGGCAGTTTTTTCATCATCCTGATAATGCCCTTCCATCCCTTATGCTTGCCACTGCCCAGGCTGAGTGCAAGACAGGTGGGAAACTTGGGTTGTGGGTTAAACTGTGTCCTGCAGAAAGATATGTTGAAGTCTTAACCCTTGACATCTGTGCATGTGACCTTATCTGGAAATAGTCTTTGCAGGTGTGATTATGATGTACATTAAGATGTGATACTAGAGTAGGGTGGGCCCTGAATCCAAGCTGACTGGTGGCCTTATAAAAATGGGAGATGCAGTGATAGACACACACAGAGAAAAAGGCCACAAGACCAGGAGTGTGATGCATCTGCAAGCCAGGGAACACCCAGAGGCTGCTGACCATCAACAGAAGCTAAGAAGAGCCAAAGAAGCATTCTGCTCAGAGTCTCAGAGGGAGCTTGGCCAGGCTGACACCTGGATCTCAAACTTCAGGCCTTCAGAACTGTCAGAGATTAAATTTCCATGGTTTCAAGCCATGGAGCTTGTGGTATTTTGTTACAGCAGCAGAAGGAAGCCGATAACCCAGTGCCTGTGGATGCCTGGGTTAACTCCTGGATGGCACCTCTTTTCCAATTCCCTGCTTATTAAGCACATTTTACTAGGGCCTTGAAGCAGTTCAAAGATATACAATAGGGTTCTTGACCTTCCAAGATTTATGATTTAGAGACTTCAGGACCAGATAAGGAACTTGAATTGGGATGAGCAAGGAGGCATGGATCAGTGTTGATGCCAGGACAATCTAACAACAGGATAAGTTCAAATGTAGGGGTCAATCTCCTAGTTTTCTAAGGACATGGTGTTTCTGATGAAAATAATAACACAGGCTCCTAGCAAAATGAAGTTCCAAAGTGAAATGTCATAGGACCAGTCTGTGACTTGTCCACGGAGATACCCTTGCCATGAATGCAGGGTGGAAGGCTGCTGTTACAGGACTCTGAGAGCTGGGTATACGGTCCTGTTGGAGACAACACTTGCCTTGACAGATAGGTGGGCCTGGGTGATGTTCAACTAAGGTGGGCAGGTACCAATCCCTGGTCCCTCGAGGAGTAGGTGAGAGACCCCAGGAAGGCTGGGAAGTATGCCTACAACAGCCCATCACCTCTGCAAGGGCAGGGCCTTATAGTGAGACAGTGCATGGTATGGAGCCTTTAGATGATGTTGAGGGCCTGCTGAACACCGTGGGCACCTTTTCAGAACCCTGGTTTCTGGTCTAGAGACTGCAAAGAAACCTGGGCATGTCTTGACAGTCCTATTGTCCTTTCCAGGGACAATAGCAAGAATCTGCATTCTGCAAGACGTTTTTTTTCTGGACATTCATGGGCTAACTTTGGCCTTGCACTGCCTTTCCCGAGGCACACTTTACCTTCATCTGGGTTTACCACGTGTGGTAGCCCTGTGGTTTAAGTCATTCCTTGTCAGTTTCTAATCTTAGATTAAGGGATCCACAGCCAAAGTCATGAAATCTCCAAAAAAGAGATCCATTTGGTGGGGAGTCCTCACTGCTCTCAGAAATACCATTTTGGGTCTTACTCCCAGATGGAGAGCTACCCTTTACTTTTCTAGAGGAAGTAATTTTGATGTGAACTCAAAAGATCACTGGATAGGGAACCAGAAGAGCCAGGTTCAAGTCACAACTCTCCCCTGACTCCCCTGGTAGATCAGTTTAACAACTCTGAGTCTCTGTTTCCTCATGTGTGAAATGGGGGATGTAGTCTCTATCTTGAGTATCTCATTGGTTGCTGTGGTTGCTGTGGTGATTGAGTTCATAGAGAAGAAATTGCCTTGTGAGCGACAATGCGTCATACAGAAATAAGGGGTTTCCATTGCTGTTAGATTACAGGCTTTAATGCACAAAATCATAGGATCCTCCCATCCTTTTTTTTAAATTCAAGTATAATCGACACACAACATTTTGTTAGTTCCTGGTGTACAACATCGTAATGATTGGATATTTGTACATATTGTGAAATGATCATGATAAGTCTAGTTAACATCTGTCATGGGTCTCCCATTCTAAAAGGTTCTGTGATCTCATTTCCCTCCCTACTTAAGGGTGCTGGGAGGCCTTAGATCTTCCCAGTGAACATTTTCTTTTTTTTTTTTTTTAAGGTTTTATTTATTTATTCATGAGACACACACACAGAGAGAGAGAGAGAGAGAGAGAGAACCAGAGACACAGGCAGAGGGAGAAGCAGGCCCCATGCAGGGAGCCCGATGTGGGACTCAATCCTGGGACTCCAGGACCATGCCCTGGGCTGAAGGCAGGCACTAAACCGCTGAGCCACCCAGGGACCCCGGATCCACCCCCCCCACTCCCCCCCCCCCCCCCCCCCCGCCGCGAACATTTTCTAATAAAGAGAGAAATGCCTTCTTTGTTTGGCAGAAGGTGATGGGCCAGGGTGATCTGGGTGTGAACACAAACTTCTCAGAATGGCCTAGAAGAAATCATTGCACTTTCATGGATTCTCTCCACCTATAAAGTTAGGCCTCATTTCAACAGTTTGGATTTAGGGGCATTGCAGTTCTGAAATGTTTTCATAGACCTCTCCAATTTGAGGCCATGTGATTATGTACCATGACGCAGGTAGGGGAGTGATTAAGAATATGGACTCTGGAGTCTTACAGCTCCATCTAGAATCATGGTGCTGTCACTCATTAGCTGTGTGCCCAGGGCAGACTGCTTCACTGCTCTGAGTCTAATTATAAGACCCACCTCACTGAGCCATTGTGAGCACTGAATGAGATCATAAGTACACAAAGCCCAGGCTGGTGCCCAGTGGTCAATAAGTGCTCAATAGGCATTAGCTATTATTCTGGAGAAAGAAGCTGGGTTTTCTACAGGTGATGGTATGCTATGACATGTACTCAGAGCTACTCTGAGGAGGATTTCCTGCAGGTATACCCTGGGTAAACTACTGCCTGCAGAGCAGTGTGTGAGCCCCATGCACCTGTGAGAGGCCTTTCTTATTGGGAAACTCCCCTCATCAGCCCACTGTTTCTCACTTGTGAACTAGGTAAAATCAGGGGCCTTTGGGCTTTCACTCCCATTTTGGTCTGTCATTCTCTTGGTGGTGGTGTTGAAATAAGAGGGTACTGATTATGCAGAATAGTTCTATTAGCATAAAAGGTGCCGTGAGTGAGTGGGTGAAAAGTGTGGAGACATCAGTGATCCTATATGGCAGCACCGGTACAGCATGCTCACAAACTGCCGTGTCTCCTTCCATTCACCAGAAGTTCCCACGAGGTTGGGTGGAAAGCTATGCGTAATTCTTGAGGGGAAATAAGTGCCTCTATTTTGGAGTGACACTGACTAGTCCCAGTACAGTGGTTAAAGATGAACTGAGGAATGTTGAGACTTGAGCTCTAAGCTTTTTATGGGGCCTTGGACCAAAGCACTGTATTTCGTCTTCTAGTTGTCTTATGTGTGCAACTGGAAGATAATTATTTGCTTCCTGTTTGTGCCTGGGATGTCTGAAGTATAAAGTCTTTGAAGAAAGCTAATGACATTAGCCTTCCCTCTAGGGTGTGTATTTTCTTGTTCTCAGGCCCCTTGCTGCCTACCATTCTTCTGCCTGTGCACACCTACATAGGAGTTGCTCCTCCAGCTATGACCTGGTGCATTGGTTCTAGGTCTCAAGTTCCCTGGAAATGTCATGGGCTCCACTCCTAAAAGAAGCCAGTTTTCTTACAGAGCAGACTCAAGGGAATAAAGATTGGGAGTGGAAAGGAGATTGTGCTTGATTCATTATAACTTGTCACAGTGTCAGAAAAGCAATGCTGGGGGCTCAGGCAGCAGGGCGCTGTGAAATGAGCCCAAACTGTGATGTCAGATAGAGGTGGGTCTGTCTACCAGTTATTAACTGTATGACCTTGGGAAAATCATGAAGCCTTGGGCTTTGGACTCCTCAACTGCATTACTGGGATGGCACAATCTACTCTCAGGGTTGTCGTGGTGATGAACTGAGGTAAGGGAAGCCATGTGTCCAGAGTACCAGGCAGCACCAGGCCTGCCTTTCCTTCCCTTCCCTTTCCTTAGGTGTGTATCCTTGGGCTGCTTGATCAGTGGCATCATTTTCAATCACCAAATGCTACCCTCAAGCTATGGATGCGATGAGGCATGAACAGTGCCTTTGGTTCCTGTAAAAGGCTGGGAGGGAATTCAAACCAGAGAAGAGAACTTATCTTTTGGGAAATGTTCAGGGAGAGGGGCACAGAGAAATGAGGAGGGCATGGCTTCTTGGGCAGCCCGCAGGGCCTGCAAGTCCCAGAGGTCCCAGAGGTCATGACGGCAATGGCAGTCTGGATGCAGGAGGAGACAGAAAAGGGGAGGGACTACAGGAGCTGGTGCAGGAATAGAGCGGTGGTGACTTGTCCCCAGGTATGCTCTCCGACAGAGCCCATGTTCACTTGGCTTCTGTCCCACATCTGCCAATAAAAATTAAAGAAATTGATTTTCTTTTGTTTGCCTCTGAGGACTAGGCTCTTTTTATGAGACAGTAAATGGAATCCCACTCTGAGCGTGGCTAGATTTTTAATTGTGTTTGTTGTGCTTTCACCTTATTCCATTTTATGAGTTCCTGCTCCCAGATTTGTTGATGCGAAGCTCTCACCCACCAGGGACACATCAATATTTGATTTTTATCAGTAGGAAAAGGTTGAGGTTTTTAAAAAATCATTTTCTTAATCCAAAGGTTGGCTCGTTGACTTCATTCTGACACATTAAAAACATGGGACCCATCCAGGGTTGTTTTCTTTGACTTCCTAAGTTTGACCTGAAGTGGGGGTTGGGGGGTCTCTTTCAATAGTGGAAGTCATGGTCTGGCTCTATGTGAAATGAGATTAGATTAGATTAGATTAGATTAGAGTCCAATTTTGGGACAGAATGCTGGGAGGAAACATTTTAAAATGAATTACATCATTGAGGATAAAAGATGCATCCTTTGCATAGGACACTTTTGTAAAGATTTGTTGAAAACGATGCAAAGGAAAACATTAAAGTTAATATTGTTCAACGTGGGAATGGTTTCACTTCCTGTATTAGTCAGCACGAACTAGGTTATTCTGTGATAACAAACAGCTCCCCTGTCAGTCTCCATGATTTAAAACAACAGAACTATATTTCTCACTTATGCCACCACGCACCTGGTATTGGCTACAGCCGTCTGCTCTGTGTTGGCCTCACCCAGGGATAAAAGTTGCCCCAGGCTCTGCCTCATACTTCCACAGTTGCCAAGCAGGAAGACGAGAATGGGGCAGGTCACACACTGGATCATAAAGCTTCCATGTGGAAGTGGTGTGTATTGCTTCTGCTTACTTCCCATTAACCAACGAGAGTGATGGGGGTGCTGAGTAACCTGGAGGGGTACAGAAGTACCTAGAAATGCTTGGTGAACAGTGATCCTAACAATCAAGTTCCTAAGAGGGTTTCCTGAATTGGTAGGTGAAATGCCCCCCACCTTGGAAGGAAGTATGAAAATAAATGAAGGACTGTAGAAATGGATGCATTCTGGCCCCAGGATTTTACAATTTTGCCATAAATAGGGCCTTGACTACCCAAAGTTATCTTATATGGCTTGGTACTGCCTTGAAAATATTTGGTGAACTGTTTCTAGATGCCTTGATTCGGGTGTCCCTGCTTCTTTGTATGGCCTCATGTATTTATACTGAGCTCTGCTTGTAAAAAAAAAAAAAAAAAAAAAAAAAAAAAAAAGATAATTTAGGTCAGCAATAGTATTGAGAACATGGGTAGTGGGTGGGAAGAGTAAGAACTTGGGAGATAAGCAAACATAGATTCAGACATCAGCTCCATCACTTCCTACCTAGCTGGTTTTTGGAAAATGAATTAGACGTATTTGAGGATCAGTTGGTCAAATGGGAATAATGGTGTATTTTGAGGGTCAAATGAAAAGAGAATAATTGTTATAATTGTGTCCTTGGGACTCTGAGTCATTTCTTTGGAAATCAGAGAAGAACCACTTCTGCAAATTGGCTGAGCAAATGCCATTATGTTGCACTAGTGGCTGGATTTTCTTGGGGACAGATTTCGGAGAACTGTTAATGCTTTGAAAGTTAGGGAGTTTGTGCAACAGAAAGGGATTTTAGTGACAAGGATAGAATATTGGAGAAGTAATTCCAAAGAAGCCTTCTCCCTGATGAAAGAGCAGTGTTTATGTGTTAATGCCTTGTCAGGCATTTACCTGAGCTAGTTTACCTAGCTCATTCTGTGCGATGTACAAACGCACTCCTCTTTGTCCGCTAAGGACCCTGACTCACCAGAGGCTTCTGCAACACGTCTTGTCCTTGCAGACCTCATGACAACTTTCATCTCCCAGTTCCCCTGCCTCTATCCTACCTGGGTCAGAGCTTGCTCTGTTGCAGTGAAGTTCCATCTCATGTTTTCATCAGAGACCTTTGGTTTCTGGAGGAACCTGACCCCACAGTGGAATCAGCCCTTTATGAAAATCTGAGCTATTCCATTTCAGCCCCGTTATTTTTTTTTTCCCATTGAAGGAGCAGAGAGGGAAAAAGAAGAGACTCTTTAAAGACAGTTTGGACCATTGAATGCTGGGCAAGACACCTGCTGGGGCCATCAAGCTTTCTCTAATTATCCAGTGGTTCAATTATGGTATGGTTAGAAGAGCAAAACGTGCTCAAGATCTGAAAGGAAAAAAATACAACACTGATTTGGGAGGAGAATCATGTGATGGGAATGTCTGAGCGGACCTATACATTCCCTTCTGGTTCTCTCTCAACAACTTGAACTTACCAGCAAGGCTGCAAATCTGTCTCTCTTCCTTTTTGTTTATTAGTACTGCATAACAAAATAATTCTGTCCTAGATTAGGATTAGGAATGGATTGGTGACAGCAGATAGGTCCATCACAGGTGCTAGACTGTGTGTGTGTGTGTGTGTGTGTGTGTGTGTGTGTGTTGGGAGCAGAAGACAGCAAGCTTCACTCCTCCTCTTGCCCTGCCTTAGGTCTTTGTGGGTTCCCAAAAATAGAAGAGCTCCCTGGACAGATGAGGTGTCCTCCATGTTCTTCTCTGTGGTTATAAAGGTTGGAAGAAATACTTCTTCCTCACAGAGGCCCCACATCTATGGGTTTTCCATTGAGGCAAGTGACCTGAGAACTGGCCAGAGCTGGAAAGATAAATTGGTTCCTAGGGTGAATGTGGGTTCCCCTGTAAGCAGAGCTCAACCTGGAGTACTGTTGTCACCCCAGGGTGTGTTTGGAAATATGCTGTGTGCTGGGTGGAGGGTGGTGAACTGGCTTTTTTAAACATTTATTTAAATTTTTTAAAAGATTTTATTTATTTATTCATGAGAGACACAGAGAGAGGCAGAGACATAGGTAGGGGGAGAAGCAGGCTCCCTGTGGGGAGCCCGATGTAGGACTCGATCCCAGGACTCTGGGGTCACACCCTGAGCCAAAGGCAGACTCTCAACCACTGAGCCACCCAGGTGCCCCTATTTTAAAAAAAAATAATTTATTAGACTTTATTTTTCTAAGCAGTTTTTGGTTCACAGCAAAATTAGGGGGAAGGTATAGAGAGTTCCCTTATATCTCCCTAACCCTTACATACCTAGCCTCACTCATCATCAGCATCCCTCACTAGAGTGGTACATTCCTTACCACTCATAAACTTGAGACTAGCTTTTAATGCCCAGGCCTAGAGAGGCCACATATCCTGCTGTACCCAGAGCAACTGTGTCCCGAAAGGACTTGTCTCAACCTAGCACCGGCCACAGCCGTCAATGCTGGACATTGACACAGGTGGGCAGGAGTGAGCCACAAGGGTCTCCTCTCAAGTTCTTTGAAGTGAGGGGTCTATGTACTCTTTACTGCCTTTTATTTTAAGGAATGTGGTTTGTGGAAGAGTGAAGGGAGTTAGAGGGCCTCAGGGACCAGACAGCAGTCTGACGGCACTGTGCTCCTTTCGATGTGGTTGTAGTTGAACACAAACGTTTAGCAGCTCTGGGCTGCAGAGCTCATGATGAATTATCTATAATCTATCTGTTTGAGTCTAATGAGGTTATTCACTCTTGTCCCCCTTCTCAAGGATCAAGAGCAACCTCTTTAAAAAGGGTCTCAGGGACCTGCAGTCGAAGGCAGATGCTCATGAGGAGGATACTGTGCCACAATGGACCAACTGTCCCATTGAACAAATGCTGTCCCCCATGGTCTGCACTTCCAGGGAGGCAGTGCCCGTGACGGTTATGAGCACAGTCTCTGAGGTGGACTGGGTTTGCAGCCCAGAGAACATCCACCACTTTGCATCCCATTTTTGGGTGTGTGTCCTTGGGCAGGTCACTGCTTGTGCCTCAGTGCTTCCATCTGTAAAATGGGGAAAATAAAGGAACCAATCTCATCGAAGCCTTATAAAGTTAGCAAAGTTGCATTTATAGAGCCTGATAGGTCAGAAGCACTCAATAAAAATTATGATGGCAATGGTGAGATCTCCAGTTTACTCCTCAACCCCCTATAATTGAATGTTTTCCTCCATCCTCTCTGGGAACTGCTATCACGGAGGCCATCTTCTCCTTGAAGAGTGGCTTCTTTTTCTTCTTCATCCTACTTGGCCTTAGTATAGAATGCTCCTGAACTTCTAGATACTCTGCTCCTTTGACTTCTAAGTCAATGTCATTTTCTGATTCTCTTCTGCTTTTCTGGCCATTTCTTCTCATGTCCCTTCCCTTGCTCCCCTTCCTCTGCCCACATTTTAAGTATTGGGTTTCTCAGGGTTTCGACGACTGCTTTATTCATTTATTTCTGTGAAGTTTTCCTGGGTGACCCTGTCCCTTCCCATGGCTTTGGGAGCCTGTAGCAGGACCTGTCTCCTCCCTGTGGCTCTCACCTGGTCCTTTCAGATCCTAGAATAATGTTGAGAAAGCAGAGACTGTTTTAGATCATAGGCTTTGGGACTTTTTGTGGACACTCGCTGTCCATTGATGCCCTGAGACACAGATTCAAAGAAACAGCCTCTCGTAAAAGGCTCAAGTCCCAATGTTCTGTCTTCTCCAAACTCCTCCTGACTCAGTGTCCTGCCTCCATGTTGCTATAACAACCCATATCCCATAATGCTGAGAACAGAACTGGGTGAGGTGCAGGAGACCTTCTATCATATGGTCTTTTTGGAACTGGATCTCACATTCCCTCTTTTCCCCATTTGCCCATTTGTTTTGTCAAACCCTCTCCTCCTGCTGCTTCCCAGGAAGGGGGAGGTGAGTGTCTGCACACCTGCAAGTACCTATCTTTTGCCCTTATAATGAGTGGATACACTTTTAGGAGTAGAACTCTAGGCTGAAACTTTGCTCATCAAAAATTTGAAGGAATTGGGGCACCTGAGTGGCTCAGTCAGTTGAGAATCCAAATCTTGATTTCAGTTCAGGTCATGATGTCAGAGTTCTGAGATCAAGCCTCATGTTGGGCTCTGCACTTAGTAGGGAGTCTGCTAGAGATTCTCTCCCTCTGCTCTCTCAAATAAATAAATCTTTAAAAAAAATTCGAAGGGATTTCTCAGTGCAGTCACAGTACATTGTTACAGAGAATTGCATTGTCTTTCTGATTTCTGTTCCTTTTGAAATATGACCTATCCCTCCCTCCTACAAGCTCTCAGCATATTTTCTTTATTCTCAGGGTTCTGGCATTTCATAACATTGTGTCTTGATATGTGTGTGTGCATGCATGTGTTAATTATGCTGAAAACTGGAAGTGGACAGGTCATTTGGAGAAATTTTTCCCTAATTTTTTTATCCTCCCTTCCATCTTTTCTATTCTCTCTCTCCTTCCCTTTTTCCCTTTCCCTACCCTGCCACCTTTCTTTTAATCAGATATTGAATCTCTGGGTTGAGTCTTTAATTTTCTTTTCTTTTCTTTTCTTTTCTTTTCTTTTCTTTTCTTTCTTTTCTTTTCTTTTCTTTTCTACTTACCTTGTCTTTCTGTTTTGTTTGACTTTCTGAAAAATTTCCTTGGCTTTATCTTCCACTCCTCTTTGACTTTTGAATTCTGATGGTGGCAATTCTCAAGGACTCATTCTTACCCTTGAATTGTTCACATTTTAAAATCTTGTCTTATGGATGTGATGTCTTCATTTGTCTCTCTCAGGATATTCGTGATTTAGAAAAAAAGTCTTCTCCTTGCATTACTCTGTTTCCTGCAGGTCCCGATTGTCTGTTTATCTGGTGTTCTCTCATGTTGAAGCTTTGCTGAACTGTCTGGGAATCTTGAACTGTTCTCCCATATTTACTAATTAAGTTCTAGAAAGCACTTTCTGCACATAGGTGGGCCTCATCAGTTATTAGCCTTCACTGTGGCATAATCACAGACTACACATGACTTCATTGGGAGACCACCAAATGTCAACATCTAGGTCCTTTTCTTTTTTTAAAGACTTATTTACCTTTAAATGAGAGAGAGAGAGAAGAGAGAGGGAATCTTAAGCAGACTCTCCGCTGAGCATGGAGCCTGATGCAGGGTTCGATCTAATGACCATGAGATCATGACCTGAGCTAAAGTCAACAGTCAGATGCTTTAAGTGACTGAGCCACCCAGGTGCCCAACATCGAGGTATTTTTTTTGAGACATTCAGTTTCTGCAGAGAATATCCTCTGAATCTCCTACAGGGGAGGAGACTGGGAATAGGGTCAGTGAGAGGCGTGGGTATACTTGGTTTCTGTCTTCCAGGAGCAGGAAGGAGGCAACCAGCTCTTCCCCTCAGCCTCTCCAGTTAATTTTCTCCAGGAAGAAACTACTAGTCTGGTGGGGGGTGGGGGGGCAAGGTCATGGCTTGGGTACTTTGTTCCAGCCCCAAGCCCCACTCCAGCCTTCAGGCCTATGCTGTGCCTTCATGTCCTGAGTGACCCCACTGAACTGGCTTTCTCTAAATATTCCTCCTGCAGTCCCTTTGTGAGGAAGTTTACATCATTTCATTTTTCATCTTCCAAAGCGTTGAGATATCTTATTCCTTCTTGTCTCCCTTCTTCATTCTCCTTGTACACAAATATTTCTTTATATTTTAGAGGCATTCAGCAAGAGGGGAATGATAAGAACCTGTGCTCAGCTTTCACTGTTTCATTGGAATCACAACAAAGTTTTTCAGAGTTTATAAGTTTTCAGCACTGGCCTCCACTTGCAGGGCGAGTGATGATCACCAAGTGTGGTTCCTTTTGCTATGTGGTCTCCAAACTCCATCAGGCACTTGTCATGGTTGGCATAAGCCTGTCTGTACCAAGGGAGTGGAATTCAGGGAACTCAGGCCTCATTTATTAGTTTTCCTTTAGTTCTGCCTCATTGGAGCTTCACCTCGCTATTCGATAGGAAATATCCTCCCCATAAACTTCAGTAGATATGTCAGACTTCTGCAGCAGAAGTACTGTGTAAGCCTCAAAACCAAATCACAGCGGGCACTTTGTCTTGGGACCATGTGTCTTGCAAAGCATTTCAAACACCAGTTGTACGAAGCCACAGTCACAGCTAATTCACTTGACATGAGTTTTATTTGTACGTATGGAGGAATCACACCAGCAAATAGAATCATTGCTCTGCCAAGACTGTGGTGACAATAATCTTTGTCAACCTGTGTTTGTAAATCACCTGAGGTACTGGGTTTTTTCTTTGGTTTGGAACATGGTAGAGTTGGGGTTGGTGAAGATGCGAGTGGTGTTCCTTGAAGACGCTGGAGCAATGTGGATCTTTCAAGGGTGGGCAGCTGACCTGGCTACCTGAAGGCTAACAGTGATGCAGCTGAATTAGTGTCACTTTGAAAGCTGGCTCAGGTTCAATCTGAGCCCATACTGGGCTTAGCTCCCTATGGATTGTCAGAAGCCATAGCAGAGTCCAGTGAAAGCTGGATACATTCCTATAGGAATTGGAGGGCCACTCTGGAAAGACTAATTAAGGCACTCCAAGGCCCTAATTAGAGGTTCTAGGCCTTGACTGTGCATGGTACTGACATGGGATTTCTTCAAATTCTGATGCCCAGGTGTGTCCCTAGACCACCTGAATCAGAAACTAGGGATGTGACCCACCCAGGAACAGAGTGCAAATCACAGCTATGTAAATTTTTGTAAATCTCGTTGTTGCTACGTAAGTGAAGAACTCATTTAAAATTTGCATTATTTTGAACTAATTTGAATTTGGGGGAAGTGAAAATAGTTCATGGCACAGTCACTCTGATACACTATTTCGCAGCTGTTTCCATGGTGTGATGGAGTGGGCTTTTCTCTCTCTCAAGAAAGAGATCGAATGGGTGGTTCTTTGAAGGCAGACTCCAAAGCATTCAGGGAATACTCTTCCAGTGGATTATACTCTTACAGAAACGTGGTGGCAGAAATAGCAAAAGGATCTATGGGCAGGGCTGGGCACTGCCCAGGCGCGACTTCACTGATATTCTGTGTCTCTCTTGGTGTGCACAGGTCCTGTGGCTGTCATCAGTGGTGAGGAGGACTCAGCCAGCCCCCTGCACCACATCAACCATGGCATCACGACGCCCTCATCGTTGGACGCTGGGCCAGACACGGTGGTCATCGGTATGACCCGCATCCCAGTCATTGAGAACCCTCAGTACTTCCGTCAGGGACACAACTGCCACAAGCCAGACACGTGTGAGTACTGCAGTAGAACATTGTCCCTTCTGGGGAGGGCAGGGGAGGGTGGCATGGCAATAGACCACATAGCTGGGGTTCTGAAACCTTCTGAGATGACCTACCACCTGCTAACCTCCCACTCTCTAAGACACCCTCCCTATTTGTCTCAAAACTTGAAAAGTAGCCTGGGCTAGGGGTCTTCACTGGGGCAGAGTCTCCTGGGCAGAGAGGGCTCAGGCTAGGAGGGAGCTTAGATGTAGGAGGCCCAGCCCCACATGAAGAGGTATTCCCAGGAAGGCAGGGGACACACACAGGGCTGGTCTTTTCTAGAGACCTGGCCTCTGCATTTAGGAAATGTAACCCAACACTGTCCAGATAGGAACCCTTGAGGTTATCAGACCCTCTGCCCAAGCCTCCAGGAGAAGAGAAGGGAATGAAGGGTGCTGAGTACTGTTTGAATGGAAACATCTCTCTAGCTGCCTCTCCAGTGCAACCGAAGTGTGCACTTTCTGAGAACCTGATCAAGGCCCCAGTGCTAGGACACCTCACCCCCCTCTACAGATGTCCCACAGGGATCAGAGGATTCAGGGCACCTGTTTCCTCCCTGTTTCTCGCCCACTGTTGGTTCCAGCCTCCCTCCTTGTCTTTCTGCTGAGCTCTGCTAGGGCCTCTCCCTGCTCCCCGGGCCTCTCCCAGCTTCTGGAGCCTCCGGGGCTTGGACCTTCCACTCAGCAGGTGCTCCTTTTGCTGCGTCCCAGGTGCAGTGTAGGCCTAGCAAATCCAGTGCACACCCTCTCCTGCTCCTGCCCTCGAGAAATGGTCAGCTAGTTCAGGAGACAGTCCAAAGGCCTCTGGAGGCCATCTGAGGGCTGGAAGGGATGGGCTAGGTTAAGGACTCATCTTACAGACAGAAAAACTGAGATTTGGGGAGGCTGTCCCCAGGCTTCTGCCATTGGTTCTCTTCTCTCTATGGGTTCAGGGTTTTGGCCAAGGAAGAAGCACCCCAGGTCTTGCTTTTCTGCTGGCTGAGCACTCTGTACTCGGGCCTCACCTTAGCTCACAGAACTCTTGCTGCTCCTGCTGTCCACCTTACAGCAGAGCAGGCATTCAGCTCTCTGATTGACCTTTGCTTCTGTTTCCCTGGTTCTGTTTGTAGTGAGACGATGGCCACAGTGAGAGGGACTGGGCTCAAGTCAGAATAAGGTCATCATGTGACTCCCAACCTTGGGTGCCCTCCAGAACTGGTCTCTGTTTACCGCATAACCCTATCAACGTCAGAGGAAGGATGTCTGGGTTATGGACCAAGACAAGGGAAGAAAAATAAACTGTGATTCAGATAAATAGTGGGGGACACTGTGTTTAGGATGGTTCTGCTCTGGCTAAAGGTCTTGCCTCCAGGCAGGTTCATCTGGGGCTGATGTGAGTGTGGCTGGAAGGAAAGCCTTTCTGTGATGGTAGCGTGGCTCCAGGCTCAGTCTAGAGTTGGTGATGCTGAGCTTTCTAGAGTGATGCTGGCATTTGAGCAAAGACGTAGGCATTGCTGTATTGAATATACGATTGATTCTCGTTATTCACAGTAGTTACATTCCAATAAAGTCACCAGGAACACTGAATTAGCGGACACTGAACCATGGCTCCTAGGGGACATATAGGGTTAGGTTCCTCTGAATGTCTGGTCACAACATTTTTATCAACTAATCAATACATAACCTGTTTTATGTGTGCTTCTGTTTGGAGATACTTATTTAATGGATGCTGTGGTTCATTAACAGCAATCTCAAGGTCAGCACTATGACTCGGGCCTGAGCGAAGCGTATCTAACACACCTGTTTGTTCCATAGGCCTTCTTGCTCATAGGAATGCTAGATGGCGCTTCAGCATTATGCTCGGGAAATTTTAAACCGGGGAAATCCCCCCACACCCCGCCCCCCACCAAAAGCACAAATATGCAAAAAATGGCACCAAATAGACAACAAAAAGGACACTGGTAGGAGACCAGAAACAAGAAGACAGAATGTCACATGGGAATGTGCACATCAGGTGACTCACATTTCTCACCTCTTTCATGTTTGTGAATGACTACGAAAGTGCTGCCAGTAGTAGTTCGGGGGTTACATGTAAGTTTTAGCGAGAAGGCGAATTTGTGAATCCAGAATCTGTGAATAATGAGGATGGACTCTGTGCCCTGTAGGGGAAGTTCTGGGCTTCTCGTATAGAGTCTCTGGGTTGTATCTGTGCTCATGTGCTCCTGATACCAGCTTCTCAGTGCTTGTCAGGTGGGGATGGATCTTGCTCATGGGAGGACGGCTTCCTCTGGGCTATTAGAATAAGAGCGAACTGTGGAGAGCCACAGGATCTGAGTGCCCTTCAGTGTCAGGACCCAGCCCCAGCCAAGGAGCGATGGCCCTACCAACTGTGTGGAGGAGAAGCTTTCCTCCCTAATCCCTGAGTTTGTGATTGGAAGTAGACTTTTGAAGGATCCAGGTGTTACTTCTGTATAAACAGGAAGGAAGGGTCCGTGGAGGTGGAAGGGAAGCAGGCTTATGGATGAAAATCTGAAGGAATAAACAAACAAACACCTCACCCAGGGGAAATCAAAGCTGATTCTGGATTGTTAAAACCCTTCAATATTAGGGAAAGTGTCCTTTTCGGAGGAAACAGTATGTTTTGTCCTGTCAGTAGACAGTGGATGGCTCCTAATTGTTTTCAGAAAGCACGTATGGCAACAACAAACTGTGCAGGAGCCTTGTAACCAGGTTTGGCTAACCCTGCCTCTGTGAGTCTACGATTGACTCCCACAGCCAGGGAAGGGCAGCGCCTGCCACCTCCCCCACCCCCACCCCCGGGCTGAGATTTACTGGGTAAGCGGCAGCAGGTCTCTGATTATAAAGGCTTCATCAGCTGAGAGAAGTGACTCCAAGACACATCCCCGAGTGTGATGAGACACTGTCATAAATAATTAAAGCCACATGCACGCTGGCAGATAAATACGCGCAGAACATTGGTGATTCTGCAGACAAGGCTGGGGTCACGCTTTTGGGGGGATGGCAAGAAATGGGATTAAGGGAAGAGAAGTGCTCATATTATCCGTCCCCCGAGGTATCTCCCACCTGATTCCCTTCTGCATCCCATGTAAAAACGTGCAACATGGGAAGAGATTGCGGGGACGTCATGCAACCTGGCTTCAGACATTTTCCTGAGTCTCCCGGTGATGGATGTAGCACAAAAGCACTTCGCTTTCTTAAATATGTGTTTACCATAAGTGGTGGGACCTTTCTGACCAGAGTTATCAGGATGCTGCTCTTTCCCTGCCTTTCCCTCTATCTGCCTTCCATCTGATCCATAGCATTTTTCACAGCATGTCAGGGCTGCAAGGGTGTTTGGAGATCGCCTTGTACCATCCCTTTTCAGAGGCTTGCCTGCATTCCCAACAAGCGCTCTACGCTTGGCATTGTCTTCATTCTCAATTTATTTGGCCTTTCCAGGGATTCTGAAAAACCCGAGTGATAAAGGTCCTACTCGGGAATAGGTGTGGAAGCTGAAGCCTAATGAAGCCCCCTTCTTGTTTATTGAAAACGCCTGGTTCTCAAAAACGTCAGGAAATGGATCCAGGCCTCTTGTCACACAGCTGATTTGGGGCTAGATCGTATGGAATGAGAAATCATAGGGCTGGCCTAGAGGGACCAGTGGGAAGAAGTTGGGAGGTGTTTGTAGCAACACAGGGCCCTTGGTCACCTTGTGACAGCCTTGGGCCACAGTAGTTATACATATGCTGGGGCTGGATCTCCAGCTGCTGTCCAAGGAGTCACGTTTTGGCTCTTTCCCCCAGGCCAGCTGGAAGGCGCTTTGGCTCTGCTTCAGGCCCTAGACTTCTCTGTTCATCCCTCTTTCCAAGACCTATTCTCAGAAGACTGTTTGCCTGTTGGTGGAGTGAGCAGAGGCTATTTGGGGAGCTAAGCAGTGTCCTCCCTCTCTCTGTCCCCAAATCAGGGCCTCTGGTTTAGTCACAGGTTGTCTCCATCTTGGTTGTCACCTTCCCAGAGCCAGCCCACTCCACTTCTCCATCCCTTTGATCTCTGCCCCTGCTGGTGGGCCTGTGCACAGGCACCTGTCCCTGCCCTGGCCAGCTATGCCTTCCTCTTCCCTGGCAGAGTGGGTCCATTTGATCACCTTGCGCTCAACCCCGAACCTTTTTAGGGTCCCAGCCCTGCAGCTCCATGTCTCTCTCCACTTACCCAGAAACCCTTACTTCACCATCCTTGATCTCTTTGCAAAACTTGACCATACTCCTCTTTGTTCTCATCCTTAGCATCCAAGCCACTCTGACTGTGCTGATTTTCCTCCCTTTCATCTGTCCAGTCCATATTTATTGAGGGTTGTGGGAGGCCTTCTTTTAGACTCTGGAAGCAATGGGGAACAGGGCATGCATAGTCCCTACCCTCAGGGACTTGTTGCCAACTGTAGCTGATCTCCAAGATGCAAACGGCATCTTCTGTTCCCTGGGGACTACTCACGGAACCTTGTGGTTTCACCCCCCACCTTTCTGCCCAGCCTTAACCCATAGTGGCTTCTTTCCAGAATGCCAATCCCACACTGCCAACTCCTGCTTTAGTGTAATTCCTGCTTGAGATTCCCGTCTCCCTTTCTGGCTTGGCCCACACACCCCTTTCTCCCTTTCTGCACCCTCTTCCCATTGTTCAACACCTGGCTTATTTCCAGCCTCTTCCTAGGCCCAGGCTATGGCAAAATGACCTTCTCCCCCTGGGAGCCCCTGGACCAGAGTAAATGCCACACTCTAGTCTCCAGTGACTTTGAATCAAATCTTAGGTCATCCTGTCACTTCTCAAAAATGTGTGTTCTGTTTCCCAAACTGACTTTGAATTTATTCCAAGAAGAAGCTCTTACATGTCATAATTCTTCATTTCCTATTGAAGATACAGCACGGGAATGGAGTCCAGGGAGATAGCAACTAGCCATGTGCACCGGATGACGCCTGGCAAGTGTATCCTTGTGGCCTGGGCTCTCTAGAGATGGCACAGACAGAGGCAAGGGTTGTTGCTCTGCACCCAGCAGCCTCCTCTGAACCAAGCAGTAGTTTGGTGTTACACTTCCTTTATTCGGGGGACCTTGCACCCCCTTCCTGAGGAAGATGCTGCCATTCCCACTCTGTAGAGAGGACTACGGCTCAGTGAGCTTAAGTGACTTATTCTAGATTGCTTGGCTCTTGAGAGAGAGGCTTGACATTAAAACCCAGGCCTGCTGACGCCGGCATTGCCAAGGATTCCAGTGCTTCACAGGCATTTGCTCAGCACCTCCTGAGCTCGGGGCAGCTGTCCGTTGAGGACCGAGGACGGTCTTGCTGTTCTGTGGAGGCCCACTGTTCTCCTCATTTCCTGGATTGGGACAGTGCTACAGACAGGCTGTTCAGGGCTGGGATCCCCAGGAGGACTTTGGCTGAAGTGCCCTGTGGTCATGCGGCTGGGGCAGCCTTGATCTGGCTATTGGCACTTATTCCTTTGAATTTTCCGCAGAACCGAGTCCCCAAGAGACCATGGTTGCCTTCAGATAAGGCAGTACATGGCCCTGGGGTTAAGCCAGTTTTTCTTTACTTTTTATTTTTAGAGTAGTTTCGGGTTTACAGAAACATTAAGTCAAAAGCACGGAGAGTTCTCACTCACCTGCTCCCACTTTTGCCACCGGTTTTCTCTGTTGTCACCATCTCCTGCCAGTGTGGTGCATTTGTTACAACTGATGAAGCAGTACGACATATTCAGTAGTCAACTGAAGTCCGTGGCCAGTAGGTTCACTTTTTGGGTGGTGTCGTCCTGTCGGTTCTGACAAAAGCAGTGTCATGAATCCACCATTACAGTGTTGCACAGAACAGTCTCGCCGCCCTTACAGACCCTCTTCAGCCCACCTGGTCGTCTCCCCTTCCCAACTGCTGGCAGCCACTGATCTTATTGTCTCTTACAGTCTTACCTTTTCTGGGTGTCATATGGTTGGAGTTACACAGTAGGTAGGCTTTTCCGATTGGCCTCTTTCACTTAGTAATGCGTATTTTGCATTCTTTCATGTGTTTTTGTGGCTTGATAGCTTATTTCTTCTCACCACGGAATAATGTTCCATCATATGGGTGTCCTGCAGTTTCTTATCTGTTCTTCCACTGGAGGATTGTACAAGTTTCCCCGGGGCTGCTGGGACAAAGTACCACGAACTGGGTGGCTTCAAACAATAGAGATTTATTGTCTTGGGGTTCAAGAGGCTAAAAGTCTAAAGCAAGGTGTCAGTGGGCCACGCTGCCTCTGAAGCCTGTAGGGGAACCCTTTCTCGCCCTTATATAGCTGCTGGTGGCATCGCCAGTATCCCTTGCCACTGTACTATTCCAGTCCTCTGTCCTCACATGGCATTCTTCCACCCGTGGCTGCCTTCTTCCATGCACACCTGGCCTTTTGGCTTAGCGCCCCTCCAAACCCGCTTCAGTATGACTTATCTAATCTCATCTTGACTTAACTGATTACATCTGTAATGGCCCCGTTTCCAAGTAAGATCACGTTCTGAGGTGCTGGGGATTAGGACTTCAGCGCCACTGATTCCTTTTGTTTCAGTTTCCCTGAATCCTGGCTAATGCCTACTGTATCCCCATGTGTTACTGTCACGCTGGCTCTAGACTTCAGGCCTCCCACGCTGGTTCTGTGTTCCACATGAGTCTCTATGCTTTGAACCATAGGTGTGCATTTGACTTTCAGCCCCTCCTGGCTGGCCACCTCTTCATGCCGCTTCCCTAGATCTATCACAGATCCTCCCTGGCTGACCTGGCAGCTCTGTCCTGGGGTTTTCTTCATTGCCCCTGGTGCTTATGAGGCAGTCTAAAACCATCTCTGTCGGTTCCCTTAAACTCTATCTTCTCCTTCATTTCCTGGTCAGTGAGAAGACATTCACTGATTTTTTATGAAGTGTCAGGTACTCTGCTGTGGGCGCTCGAGTGGAGAGGAGGACATCCCCCCCCCCTTCCTAACACCACTTTGGCTACATTGCAGCTGTTTGGGGGTCCTAGCCTCATTCTCTTTCCCCAGGTCAATTGCTTGATGCACTCACTCACCCTCACATACCAGCCTACAAGACAAGGACTTCCACACAGATAACCCAAGCTGGAGCTGCTGGGTCTGTGGACTGTGCCCTTTCAGCTGGAACCAGTGGTTCTTTCATCAAGAATGAGCGAGTGGCTTATCTCCTCCTCCTCTTCTGGGCCAGTCGGCCATAGAGCTTGCCTTTTCTGGAAGAGGAGCTGCTAAAGCTGGTTTCCCAGCTGTGGTGGGGAGCCCAGAGTCTGTGCATGTAATGCAGTATTAATAGCGCATCAGCATGATATAGATTTCTGTCACCTTCTGTACTAACAAACATCGCTTAGTGCAGGGTAATGATGGGTGTTTATTCCCAGCCACTTAGCTCAGCATAATGGACTTGCAGATGAAATATGGAAAATGGGCTGCTTTGTCTGGGAGGCTGGGGCCTGCCTGTCATGAGTAACAGAAGCGGCAGCAGCAGCAGCTGTTCCTGCAGAGGAAGGCTTTCTAGGTTTTTCTGTAGCAGAAGTTCTGATGGACTTGCCTGATGGAAGGAAGGGGATCTGGTTACAGGGCTGGGCTGGGAGCTCCTCCTCTGGGAGTACAGCTGAGAAGAGGAAGCTGGCATACTAGGGATTGCCATTTTCTCCCTGTGGCTGATTTAGGAGGCAGGCTTGGCTAGATATGACATGGGGTGGGGGTTCTGAGGCATCTCCCCCTTTATTCTGCTGGATGGATCTAAATGGGCTAACTGCAGGTCCAACTATAGATCAGATAGTAGTGAAGGTAATATTGACATCTTACTTTAGCCTTTTCGGCCAATGGGTTGTCTCCAGGTCTTGCTTGCCAGGTAGTCTTTCATAGAACTTTTTGAAAAATATACATTTATCTATTTGAGAGAGAGAGAGCATGTGCACTTGTGCATGTGCACATATCCATGAGCAGGAGGGGCAGAGGGAGAGAGAGAGAGAAAGAATCTCAAGCAGATTCCATGCTCAGTGTGGAACCTGACATGGGCCTTGCTTCCAGGGCCCTGAGATCATGACCTGAGCTGAAACCAAGAGTCGAACATTTAACTGACTGCACCACCCAGGCGCCTCCTCATAGAACATTTTAAGTGAACATAAGTTAGGATTGTTTCCTCCGATTCCTCCTCTGATTCCTCTTCAGTCCTATTTTCAGATACAACTAGAATAAGCAGCAGATCCCTCAGGATCCTGCAATGTTAGGTTTGGTGAGACCAAGGTTCCTAGAGGAAAGGACTGCTCAGGCATATTCCCATTTAACTTTCTAGAAAGAGCTGGGTGATGCCAGAGTGGGTTATCTTGGTTATCTTGGGAGTCCAGGGCATTAAGTCCTAGGCCCACAAACTGGTCCTGGGGGTCTCAGCCCCTAGAGATTAACCTCTGTTGGTCACTGACTCCCAAGACCCCCAGATCTAGGCATAAGCAAAGCATGACATTTTGTCTTTGTTCTCTGTCCCAGGAAGAAAAAAAAAAATCAAATGATGCCATTTCCCCTAAATTGTCTGAATCTACTAGATATTCCTGAGCACACACTTTGGAGCTGCAACCAACTAGTCCAAAGGGACAGACTCACCTCCATCTCCCTGAGCCAGGACAACCTGCCTTCCTATTGAATATCATGACCTCATTTGTTCTGTGCTTCCGTGCCATAATCACATACTCAAAGTTAGTAGCTGCATGCAGTCATGCTAATTAAGTAATTAGGTATAATTGTGCTCACTGTAAATACACAGTAATTGGCTTAAAAAAAGTACTTGGGGGATAAGCATGTGCTTCAAGGTGGAGGAAGTGAAGAATGCTGAGACCCCCAACCTGGAGTAGCATCATTGCAATGCGGGCCTAGGAGAGGTTGCTCCCAACAGTTGAAAGTGAGGAGGACGTGGAGCAGGTCTTTTGTTTCCTGCTCAGAGCCCTGCACACAGAAGGACTACTTGTCTCCTTGGCATGTCCTCAGACTTGTCCTCAAGGAGTAGGAGGATTAACTCCCCTCTGGAGATCCTCTCCAGCTCAAGACTTCCCAGAGATACCATTCTCTCTTCTCTTCCAACTGGATTCTGGCATCCTGTCTGCTCTGAGTTTTTTCAGGATGGTAATTCAGAGTCAGCTAAGAAATACACACAGGGGTCAGAGAGGAATCAAAAGTGGGGCTTTATTGCTGGACTGGAGAAAATTGCTTGAACTTAAAGCCAAAGTGGGCTTCTTGATACCTCTGCCAAAGCTTGAACTTGAGATGCACACACAGGAGTTGCATCTGCACAGCAGATGTTCATCCAGTTGCGTGGAGGGCTATGGTCTGCCTCACCTTTTGCAAGTCAGGGAGTTCTGTTGCCCTCTGGAAAACCACGCAGCATGCAGGGACAATCTTCCTTTTCTGCCCTGCTCAGAAAAGAAATAGGATGGCCGGTGATGGACCCTGCTTGTCTCGTCCATCAGATACCTCACTCACTTCTCAGAGGGAGGAGCCAGGGGCCCAGGTTGAGGGAAAGGCTGGGGTTACTTCTCTTGTCTCCAAGGAGATAAAAACTACTCTTTTATGGACAGAGGCTAAAAGACGGGGAAGGAGAAAAAAGATTCCCCCTCCCCGTGGTTAGAGACAGCAGGGGGCTCTATCATTAGTGGTGGTCCCTATTAGTATTCTCTTTCCAAAAGCCCTTTTCCAGGAGAAAATGATCATCATTTCCATTTCCTCTGAATGAGCACATGAGTCATAATCCTGATGGGAGATTGCCAAAGAGGCCGGAGGTACTTGTTCCCTTTGTGCTATATTCTTCATGGTCAATAACTAAGACCCAAGTGCTACCCACCTCTTAGCCAGAAGCCCTGAGTCCAAATGCCCTTCCAGCTTCTCCTTAGCTGCCTTTAATGCTGTATGCTCTGAGGGATGTTAATAGGCATTTCTCAAAAACAATGTTCTGTGGTCGAATAAGTTCAGGAAAATGTGGATTAAGTAAGTGTCTTACTGTGGGATGCTGAGAGGCTTCAAGGATAAAGGTCATTGCAACTTTGCAAGAGGGGCCTTGGCTCTGCAGCACTTCCCAGATTTATTGAGCCTCTGAGCCTGATTCTTGAGGTATACCTGTTAACATCTTTGTGGACACAGATGTTCCGTGGATCACATTCTGGGCTGTTCTGGGGGTTTGGGGTTCTGTTTTCGCCTCCCCAGCAGATGTGGTAAGTCATCTGACAGAGTGCCCAGATGGGCCTGAACCCGTTTGGCATGTGTACTGTCACATTTCTTCCCAAGCCTCTGGGAGGGAGAGGAAGTGGCTGCGTTCCATGGGAATGCCCAGAGTTGGGGTGGTGGCATTCTTCGGGATTTCTGGCAGAGAGCTAAGTGCCCTTCATTCAAGTGGATCAGGGGGGTCTTTGTCTGTTGTTCTCTGCCTAGAAGCTTTTGCAGGTGCTTCTAACACTTCCTAAACCCCCAGATCCGGAGATGCTGGTCATGGCCAAATTTTCACTGCATTCCTGCTTCCTGCATTTCACTGTTTCCAGGCAGATTTGCCACTTAGGATTGAAATTTCAGGGAGCTGTTCCTAAGAAGAAATGCACAAAGATGCAAGATGCTGCCTCCCAAGCCACTGTTTCCAAATCATTGTGTGGAATGTCAAAGTACATCTTTATTTCAAGAAGGATATATGATGCTTTGGGCATGAAATAGGCCAGGGCAAGGTCTCAGCCAGCCAAGAGAGTGAACTGAACCCTTGGTTATACGGTGTCCTTTTTCATTAGAAAATAAAAGGAGTAGGGTGGGGAGAGGGCTGGTCCTAGATCTTGGTCCCAGCCTACCAGCTCCGTCACTGCATGACTATGGGCAAGACATCCATCCTCTCTAGACTTGAGATGAGAAAATGTGAGCACCTTAGCTGATATTTTGTGAGATGAAGTGGTGCGAGAATTTGGAAGTGCCCTGTCAACTTGCCTAAGTGACATATACATAATCATTCTTCCCTTGACAACAGTATTTTTACAACTGTTTTTACAATCCCTGATTCAAATATGCTGTTGGGGGAAACCAGCTTGGTGGTGTCAAAAATAGAGATTTTCAAAGCCTGATGATATTTCTCAAAAGACAAACATCCTTCCCTCCAATGACTTCTTTTCCCCAACTCTAAGAAATAGCATTTTATCACCCAGTTCTACAGCCACAGAAATGCTCATAGGAGTTAGGGCTGTAATATGTTGGTTGTCAGGAAGTAATTGGTGTAGATGAGTAATGGGCTCAGGCCAATTTCCGTTTGGGTTAATGAGACTGAAAAACTGTGAGCCCAACTTGAAGGTGGTAGACAGATTCATGGTGGGATTCTTTTGTTTGGTTAGCTTTTTATTCTTTATTTTACCCTTCTCCTGGTCAGCAAACATTATTTCGTTGAAACTACAGCACCCATAAGCCTCCCTGCTTTTCTGTATTCCTATCCAAGTGCCTCACATTGAGTTACTTATATGTCCATGCCCTCATGGTACCCTCTGTACCATGATGCTTTGATGCTCAAGTGACTTCCTGTTTTGCTTGTTATTTAAAAAAAAAAAATTTATTTATTTATTTGAAAGAGAGAGAGAGAGGACGAGTGAGGGGGAAGGTGCTGAGGGAGAGGGAGAAGCAGGCTCCCCTCTGAGCAGGGAGCCCAATACAGGGCTCAATCCTAAGATTCAGGATTGGATCCAGGGATCAGGACCTGAGCCAAAGGCAGATGCTTCACCAACTGAGCCATGCAGGCATCCCTTTGCTTGTTCTTAAACATGAGTATACAACTCCTTCATTCTTTCTCCGCAAACATACATGAGACCTCCATACACAAATATACACGTATGTGGGTCTTGCCATATTTGCACACCTATCTCATGTTTTGGACACTGATTGTATCACTTGATACAAGTGATACAATCACAATGGTCTAGTACTTTGGCTGCAAGTACTAGACCATTGTGAGCCACTGGGCTTCCAAGAAAGAAACAGAGCATCACATAACTCAAGTAAATAGCCTAGGAAAGGTGTCTGGTGAAGGAGGGCTTTGGATCTGCTCTTCCATGATTTTCTTGCCTCTATCTTTCTGTGTTTTGCTTTACTACCAAACTGGCTCTCCTCATGGTTACAGAACGGTTGCAGCAGGTTCAGCCATCAGCACTAAACCCAGGGACCAAGGACAGCACAGAGTTGTCTCTTCTTAGGTGTGGATTGGAATTGACAAAACCTTTCCCTGAAGCCCCCAGCAGTCTTTCCCTCTTGTCTTCTGGGCCAGAATTAGGTCATCTTCCTAAAGCAGTTTGCCCACAAAGGGAATGGAATTACCACAAGCACCCTAGGCCCTTCTAGATTGTCCTCTGGACTTGAGGATAGAACTCACTTCTCCTGAGGCATAGAGCTGCCTGGAGGGGAGTGGGCAGATACCTCCACAGGGTTCTGTTAGCAGGGAAGACACGAGAAGTGGCTGTTAGAAATAACAGTGGCTGCCACTTTAGTCCTCTCCAAGGGTAGACCATGTTCACCTCATCATTCTGCCTCACAAGTGGTGGCTGTTGTCTGCTCCCCTGAGAGTGAGCAGAGGCCTCTTGGGGTAGAGGTGGGAGGAGGAGGGTGAGGACACTGATCCTGTGTCAGTGCTACTCGTATTTTTCCTTTTAGGGAGAGCAGCCTGGTAATTTGTGGTTGTCGTCAGTGCTGTTCTGGTCTGGAAAACAGTTCTGCTAATTTTCAAGGCTATACTTACATGCCCGAGCAAAGAAAGATTCCTTCATGTGGCTGTAGCTGGATATGATGATCTCAGCCGAGCAAACTGTTAATTCCTGGGAGCTGCTGTAGGGTCCTTTGGGAGCATAGTTTCTGGAGAGTAGGTGGGAGCAGGGGGTGGTGAGGAGAGAGTAAGAGGGGAGGGTGTGAGGAGCGTAGCAGTAACCTCTGCTGGGTACCTGTCAGTGCCTGTTAACAACCAGGCTCTGAACTTTAGGTACATTAAAACAATCATAAAATCTTTCACTGCATAGTGTTTACTCTCGGGCATTGAAAACAGTTTAACTCTAATAGATTATTTCACTTTTACGCACACTATAAGGTAGGTGCTGTTACCTTTCCCCATTTCGTTGATAAGGAAGCTGAGACGCAGGACAGGTTAAGACGTTTGCTACAGGCTCCCAGCTGGGAAGTGACAACACCGTGGTGTGGCACAGCCTGCCACCCCCTCTTGCCCTCGTGAGGTTTTTTTTACATGAAACCTACCTGGATTGGTAGTGTTGTGACCCACCCCCCACCTTGAAAGATGAGGAAACTGAGACTCAGGGAAGCTAAGGTATTTGCCCTGAGGTTGCTCTCTGGTCATGGCAGAGCCAGGATACACACTCAGTGTATCCTGTGCCCTGGCCCCGGGCTGCCTCCCCTCACCATTAGCTGACTTTCACCCATCTGCACCCCCCTTTCTGGGAAACTGAGGATGGTCTCACAGGTTTGCAGACAGATGCTAGCTTGGGTGGCCTATGAGGCCTGCCATAGAGTCAATAGAAGGCAGTCCCTTTCTAGGCACTTCCTCTGTAGGCAGCCCCCTCCTCTTCATTTCTACCCCAGGAGGCCATCTGGAGCCCCAGAGGGGGGCCTCTCAGAGCAGGGTCCAGCTAGCCACAGGCCCTGGAGGTGACACCAGGGCTACACAGAAGGAGGCAGATGAAAGGACTTAGAGCTAAGTTGCCCTCTTTGTGGGCCAGGCCTCCCCTTATCCTGTCCCTGGTGGCCGTGTAGCTTAATTTGTTGCCCAGATTGTGGCCAGCCAGGCCTCTCACCAGGCACTGCGTTAGCACCCATCCCCAGACCTAGAATTCCTGGTGATGCAGCAACTCTTCGCTTTGGATTCTGCTGAGTCGGGCAGCCCTAATGCCACCGGTAATGAAGAAGTGTTGGGACTAAACTCCTAATGGCTCATTGATTGGTTGAATTATGCTCAGTGTAATTCTGAAAATAGATTTTAAATATGTGCTTGGGGATTTGTGGGGATTTGTTACTTAAGAGCTTTAACTCAGTCGTGGCTGGTTTGACCAAGACATCCACGCTCTCAGGCTACATTGGTGCCATGCTGCTCACCTTGGTAAGAACTATCCCCCGGGCCAAGAAACATGCCAGACGGGAGTGAAGACAGGTGTGGAAAGGTCTCCTTCCCCTTAATACACTCCCTTGGGCAGGGGGCTTGAGAAGGTCATCCTGGTTGACCCAACCATCACAAACCTCTCCATATATTTAGAGTGGATGGAGACATGTAGATTCTGGATTCTCCTTTATGTGTCCTCTGAAGTTACGGAGTACAGAATGTCGACCTCCTTCTAATGGCAAGTTTTCACAAAGGGAGGCCTTCAGAAAGGCTCAGTGTCTCAGCTTGTTGGCATTTTCTGGCATCACCTGGTCTACCCTCCATCCTTGACTTCCAGGTCTAAGGAGGGAGTGGCATGAAGGGTCTGGTGCTGGGCTTTGGACACCTATGCTTCTTTTTGTTACTGTCAAGTTAATCTGCAGACAATAGGAAAAAGAAGCAGATAATACAGAGACCTCCCAACCTAGCTGTAATTACCATCCTTATCTACTTTTTTAAAAAGATTTTATTTATCAGCTAGAGAGCACAAGTAGGGGGAGCTATGGAGGGAGAGGGAGTCCCCACTGAGCAGGGAGCCCAACACCGGGCTTGATCCCAGGACACTGGGATCAGGACCTGAGCCGAAGGCTTAACCAACTGAGCCACCCAGGTGCCTCATCCTTGTGTACTTTTTTCCTGCTAGCCTATCAGGGACCTAAAACACCTTGGGGCGGAGTGGGCCAGAAACCAATGACAGATGTCCTGGCTGAGCCTCCATGAGGTATAGTAAGACTGTATTTCTGAGGGGACATTGGTCAGCGGTCTTTTTTTCAGAGCTTCTAATGCTACTCCTCCATTTTGACCTCTATCTGAAAGACATTGTTTCCTTATACCCTTCCCTAGGGTACTTTATACCCAACCAGTCATTAGAAAAAATGATATCCTTAGGGAAGAGACGAAGTAAAAACAAAACCTGGAAGAAAAGAAAAAAAAATTATGCTCGGCTCTAATAAAGAAATTACTGACGTTCTACATTATGAACTGTATTAATTTTTAATGGCTGAGAAAGGAGTTGATTTATAATGCATCCTTCTCGGCTGCAGCGCCTGTCCCCAGCTAATAAATAAATGACAGGTCTCTTGTATTAAAAGTATCCGTCATTTTACACTGTTGGAATGTAAATGGCAGAGGCGTTGAGTGAGAGGCTCCTGGGAGCCGGTGTGCCCTGCTGTGCCCAGTCACAGAGGGAGCTGGTCATGGAGGTTGGCCTCGCTCTCAAACAAGACAGAAGCTCATTTCTTCCCCTTGGTCTCAGCAAAGTGACCCAAATAGCTCCAGCTCTTGTGGTCCAGGGGAGAGTTCATAAGAAGGGGTAATGCTATGCTTAGGAACAGTTCTGTTGGAAAATGAAGTTCCTGGTCCTTAAAGCGCCACGGCCCATGACTTCTCCCTGCACGTCTTGACCAGGCACCGCAGGATCACATGTCAGTGGTTGATCCTTTGTTGAGCTGATGTGTGACTCACAACTCTGGTTCACCATTCTGGGACTCATTTAAAAAAAAAAAAAAAAAAAGGTAATAAAATAAAGCCTATTATTTGTCTCTGGTTTTAAAGTAGTTCTATATTTATTGGAAATATTTTGGGGGAAAATCTAGAAAAATGTGGAGAAGCAAGAATTACCCCCACACTGCACCCAGCGATGAATGCTGTGAACATGTTGATGCACTGCCTTCCAGTCTTTTTTTCCTCGCAGAGATACATAAACACAAACAAATAACACACGCAGACATGTATACAGCAACACATACGCTTGTGTTATGCAAAACGAGATCATAGTTGGCATACGGTTTTGTAATCTGAATTTGTCATTTAGCAATATGTCCTGGACCTTTCTTCCATATCATTAAAAATCATGCAGTTATTTTTAGTGGCTCGTGTATGTTTGGCCAGGGCTGTTTTCACATTGGTGCTGTGTAGAGCTGGCAATCAGTCAATCAAAACGCACTTCTCTGTTCTCTATCACAGTGCCAACTCCAGAGTCAACACAGTGCGGGAGAAAAATGAGGACAAAAGATGGGTTTTGCACAGAGCTCATAATTATGGAGCAACCTAGCTGCAGCATCAATGCGGTGAGGCTGAGAGAGGAACAGAGTGGCATCGTCCCCATATGAGAGAGGCCAGACTCCAGCTGGGGAGAGAGGCCTCCTCCAGTTCCTGGTGATCTAGGAGTCAAAGCATGTCTCAGAGACCCATGTCACGGGGACCCTGCAGCTCAAGGGGCCAGGTGTGCAGAGCGAGCCCTGGCTTGTTTAAAGTAGGGAAGCAGGGGTTTGGGTGAAGGTGGGCAAAGGATGGAGGATTTGAGCTTTCTCTAGAGCCAGGCGGAATTTAGACAGGCAGAGATCCTGGAGCTCAGGAGCTTCCAGGCCATAGTGGCAGGAGCTGGAAGCAGAGACAGGCTTTGCAGGGGCAGGGATGGGAGGTCACGGGAGCCTGGAGAAGAGCCCCTTGGGCGGAGGGAGCAAATCTTGTGCATGTATTACACAGTCTAGGTTATTGAAGCAACAGTTATGAATTTATTCATAGCATTTGCATTTAAATAGTTCCAGTCTTTATTTACCACAGTTGACATTGTTATCAGTTTCTCAGAAACAGGTAATGACTTGAGAAGTAAAGGCGCTACGGACATTATAATAAAAGAGGTAAAACAAAGTAGGTGATTCTCGTTGAATTTAGGGACTGTTTGAAGCAGACACAGAAAGACCCCTTGTGCCTGAAAGAGCACCAGAGAATGAGAGAAATTTAGCGATTGCTGCCAGCAGGTTCGACAATTTCTGATTTATTTATATTGTCTTCATAGGCTTATGAAAATGGAAGTTTGCCTGGATTTTGAGACTAGCATTTCTTTCCTTCCACATACGAATTTATTTCTTGATTTGTTGTGTGCATTTCTAAACATAGATAGACTAATGCCTTTCGCTCCTGGAAAAGAAAAGAAAAGAAAAGTCTCTGAAGCTGGTAAGAAGAGGAATCAGAGACCATGTTCCTATGAAGAATCTGCTCCTGTGTTGCAGGAGAGATATGCAAGGCAGAGTCCCAGAGGCATTCGTTCCTCAAGTGTTGGAGAGAGCCTGTTTGCCAGGGTCAACAATGGCCATTCCAGATAAAGCCCTGGTTGGCCCTGGTTTTAGAACCAGTCAGTTGCCATTACAGTATGACCCTCACTTAGATTTTTGCCTTCAAATCTTGGACCTGAAGTTATTCTGGCAACAAGACTTGGCTGCAAGTCTTTTTGAAGAGAGTCTGGGTTCGTAATGGCATTAAACAGGAGGCAAACTCGTGGCTAGACATTTATTTGATTCTCATGCAGCTTTCTTGTTACTTCATCAGCTCACAATGGGGTCAGCCCATTTCTACTTTTCAACTTCTAAATGACTTCATGTGCAGTTAACAAACAGCACACTGGGGTTTCTCTTCCTTTCATTCTTTCTGTGGAGGGCTGGAGGTTATAGTGTCGCCAGCATATGGGTCTGTCCCTCTAGCATTTCAGGGGCAAACCCTAGCTGATGGCTCACTGGGTGGAGAGCCTGGGCTAGGAAAGGTTTCCATTCCACACCACCCATGACCTGTTTCAACTCCCACCCAAAGGAAGATGGTGTTAGTAATTTTTAAATTTCCTGCCACGATACAGTTTCAGCTATCCACAGTGGAGCTTCAGAAGACCATTGTTCTTTTAAGACGGTGGTTCTCAAAGTGTGGTCCCCAGACCAGCAGCATCAGCATCACCTGGAAACTTGTTAGAAATGCAAATTACTAAGATCACCCCTTCAACACCCCTCACCCCCTAAATCATCAACTCCGGGGTGAGGCTCAGGGATGTGCATTTTAATAAGCCCTCCAGGTGATTCTGATACACACCAAAGGAATAAGAAGCATTGTGTGAGATTCTTGCTTCCCCCGCTCCCCCAATCTGAAATATTTGAAGAAGTTGAGATGTGTTTCAATACAATTGTTGGTGGTATTTAAAAAGTAGTACTATTTCAGTAAACATTTATTGAGCATCTGCTAAGCTCTAGATACTATATTGGGTGCTGTGAGGACAACGAAGCAAAGAAATAGGTCATTTTGATATGATTGCTTTGTTACAAATATCTTAAAGACAGTTTTGGGGCAATTATAACATAAACAAGAGACCCTCATCTTATTGCTTATCCTCACCCCTCTATGACTTCTGTGCCATCCCTGGCTTCTCCATGTGGGGCATTTTGTCAAGGCTTAGGATCAGTGTTTTGAAAGTGAGAAATAAGTATGGACAAGGTGTAGGGAGAGGCCAGAGATGGGGTCAGGATGTCAAGTTTGTGTGTTACTTGGGAATAAGAAAGCAAGTATAAAGATTTTTATTTCAGGCTGTGTAGAAATGCTTCCCATATGTCCAGACTCCATGTCCTAGCAGCCCTGTCAAAATGGCTTCGTTGGATTAAACCTGTTCATCTAGAGATCCATCGTCTGGTGGGGTTGTGGATGACTTAGAGGTGGCAAGATGGGAATCAGCTAGCTGAGTGTGAACTTCTGCAAGGCAAAATGTGTGCATTCCGCTTCCTGGCCCATGAGGCCATGGAGCATGAGGAGCTTGAGCCGTGTAGGCTTGAGCACAGGAAGCCGGATTTGCTGCTTGCCACCTCACTGAGCCTCCATGTGTCCATCATAAAGTAGAAATAATGGGAGGACCTGCCTTACCAGGGCATTCTATGTATTAAGTGAGGGAATGTGTGCAAGGGACTTGGAACAGTTGCCTGCACTTGGGACAAAATCACTCAATTCTATTGGGCTGTTTATACTGTTATTATAGTCTGCCTTAGTTACACTGAAAAAGGAATCTTTAAATGTCACAAAAACAGGTCTGCCCTACGAGGTCATCTGGGAGTATTTATTTGGTCCCGCAGATTTGGTTTGACATCATTTGCAAGTAACTTGTTGGTGGGAAATGTCTCCCCACATGGAGCCAGTGTCACATTATACTGATGTCATTCAGTGCCCAGCTTATATGCAGGTAGCCAGGACCCGTGTATCTTCAGTCCTGGCTTTTCCTCAGAGTAGACCCCAACCATGACCCAGGCCCAAGCTTCACCTCATTGCCAAGGTTGAGGAGGTGATTTTTGCCAGAAAATCTCAGATTAGTGAGAATTTAATCATGATTTTCAGAAGTTCTGAAAATAGACAAATACAGCAAATGCCCCTTAATATATTGGATGTACATGTAACCTTTTCCTGTTAAATATGGAAATGTACACATTTTTAAAGTCCTTCGAATTTTGAGTAGATCTACATTCTAATCAGTTCCTAGCTAAACTTTCTCAAATTCCTTTCTATTTTGATTTTTTAAAAAGATTTGATTGATTGAGTGTGAGTGTGAGCAGGAGATAGAGGGAGAGAGAGATCTCAAGCAGACTCTCTGCTGAGCATGGCGGCCAACATGGGGCTCCATTTCATGACCCTGAGATCATGGTCTGAGCTGAAATCAAGAGTCAGATGCTCAACTGACTGAACCTGCCAGGCACCCCTATTTTGAGTTTTTAAAAGCAAGCCGGGGACTTGGTTTTTCTGGTGGTGAATGCTTAACAATGAGGAGGAATTATAGGCAGCAAGAGTGGAGAGGCAACCAGGCAGAGGGAAGAGCATATGCAAAGCTGCAGAGCTGTGTTCTGGGAAGAGTCAGTAGTCCTGAATGAGTGGGGTATAAGGTAGCTGCAGAGCCAGGTTATACTGGCCTGTGTGCCATGCTTGTTGATCCCAAACCATTTCAAGATAATAATGGAGGAATGACAGGAATATCCTCCAACAAGCTGTGGACCAAAAAGAAACAAGAACATTTGTCAAAAAAGATGAATATTTCCCCCTTCTTTCCATAGCATAAGGGTGGCAGTGTTGTATGATGGCAAGAACTCTGAACTGAAAGTTTAGAAAAAGCCAGATTGAAGTAACTGCTATGAACCTACTATGTATGTGTGTGTGTAAATTCGGAGGTAAAAATACATTTTGCTCTTTTTTGTTCTAACATTTGTGATTTCTGTTCGTTGGACTTTAAGTGGATGAAAATACATTGTGTATCTTTTAAAATAAAACTCTCTTTATTTGATGTTTATTAAATTGCTTTCAGGAATAACACCTGTTAGCAGTATGTGAATATCTTTGTATTATTCATCATTTACAATTAAAAAAGGGTAGTTTAATTCTTCTCAAACTTCTTCTACTTCAGGAAAAATATTAAAAATCGTGGAGAAAGGACTGCCAATGTACTTCACATAAATTTTTCTCCTTTCCTCAGGATATTCATATCTTAAATCATCATTGAGGTGGTGGTTGGAGCCTTGGGAATGAAGCGAAATGATATGAAACGAGAAAGCATAGAGAGGAGCACAAGCTCTAAACTAGTGCTCTGGGCTGGGCTGTGAGTTAGGAAGGGGGAGGGAGTCTTAAAAGAACAAAGAATAAAGAAAACATGTGCAAGGTGCTCAGCACTTAGTATTAGCATCATAAATTGAATAGGAGTTACTGATCATCAGTTAATGATCATGATCATGATCATCAGAATTACCCTCATATTTTCAACCACATGGAGAATTAATTAATTAATTAATTAAGAATTAATTCCTTGAATATGTCACTGAGGTTGAGGTGTCTCCTTGACTAACCTGTCCCTCAGCTGGAGGGCCAGAGAGGCCGACAGAGAAGGACACCAGGAGTCTGTTCTGTAGTTGAGCATTGACATTGTTCTCCTTCAGTCTTAATTTGTTTCTTCTGTGGGCCCCAGAATGAGGCTTGTCTGTGAAGTCTGGGATATATGAGCTGCTGCCAGTGGAAAGGGGATCTTCCAGCAGGGATTGCAAAGGGAGGTGATGGTCATGGAGGTGGATCTTATTTATTCCATTTCCCGGTAGTGGTCAAGATAATATTTCAGTAACTGATATGACTTTATGAATAATGGAGCATGGATCAAAGATACTGTAGCATCTGTTTAATATGAAAAATTGCTGGGGGCAGAACCCTGGTTACTCTTCACTGCAACTCCACTACTACCAAGAATCTTGATTGCCAGGAGACTGGGGTCGAGGACAGAAAAATAGACTCACTTGCTGGAGTCACAGAATATAAAATGTGACATGCTTGAAGGTCACCTAGTCCTGTGGATACTGAATATGTATCCTCAATTGTCTGCATTTGAATAGTCTGGGAGCTTTTAGACACCACTTGGATCCTGGACTCCCACCCCAGAATCCTGGTTTGTGGTCTAGGAGTGAGCCTGCCAGCTTCTCATGGGGATCAGATGCACATGCACATTTGGCATTCACTGATCTCGTCCGGGCTTGTTGCTTTACATATGGGGAAGCCCTATGTGGTTAAGCCCCTTGTCCCGAGAGATACTATATTTTGGGTGACATCGGTAGAATTAGAACCAGGTGCTCTACCTTATTTTTCACTTATATTTTCCTCCTAACATCCTACACATGGGTGGTTCTTCCAGAAGCACCTTTGTGCCTCTCTCAGGCTCTGCAGTATATCCCCTCTTGGTCACTGTCAGTATTCTGCTCTTTTTCTTCTACCAGATAGGCCCAATTCAGATTAATTTTAGCTCCTTCCTTTTTGGGGACACTTTCCTTCTGAAAAGGAACCTTTTCCCCCCCTACTTGTATGAAAATATTTTGGTTCCACTTCTCTACAGAGCTGTGGCTAAGTCATCCTAGTAGACCATTCCAGGGCAAATGCTCCTGTCCACGATGCTGGGGAGCTACAGCTGTGAAGGGACATTTGCCTGGTAAGCAAGGACTCCTGGATATGGCAGCATCATGGGGTAGAAGGAGCCTCAGGTGTCTGATCCATCGACCCAATTTGCAGATGAGGTCACTGAGGCATAGAAAGGTCGAGTGGAAAAAAAAAAAAAAAAAAAGAAAGGTCGAGTGGTTTGCCTAAGAAACATAGGTGATTTGTGTGTGGAAGAGAGAAAGAATTAAAACTCAGGTCTTCAAGATTCCGGTGCCCAACCCTTAAGTTGATTCAAATAAGCACATTTCTAATAGAAGAATTCCATTCACCTGGAAACAGGATGAAGGCAGGAGATAAAGCAGGTTTCCTGAATGCAAGTATTGTCTTATGTTTCAACAAAGTCTGCATTAGAAAATCTCAAGATTGAAGGAGGCATGAGAGATCTTTCTATGCATGTGTCTCCTTCACCTCCTTTGCAGGTGGTCACCCAATCTCAGTTCCTTCTTCTAGGGACCAGAAGCTCCCCTTTCCAGGTTGGTCCAGCCCACTCAAGCAGTTCTGACTGTGAGACAGTGACCCTCTCTTGACTTGGGAGTCAGCCTTCTAGGGACCCATCCCCTGGACCTCACTGTTCTACCTGGAGCCACTCAGTAAACAGGGCCATGTGGCAGGCAGGACACTGGCTTTGACACTAGGCAGACCCAACTGCCAACTACCAGTTGTGTCACTTGGATAATCCACTTCTGCTTTTTGAGCCTTGTCTATAAAACAGGGTACCAAGATGCCTGTGTCAGAATCACCATGAGCCTAACACAAGGTGTCTTGCACATTGTAGCTACAGCACGTCCCAGCACAAGAAGGCTCTTGGCTCATGCTCTTCCCCATGTTGGAGGCCCATGGTCATGTCTCCCCTCTTTTCACACTAAACCTTAACACAACCTTCAGTGACCATTCAGGTGGCGCCCATGGAAATGGCCCATGGAAATGGCCCATGTGCTCTTGGCAGCCTCCCAGCATGCCTCTCCTTTGAGCACTCTTACGGGGTGGGCCTCCTCCTCCATGTATGAGAAAGGGAGCCATGAAAACTACCTTTGGTGTTACTGTCATGTCTGTGAGACCGTGCTGTGTTCAGAATCCACATCCTTAGGGACTGTCAGTGGGATGTGCATTTGTGAGTCTGTGTATGTGCACGTGTGTGCGTGAGCACGTGTGTCTCCAGCCGTGTGTCTTTGCGTGCTTCTCTCTGAAGGTGATGTGCCTGTGCTTGTGTGTGTTTTCCATTAGTCTTAAAGCCACAGATATCCTGGCACATTTTTTTGTATCGGGGAGAGGCTCACTGCTGCTTTCAGTACCAGAATTCCATCTCAGGGGTCAAGGCTTCTCAGATCATACCTTATTTTCACCTGAAGCCACATGTGTGCCCATGGAGGGCTGCTGCCCCCAGACAGAACTGCCTCTCTGCCAAGGCTGCCGCCTGCTGCCAGCAATCCCTTTCATGGGATCTGTGGATGTGTGCAATGATCGCCATCAATCCTCTTTCCACCAGCTCCTGGTAGGGCATGGCAGCTCCTGGTAGGGCTTGGTGTCACACCCGGTGCTCCTCAAGGAAAGCTGTCTCCATCACTAATCTGAAAAACACTTTGCCACGGAGACACCTGAGACATGTAGGATATTAATAGCTGCAAAAGTCTCATCTCTATGTAATTTAAATCCCTTTCCTGAGTTCCACTCTGATGGAGGGAGTGGGAGAAAAGGAGAGAAAAGCCTAGAATAAGTCTGAGAGGTTGTGGAAAAAAATTTGGGGGGAGGATGACTGAAATATTCTTGTTTAATCACCCACCCTGCTGCCTGCTGGATTTGGTGAGGAGCAAATTTTAATTTTCTTTTTTTAAAATCAGGGGCTATTTTGACAATTACAAATGCTGCAAATTACATGTGTTCTGAGATTCAGCAGTCCTGTGAGAAGCTCTGGAGGAAGGGGTTCCTCTCTAAAAGAGTTTGGGAAATGCTGTATAGCTTTTGTGCCTCCTAGCACACCCCAGTGCTTGACAGCATATTTGAGGACAAGAGGCCCTTCCTGGACAGACTTGTTATGCTTTGGTTATCCTTAGATTTCCCGTATTTCTTTGAAGAAGGATCCCTTCAAATGTACACCATGTCTCTAGTAGGTTGTTCATAATGTTGAAGAGTAAAAATCTTAGATGAGGGGAAGTGGAGTGTTGTGGAGATTAAGGTACAGACTGTATAGTTGTGGAGGGAAATGTGCAGGTCCCTGGCTCATGTAAGTAAGGGGAGGGGAAGGCTCCCTACCAATATCTTTTACTGGTGTCCTATCTGTTAGGTTGTGTGATATATGGATGTCAGTTTTTCTAGGACTTGGAGAATATCAAAGAGGCCTATTCAGAGTTAAAATATTAACTGGAATTGAGGTTATCTATTCTCTTCATAGAGTCTAAAAGTTTTTACAAATAAAGAAAGTGGGTTCCCACAGACTGCAGTGGGGTAAAATCAGATGGCTTTGTGAAGCAGTCCATAAAGACCAATGTGACTTTAGGGCAGATAAATTCTAGGCTTTAGAGATAGGCCTATTGCCAGACCCATTGATAGAGTCATTGACTGCTGTGTGGCGAGATTGGCAAGTCCTCAA
Organism: Canis lupus baileyi; assembly: GCF_048164855.1. Lineage (NCBI taxonomy): Eukaryota > Metazoa > Chordata > Mammalia > Carnivora > Canidae > Canis > Canis lupus. Next base: position 52,731,858 of record NC_132839.1, on the reverse strand, counting down.
AAGACTTTTATCCTAACACAAGTATCCCAGGTGGTGACATTATTACTTCACGGGCTCATGTGGGACCATCAGACATCTTGACTGACCTGGAGGTCAAGCGCATAAAGTGCCTAGTTCTTCTCAGGGAAATATGGTGGCCTCTACTTAGGCCTCTCTGCGGGTGTCAGTGTATTCCAGAGAGCATGGATCAAGAAGACCAGTGTATGTGCCTAATGGGATGGGTCCCAGTGAGCAAGGAGCCCGGAGTCAATAGAGGGAAAAGAATGCAGTAGAAAACCTTTGGTGTTATACAAAGGTAGGATTCAATCCCAACGCTACTACTGCCATATCTTTACACATATTACTTAACCTCACTGAGCTTCATTTCTCTCCTCTGTAAGATGGGAATAATAATAAATGACATTTTGCCAGGCATCTGGAAAATGAAATGGCATGCCATTTCATATAAGGAATATTCCAATGCTATGATAGTCTATCCACTCCTTCTGCTGACCCTGATCAAGAGAAGTTGATGGTGAGACCATCATTTACTGGAGTCAATCTTCCCTCACTATTTCTACAACTTTGATAGCATTTCAGGGCTGAGTTGCATAGAACCTTTAGGTATGACCTCTCACGCTCTGAACACACCTGCTAACTTCTAAACATTTTCTGTCTCCTTAGCTTTCCCTGGTGTTTTCGTATCTTTCTTGCCCTGTGGGAGGCAGTGGTGTACACACTCTTTTTGATGCAAATGTTCCTTGAATTGGCACAAGGGTAGGACAATGTGTTCTTTTTCCAATAGTTGTTTTAATAATGCTTGGCAGTGTGTTGGTATTTTTGGCCAGAGTAGCGCATTTTGAGACCATATCCTCAAGGAATGCTTTTCAATCTGTCCTAAGTCTCTTTTCTAGGCTGCATAGTTTGGATTTTCCATTGATGAAAAGCACTTCCCTTTTCTTGCCCACATGAAAGTTTATCTGTCCATTTTCTGGGCCACTCCTATCCCTCCGTGTTGCCCAAGGCACATGTAAAAAATCTCTTGGGATCTTCCTGTACTTTATGCCTTTAAAAAAAAAAAACACTATATTACCTGGAAGAGCGTAAGGTTCTAAAAACCAGAGGTACTCTGGTATAGTCTCTCTTGGGGTTCAAGGATGCCAGAAGGTACATTGAGGATGAGGAGAGCAGGTAAAGAGTAAAGGAGCTTATGATGGGTGAAGTGAGGGGCATCAGACCAGGTGGAGGATGGTACAGATACTGAGAGATAAGACAGGTAAACTAGAACCCAGTCAGGGGCACAGCAAACAAAAGCACCCCCAAGAAAGCCAGATAGGCTAAGAAGGATACCTGTCCTGTCTCTCTTTTATTGTGAGTATGTGGCCCTGAAGCAAGTGATTCTGCTCTTGACTGTGGAAGGATTTCCAAGAGATTCTGACCAGTCTCCCCACTGCGATGATATAGCTCCTCAATTACCATGGAGACTTCCATTTTAAAAATAGCCACTGGGTGGAATCTTAGTGCAAAAAAAAAAATATGTCCAAATATATCATAGCAGTTGGTTCCCTACACCCTTGTGCCTATTTACTCCCTTGAGGATTTTCATCAGGTTTGACTTTTCCTTATGAAGAACGTGTTTATTCCTCCATATGTTCCATTGGCTTAAGCAATGAGTGATTCCCTGGTTGAAAATGTGTTACATGGTCCTCTTGCTTCTTGGAGGAACAGAGTGTTGTAGTAGTTAGGTGTGTGGCTGCTGGAGGCATCTCGCCCGGTTCAAATCTCAGCTGTGCCTCCTAGTAACGGTGTAACATTGAGGAAGTTACTTCACTTTTCTCTGTGTTTAGTTCTCTCATCAACAAAATTAGGCCAGTATGGTACCTGCATCTTGGAATTTATGTGGTTTAAAGGAAGTAAATCCTGACAGGCACTCAGAACAATTCCTGGCACATAGTGGGCCCTCGGAATGTGCTAAGATTTTTCTTTAGGGAGCTCTGAATCACCTTTGCATGCAGTTTACCTTTGTGGCCTTGGTTCTCCACAAAGGCACATGAACAAGTTAGTCCACAGGTCTGCAAGTTCATAATGTTGCTTCAGAGCTCCAAGGTGTTCCTTCTAGGCCTCCTAGTTTATCTCCACATAGTTGTCCACTAGATTCAGAACATTCTCCTTATGTGCTCCACATCTGTCAGCTTCAAAAGATGATGAGGGATATCTTAACATTTGACTGCCTTGGTAAAGAATTAGTCAAGTAATGCAAAAATGTTTATCTCCCTTGCCCCCTTCTTCTTCTTCTTTTTTTAAAGATTTTATTTATTTATTCATGAGAGACATACGGGGGAGGGGGGTGGGGGCAGAGACACAGGCAGAGGGAGAAGCAGGTTCCATGCAGGGAGCCTGACGTGGGACTCAATCCCGGGTCTCCAGGATCAGGCCCTGGGCTGAAGGCGGTGCTAAACCACTGCACCACTGGGACTGCTCTTTTTTTTTTTTTTTTTTTTTTAAGATTTTATCTATTTATTCGTGAGAGAAGCAGAGAGAGAGGCAGAGACACAGGCAGAGGGAAAAGCAGGCTCCCTGTGGGGAGCCTGATGGGGGACTTAATCCCAGGACCCTGGGATCATGACCTGAGTCAAAGGCAGATACTCAACCACTGAACTACCCAGACACCCTTCCCTTGCCTCTTTCTCAACCCTAGGCCTACCTTTTGCTCCGTGATTATTGAATGGAACTAAGGATTCACATACTGGCGTGCTGCCCTTGGTAGAATGAAAGTCTTCTCTCTGGCCTTGGAGGATTTTGCAAAATGGCCCTTGAGTGTTTGAGACTCCCTGAATAGACCTTCATTTGGACTTGCTTGCTAATCTCCCCAGTCATCCTTTCTCTTTTTTTAGCTTGGGCGGTTTGCTTTTTGTTTTTGTTTTTTAATATATCCATATCCTAGTTTTCATAGGCTGAGATTCACCTGATTAGCCATGCTTGTTTTCATTTTTCTGTTGGGTTTTAAAGACCTTGGTATTTTGATTCATTGGAATCTTATTTTCCCTGGGCTTCTGGTAAATTTCAAATACACACACACAAACACACACACACACACACACACAGTATCTCGGGTTTTCTGTTGAGTCTTAGTTTTTAAATACTGTTTCTCTCCATTTCAACAGAAATGGAGAATGCTAACAGTAATTATATACCTATTTGTCTTTTGTTTTGTTATTCCAGGATCAAATATCTAAGGATTAAAGCGGAGATGCCAAAGATTCTCCAACTGGCAATTCCTAGTTTTGTAACCGATGAGGATATTGATTGGGATAGGAGTCCCCTGTCTTGCTGGTCATTCCTAGAAGCCTCAGCAGGGATGGAGGTTGGGCACATAAATAAACATTATGAACAGCTTCACCATTTCCTTGAAGGAAGAGTCAGGTTGCTGGTGGAAATGTCTTGAATAAGATCTTCCATTATCCATCCTTGACAGAACTTATGTTTATTCTTTGAGATTTTATGGTGGTACAGTGCTTCTGTAAGATCCTGAGTGCTTTATAGCTTAAGGAGTAGAGAAAATTCAAAACAGCTCAGTTCTTAGATTTTCAGTTTGAAGAAATAGTATTTTTCATAAAGAGGAAATCCTTTTCACACTACCAATGACCTTCTCTATGAATACCTCCCACGAAGACCTCTCATGAATACTTCTCCATGAATACTTCCAATGATGGGGAGTTCAGAACCTCCCATGAGCCATTATTATATCAATGCATAAATATTTATACTTTTTAAAGTTTATTTTTTATAAAATATTATTTTCATTTAACAGCTGGTGCACATTTGTGGATTGGAAGACTTGCTATTGTTAAGATGGCAATACTTGCAAACTGACTTATAGATTCCACATGGTTGATGCCAAACATTCAAACTGCCTTTTGCAGAAATTGACATGCTGATCTTAAAAATCCCTTAAAATACAAGGGATGTGGGATAGATGAACAATCTTTAAAAAGAAGAACAAAGTTGGAGGACCTAAACTTTTCAGTTTTAAAACTTGATACAAAGTTACAGTAATTGAGATGGTATGGTACTTGGCCTAAGCATAGACATATACATCAGAGGAATAGAGAGTCCCCAACATAAACCCTTACATACATATATGTTCAATTGATTTTCACAAGGTTACCAAGACAATTCAATAGGGATAGTCTTTTTGACAAACCGTGCTGGGACAATTAGATATTCACATGCAAAAGAATGAAGTTTGATCCCCTACCACACAACATATACAAAAATTAACTTAAAAGGAACCAAGACCTAAATGAAAGAATTGAAACTACTAAACTCTTAGAAGAAAACATAGGTAAAAATCTCTGTAGCCTTGGGTTAGGTAATGGCTTTTCAGATATGACACCAAAAGCATGAGAAACAGAAGAAAAAATACATACACATTGGATTTAATCAAAATGAAAAACTTTTGTCCTTCAAATGACACCATGAAGAAAATGAAAAGACAATGTACAGAATGTGAGAAAATGTTTGCAAATCATGTATCTAATAAGGAAATTTTATCCTGGGGATAAAAAGAACATTTACAACTCAACAAAAAGACACATAACCCAATTGAAAAATAGGCAAATGATTGAAATAGATATTTTTTCCAAAGGTATATAAATGGTTAATAACGTGAAAAGAGGCCCAACATCATTAGCCATTAGGGAAATGCAAAGCCATAATGAGGTATCACTTCATACCCATTAAGATAGTTATGATCAAAAAGTTGGCCACTGACAAGTGTTGGTGAGGATGTGGAGAAATTGGAACTGTCATACATTGCTGGTGGGAAGAAACATGGTGCAATCACTCTGGTAAACACTTTGTTATTCCCTCCCAACGGTAAACACAGAGTTACCGTATGACCCACCAGTTCCACCTCTAGGTATATACTCAAGAGAATTGAGAACATGTGTCATGCAAAAAACCACAGCCCTGATACATGGATGAGCCTTGAAAACATTAGAGAAAGTGAAAGAGGCCAGACACAAAAAGCACATATAACTCATGATTCCATTGATATGATTTGTCCAGAATAGCAAATCCACGTAACAGAGAATAGGTTAATGGTGGCCGGGGGTGGGAGGGCGAGAGTGACTGCTGATGGGTCTGCATGGTTTTGTTAGTCTGTAGGAGGAGGATGAAAATATTCAGGAATTACACAGAGTAATAGTTGTACAGGTTTTTTTGAAAGTACTAAAACCCACCAAATTGTGCACTTTGAAAGGGTTGATTTCATGGTTTGTGAATTACATATCAATTTTTTAAAATTATGAAAAAAAATAGCAATCCTATGTGGACACTGCCCAACTTGAATAGATGCCTGGACCTTGCATGGGGCCCTTTTTGCTAGATTATAGAGATGTTCAAAGGAGGGCCAAGGGGCTGGCCAAACAGTGTTGAGGGTCTGGATAGTCAAGGATGTGGCTAGTTGCCAACTGGTGTGGACATACTTCAGCATTTTAACAGTGGTATGAACATACTGGTACATATCCACTGACTGTTAGCTCTTACCTGTGCCTGAATCATATGACTTCCATACCCTACCGGGAGCAATAGAAAACATTTACAACTCACGCATGGCTTGAATATGACCATCATAACACCAAGAAGTTTGAGCTCTGAAAACTCAGAGTCCTTAAGTCTGTGGGTCAGGAGTTGATAAAATAGCACTACAATCAGTATTTTTGAGTAGGGTCTCACAGAAAGTGGTGGAAAAGTGCCTAGTTCTGTTGAATTATATTATAATGCAATATGGAAGTCTCTCTCTCTCTCTCTCTTTCTCTCTCATTCCTTTGACCTCACTCCATCTCTGAGAAAGGTCATTGTATTTCTCAGGAAGCCTCTGTTGTCTGTCCCAATGCCATTTTCCTCATCTAAGTTCAGAATTACATGAGCCTATCCCAGGTTTCAGAGATATGTCGTCTTGGAGGTAAATCTCCCAATTCAGTATGTCCTTAGCTACTCATCAAACCCATACCCACAGCAGCTTTGTGTGATGGAATCCACTATATTCCTCCCAGGTAAATAAATACATGGCTCAATGCATAGGAAATGAAATTCACATGGGAGAAGAGAAGAAAAGTCACATGTTATTTACTCAGTGATATCTTGTCTCATTGCAAAAAGTGTTTGAGGCGGTTTTCACAAAGGTATGCAAGCAGTGAAACAAGATGAATGAAAGGGGGGGGGTGACAGTATCTGGGAAAAGGGAATAAATATAAGGACATAAAATAAAACTAGTAAAAAGAGTAGACTGTTAAGTGTGTGCTGCTAGATGGGGCTTGCATATTTGGCTCTGGGCATCCTAGTGGCCAAAGCACAGAGGTAAACATCATAGGCTACAGGCAGCTGTTCAGAGGAAGAATAACTTTTCCAAATGTTGTGGCCTAACAGAAGCTTCTCCCACAGCACCTCATAAAGAACAGAGTGTGGGATGCAAAATTATACTCACCAGCACCCTGAAAATAGATCCAATGGTGCACCTCTTAGGAATGTTGGTTAAAATATCCTTTGATGCAAGTCAGTGGCTTCATGCCCAAACCCACTTCACAAAGTGGGTGGATGGGTAGGTGGAGGAAAAAAAGCTCTTCAGAAGCACCCACAGGAGTCTTATTTTGACGAGACCCAGGCAATACCTGCAAATGGGGGGCCTTTGGGGAAATCTGTTGTTGAGGCTTGATGGGATTGCCATCCTCATTCCCAGTACAGCAATCTGGGGCCTTGTTGGTCAGCTTTTTGCAGCCAGCAGTGCCCTTCCCATTCCACCTCCACCCCATGCCCAGACTTTTTTTCTGAGACTTATTGGAACTTGATCATGTGAGGCAGTAAATTATTGAAGTCCAGAACAAATCTCATTTGACATTTTTATCTTGACTCTTCTGGGGGCCTTTAATTAGCATGATTGCCATGTGGGAGACGGCTCAGATGGAATCTGGACTGCTCTTGGTTGGCATAATGGTTATTGAAGTTTTTCTAGTTTCTGTTCCTGGTCATCTAGGAAAGACTCTGATTAAAAGTGATTAAAACCCCTTAATATGGTCTAATAAGGGGTGGTTGGCAGTGCATGAACATGGATTTAAAAATGCATCAGAATACAAGCTCATATATGAAAAAAAAGTACTCCTAAGAGTTCACTATGGTTTGCTCACCACCCTGGCTCCCCCAGCACCATGGTACACACTGCCACTCTACTGGCATGGCCACTGTCCCATAGCTCATGCAGCCAAAGTATCCTCGGCCACATTGCCCACAGCTAGGACATTCTCAGCCCTTGTTCATAGTCCATGGGCTTTGGGGAGCATCAGAATATGTTATCATTGAAGATGGAACTTTGGTTAGCATTAAGGGTCCTGATTCCCCCAGTTTCTGATGTGCAGCTTGCCTTGAAATTTCCTGCTCTTGGGATCCCTGGGTGGCTCAGCTGTTTAGCGCTTGCCTTCAGCCCAGGGTGTGATCCTGGAGTCCCGGGATCGAGTCCCACCTCGGGTTCCCTGCATGAAGCCTGCTTCTCCCTCTGCCTGTGTCTCTGCCTCTTCTCTCTCTCTCTCATGAATAAATAAATAAAATATTTTAAAAAAAGAAATTTCCTGCTCTTGTAGAAGACACTATGGCGGCAGTTCTTAGCCAGGGTGACTCAGCCCCCCAGTAGACATTTGAGAATGTCTGGAGACATGGTTGTCCTGATGGAGTGGAAGATGCTAGTAGTATATGATGGATAAGGCATGTTGCTAAGCATCCTGCAGTCCATAGGACAGCCCCCCACAGTCAAGAACTATCTGGCCCCCAATTTAATAGCATCAAGGCTACAAAATCCTGCACTATGACTTTCAAAGCAGACTTCCACAATTACATTGCTTAAAACTCAGAATGACCTGGTGACGGAGAAGGTGTAACTGATTTACCTCCATTTTACAGATTGAAAAATGGAAGCTTGGAGAGAGAATGATCCTTTCTACTCTTCCAGGGCCGGGCCATCTAGCTCTCATTGTATTGCCACTCAAATAGATTGTGTGGGATGATGTGAGCTTTGGGGTCTCTACAAGTGTCTAGAGGGGTATGGGTTTTACCTGAATGCTTACACACATCTCTAGAGAAACCGTGACCCCAAGTGTCTTAATGTAAGAAGGGTACTCCAATTTCTTACCTTTCCCCTGGATATCAAAGAGCACATATCCATCAAAAAGTATTGTAAAAAGTTAAGACTTGGTCACAATTGATACTTGGGGAGGAGTAGGGTTATTACAGTGGGTAAAAACATGATTATTTGCACAGTCTGATACCAGTTGACATCGACATATTGACATGCTTTGGGGCCCTGGCAGTTACATAATGTGTGACCGTCTGTTGTGACAATAGGGAGGGTTGTGTTTTTGGAATAAAGAGCTCATGATCTGCCAAAAAGCATTCATCTAAAAAATGCACCCCTCAACTATCTGTGTGTCTGTCTGCATGCATATTTAGAGGTGTTATAACTTCCAGGGCTTGTCATTTTAGTGGGATGATAAACCTGAGAAGGGTCACATGGGATGATAATAATATAACTATAATCACACTATCACCACCTGAGCATTTTAAAGGATTTGTAGCATTAAGAGACTCCATAAGAAGGGGTTCAAAGCAAGGCCTAGTCTCCCTTCTTAGGGCATGCATAGCTGTTATTGCACATTGCCTATGTGTCACATTTATAATTAACATCTAATTTGTGCTGATTGTGGCCAGGCGCTGAGCTGTGCATTTCACTGACATATCTGTAACTCCTTGGTTATCACCCTTATAATTACCCCCACTACACAGTGGAAAGATTGAGCCCGGGACGAGGGGGGGAGGCGGAGGCTGACATCACTTGCACATGATCCACACCTTGCTGATCACAATAGACGTGAAACTTGGGATGGGCTCATTCTTCTTTACCGCGTTGCCATGTTAACCATTCATGCAGTTGTATTTTACTCTTTGCTCCTTGATCAAGAAAAATACTCCCATCCTCATTTGAAGAAGAGGAAACAGGGTCACTAAGGCATTGAGTGAGTTGACTATGGTAGTAGTTTAGAGCACAGAAATCACATCTCCTGCCTCCAAAGGTAGCCAGTATGCTCAGGGGGATAATAGACAGAAGAAAATCCCCAAAGAATTCATCCGCAGAAGTTTCTGAGATAAATTGACCCGACATTAGTCTCTGTTCTTTTACTGATCCTATCGAGGCTAAAGCAGCTCTGCTCTGAATGGAGTGCACTACATAGTGCTCGGAGCTGAGAATTACTCCATGTGCTACAATGCATAGCTTGAAGAGCATCATTTAATGGCAGGTGTCTTGCCTCGGGGCTGGTGAAGTAAAGTCAAGGGCACATAAGGTTTTTAATCCCTATTCTAAGTGCTGCCACACTTCCCCTAAGGGTTACAAGCATGCTGTCCTGGGTGTGTGCTGAAAGATCACCTGCCCTCCCACACCTGCTCCTTTTCAGGTGTCCCCAGTGTTGCTTCTGTTCCTCATCGGTCACACTGGAGAGACCTGGCACTGCCCAGACCTCACCTCCTCTCCCACATTTAATCAGATTTAGTCTGATTTGCTGAAGTTAACTTTGTGTCTCTCTGACATCCATCTCCCTGGCTCTCCTACCACGATCCCCGCCCTAATTTACCACTGCCCAGCCCGTCAGGGGTCACCCTTTAACCCGGAGGGCCACACACCATACAGGCTGCAGCCCCAATCTAGGCCACCACCTGTTTTTGCACAGCGCCAGAGCTAAGAAAGTTTTTTATATTTTTAAATGGTTGGAAAAATATCAAAAGAAGAATCATCTTTCGTAACACATGAAAATGATATGAAATTCAAATCTCAGTGTCCATAAATAAAGTTTATGGGAACAGAGCCACACTCATTCATTACCAATCATCTGTGGCTGCTTTCACTCGACGGCAGAGTTGAGTAGTTACAACAGAGACGTGTGGCCCGTAAAGCCGAAAATATTTACTATCTGGCCCTTGACAGAAAAGGCTTGCCGGCCTCTGTCCCGTCCTGCTGACCACCACCTGTCTTTCTCTTCCCTTCACCTTTATCTGCTCTTAGGTCATCCACTCTTTCAAATCCTTCAGGAGTGACCCATCATCTGAGCTTCTGAAGTTCCTTCAGGATCTCCCCAGCTAATTGTCTCCATTTATTCCCCAGTGAGAAACCCTTTGCACTTCCTCAGATTTATCTTATACCTCTCCACTAAGACCATCACTGTCACAGTTCTTGCTGCTGGAGATAACTTCCTTTACATCTTCTTACATGGAAATCTTCTTTCTCCTTCAAGCCTCACCGAAAAAGCAGCCTGCCCCAAGGAGATTGAGTCTCCCACTGTAGTTAACCTCTAGAAATGCCCTAATGCTCTCTTGGTGTTGCTTTTATGACAGGAGGTCCTTTCTGTCTCAGCCAAAGCCAGAGGACCCTAACTAGGATTGAGGTCCCAGTGGTGTGGGCGCCCTAGAGTTGGTAAGTGCAGACCGAGTACATCTGCCTAATCAGGGGCTCCCCGCTCCCGAGGACAGGGCCTCCCCCCCGGGGTGGGGGGGGAATTCCTGTGAATTTACAGGAAGTTTGTTCTCCCCAAACCCTATGACATTGTTTTGAAAGTGGGAAACAGAATTCTACATTTGGAAATTGACTTTTAACATTAAGTAGAGGGGCCATTGTCATTAGCTGATACGTCACTTAATCCAAATCTCTTACCCATGAATCCACCCAATAGATCCATATCTATTGATCCATTATCTCTGTCTTCCTTTATCCATCCATCACTCTTCAGCTATCTGTCATCAGTTCATAGCAGCCCGGGCTTCTCCCTTCTCTCCACTGCACACTTCCACTACTGTCACTTGACTTGGTGAAGTCCCATTTTTGTAATGTTACAGGTTGTACCCTTTACTGCCCCTACTGAGCTTCTTCCTATTTTCTCCCTTACTCGTGTTTTATGTTCTAGCTGAATCATACTCTTTGCTTTTATGGAAAGACATCCCTGTCTTAGTTTGCTAGGGCTTACATAACACAATTCCATGAACTGGATAGCTCAAAACAACGTTTGTTGTCTCACAGGCCAGAAATCCAAGGCCAGGGTGATAGAGCAGAGCCATGCTCCCTCTGAAGACACTAGAAAAGGATCTGTTTCATGCTTCTTTCCTGGCTTCAAGTACTTTACTAGCTCTCTCAGGCATTCCTTGTAGACATGTTACCCCAATCTCTGCCTTCTTGTTCACATGGTGTTGTGTGTGTGTGTATGTATGTGTGTGTCTATCCAGATTTTCCATTTTATCATATTAGGGCCTGCCCTCATGAACCCATCTTATCTTGATCATCTACAAAGACCCTTTTTACAAATAAGGCCACATGCTGAAGTGCTAAGGATATTTTTGGGAGGGGCACAAGGAAACTTACAAGGATTCCCCACTTGCCCAAGCTGTTCCCACCATTTGGAATGCCCTAGCCTCCCCTCACCTCATGTATTTCTGCCTAGGAACCATGTGTACCACCTCCTCTTCCCCCTTGTATGTGGTCACTCCTCCATTGAACTCCCCACTGCTCTGAGTAGGTATGTCTCTCTTGACACTCACTGGAGTACATCCCATATATAAGCATTTGTTGTAGGAGTCTAGCAGACTGTAAACTACTCTCCTTTTTTTTTCCTTTGGCTCCCAGAAGATTGATACTCAGATATTTGGAAAATTATTGCTAGGTAATCTTAGGAAGGTGTATCCCTCACATTCTTGGCTCTGGATTAAATTTTAAGCTTCTAATCTAGGACAATAATTACCTTACTCATCCTGGTATTCCCTTTTTCCAGTTCTGAACATAGTCACCCATGAGCATAGGTGACCCTCAGCATGGGTCAGCCATTTAGAGATTTGGAGCACAACAGAAGCAGAGGTTTGAGTCTATTTGCTGGTATTGGCCACAGTGCCTGTCATTGCAGAATGCTGATACTTTGTGACCTGTATAACATATGTCTGCCACTGTTAATTTGGGTCTTTAGGGAGATTGTGACACCTCCACTGCCCAAAATGAGTCTTTTTTATATGTCTTGTGAATATTCATGCTTTCATTAAAGAAATTAAAGAGGGCCCAAAAAAGTTTAGGAAATATTGCTCTGTACAGATGAATGGTTGGACCCTTCTCTGTCTCCTTTTCATTTTCTCCTCCCAGCATCTTCAGTATCTTCTTCATCATCACTAATCATAGGAAATCAGAGCCAGAAAAGCATCTCATAAGTTTATATTATTTAATTGTTAGGGCTATAAATTTATAATGCATCAGCTCTCTGATCCTATTAGCCTTACCCTGCTCTAAGATAATCTTCTTAAAATTGATACCACCCAGGGATTTGGACTTTGTTGATTACATTTTCTGCTAGACTCTGACACTTGCCTTTTTCTCATTGAATCCCAAACAATATGGTCATGACCCTGAGGAGAGTCAGGCAGCTTGCAGTACCAGAAAGACTTGAAGACTTTAGTTCTGGGAGGGCCACATAGTCAGGTCAGGGGTAGGAGGTACTGATGCTAAGATAACAATTTTTATTTCTTTCCTTACCTCACAGAGATATTTTGAGGCTAACATAATCATTATTTAAAGTTTTTGGAAGAAGAAATGCCTTGCAAATGCCAAGATACTATTGTAGAACCTCAAAATAATGTGGCATATTGTTATACAGATTCACACACATACACGAGTCATGTCACACGGTTCTAAAAAACAAGTTTTTCTATTCTCTAAAATCCTGGTCTGTCAGGTGGGAAAATAGGGAGAGCTTTTGCACATGCATCCTGCTTGGATTTCAACATAGCAGGGGGGTTAAGTGCAGATTATTCTGACTCAGTAGGTTTGGAATAGAGCCTGAGATTCTTCATTTCTAGCAAGCTCTCAGGTGATGCTATTGCTGGTCTAAGAACCATACTTTGAGGGCAGTCCGGGTGGCTCAGTGGTTTAGCACCACTTTCAGCATGATCCTGGAGACCCAGGATTGAGTTCCATATGGAGCTCTCTGCATGGAGCCTGCTTCTCCCTCTGCCTGTGTCTCTGCCTCTCTCTCTCTCTCTCTCTCTCATGAATAAATAAATAAAATCTTAAAAAAAAAAACATACTTTGAGTAGTCTGGGATTAAAGGATGGAGAAACCACTGGAGGAGGAAGAGAAGCCAACAGAAAGAAAGGAAGCAGAAAAGTGGGAAGATGAGTAGAATGTCCCAGTATTATAAATGTCATAGGGGTTATTAGGTGGTCAAGGTGCCACATGTGTGGATTGATCAAGGTAAAGGGGAATGGAGAAAATCTCATTTTGGAGTAATCATTGGTAACCTTCAAGAGAGTAGTTTATCTGGAGGGAATAAAATTTAAGATTATGGAGAATTAAGCATGAGTGATCTGACAGTGGGGGTTATATTTAGAATCCAATTATGCAAAATGTTGGTGCCTAAAGGAACTAAGGATATGGAGTGATAGCAAATGCTATGGTAAAGTGGAGAGCATTGCCCCATCTTTTAGGTTGTGAGTCTGTGAGTGTGAGTCTGGGTTTGTTACATGTGCACATACCAAATGATAGAGGTGACCATATACAGATCTCTGCAGAAAGGAATAGTACAGGAGAGAGGAAAGATTCTAGAGATAAGAAATAATTAAAGAAGTTAGTTGGAAAAAAAATTAAAAAAAAAAGAAGTTAGTTGGAAACAGGATTGAAGGCATCACTTAAACAGTTAGCTTTTGGAAACAAGGAAAATATGTGTTCTAATGTAGAAAGAAAGAAAAATAATTGGGCTCTGGTTAAGATGGTGTAATAAGTTCATGCTTTAGTGTCCCTCCATTGCTCCAAACATAAACAATGACAGAAAAGCATAAAAAGACATAACCAACCCTCCCCTTCCACCCACCAACAAGATAAATAACCTGGTGGACCAGAAAGAGTACAAAAATAAAAGATGATGAGCAGAGCTACAGCCATTCTCATTCTGGTTTCAAGTCTGGAGGCAAAAAGTAGGGATGAGAATTTAGCTCTGCAGGGATCTGCAAAACTATGTTTGCTCCAGATTATTAGAGGATTAGATTCACTGCTTGAAGTTATGGGCTGGGAACAAACTTTTACACCGATGAAAAGAATCTGAAAAAAATAATGTTGTCATTCTCTATTTGGGAGTACAGGAAATAAGAATCTCTGAGCCTAAGGAAGTCAGGGAGAAACAATAAAGATGCAGCCTTTGAGGTGATGAACTAAATTTAGCCACCCAACTAGCTGCAGACTGTTCTGCTGTATCCTTAGTACTACCATGTAGTGGCCCCAAACCATCATCATAGGATTAGTTCAAAATTGATGTTGTAAGAATCCAGGTAGAGGCAGCAGTAAACAACAACAACAACAACATTAAAAAATAATGAGTGGAAAAGGAAAAAAAAAAAGAAAAGGAAAAAAATCCTACTCAAAATAAACTATAATTGAAAAGCATGAGGCATGTGAGAAAAAAAAATAATGATAAGCATGCCTGTTATCATGACTTTTATTCAAACCTATTCTGGTGATCTTAGCCAATGCAACAAAGCAAGAAAATAAATTTAAGAATTAGATAGATGACTGTCCTAATCATGAATGATACAATCACCCTATAGAGAACATCAAAGACCTATAAAACTTCCTAGAGAATTCAGCAAAATTCCAAATACAAGATCAATAAACAAAAATCAATATATTCCCTAAACGCCATCAGAAAATTTAATTGAAAACAAATCATATTTATAATATCAAAAATGGAATAAAACCAAAAAAGTGAAGCTTTAAAAAAGTATAAATCTCAGATATGCAAGATTTTATGGGAAAACCAAAACATTATTAATAATATAGAAGAAAAATAGTAAGTGGAGCATGAATAGGAAGAACCAATATAATAAAGTTGTTGATTATCCCCCAGCTCCATAAATTGTAATCATCCTATTGTAATGATCCTGTATTGCCATGATACATTTGTCAGAACTAAGAAACCAGCATCAGTACATTGCTATTAACTAAACTCAGTATTTTATTCTGATTTATTGTTTTTCTTCCCAGATGTCCTTTTTCAATTCTAGGATCTCATCCAGGACACCACATTACATTTAGTTATCATGTTTTCTTTGCTGCTTCTGATCCATGACAGTTTCTCAGACTTTCCTTGTCCTTAATTACCTTCATAGTTTTGAACAGGACTGGTCAGATTTTATGCAGAATGTCTTCTAATTTGGGCTTATCAACTGGGGTCATGGGTTTTAGGAGGGAAGACTATAGAGGCAAGTGCCATTCTCATCACATCACATCCAAAGTATATGCTTATCATATGGCATCACTGATGATGCTCACCTTGATCACCTGGCTGAGACAGTGTTTGCTAGGATTCTCCCCTGTAAAGTTACATTTACCCTCTGCTATTTGCTTTGAAGGGAAACTGATAAGCAAAGCATATTCTCAGAGTGGAGTTAAGCTTCACCTCCTTCAGTGAGGAATGCCTACATCAATTATTTGCAATTTTTCCCTAGGGTAGATTTTTAAATGTACTTTTAAAGGAAAAGGAGAATATCATTTGACTTTGAGGGTGGAGAATCTTAAGATATAGATTATAAATATCATAAAGGGAAAGATTAATGCATTTGACTACATGAATTTAAAAATATGTCTCTATAAGATGCCATATACTAAGTTGAAAGACAAACCATAGACTAGGAGAACATAATTTCAACCCATGTATCCAACAAAGAATTTGCATACAGAATAAATAAAAAAGACCAGCAGCCTGTTATATGTAGATATATACATTACATATCTATATATACACATGTTATATATACACACACATATGCACACATATAATACACACAGTGATGAAGATACAAACAGACAATTCACAGATCAGGAAACTCCAGCTGAGATGATGCACAGCCTCAGTAGTGATCAGGGAAATGAAGCACCTTTAAAGTGCAAGGAGATAATATCTACCACACATCAAATGATGATGACATCAAATAATGTCAGATGTGGGGATGCAGGGCAAGAAGTTCACCCATTTAGTAATTTAGATACATGAATTAGTAACATAACTTTGGGGAAACACTGAAGAACACACTGAAGGATTTATATGCACAAAATTATAAGGATACCTTCTAAAGCTATTCTTTTCAAACATTTTTTTGCACACAAACCACCTGAAGAGCTTGTTAAAATGCAGATGTTGATTCAGTGGGATCTGAGATTTTCTATTTTTTACCAAACTCCCAGCTGCTGTTGCTGCTGGTCCATATGTCCACATTTGGAGTAACAAACCTCTAGAGTAGAAGTCAGCAAATGGTGGCCTGTGGACCAAGGACCAAATGTGGCTCCCGTCTATTTTGATAAATAAATATTACTGGAACATGGTCATTTATTTATGTGCTATGGCTGCTTTCAGACTAAATGGCAGAATTTAGTAGTAGCAACAAAGATTTGATGATTTGTATAACGCCTAAAGTATTCGTCTGTCCCAATGTAGGAAAAGTTTGCCAACTGCTGCTCTAGAGAAACTCTCCCACATGCACATAAAGAGACTTGTGTAATATTTATTGCAGCTTTTAAAAAATATTGACAAAATGGAAACAATTTTCAGTTGGTAGGACAGATAAATAATTTGCAGTATATTCACATGGTGGATTACATCAGTTAAAATTAATGAATGAGAGCTGCATGGATCAACATGGTTCAACATGGTTAAATCTAGAAAACATCCCTTGTTTAGGCAAAACAATACTATAATTTGTTTATTGTTATATACCTATGTAGCAAAATTATTCAAAGATGTTTAGAAATAATAATCATCTATTTCAGGAAGTGATTAACTCTGGTTTGGGATAAAAACAGGAACAGGATCATGGCCAGACTCATTTGGGTTCTCAACCATAGCTATAATGTATTATTTCTCTCAAAATTTGGGAAGAACATATGAGAATATTGTAAATTGTTAATACTGGGTGGTGGGCACATTGTTTTTCTATTCCCCCAACTATTTGGGTATTTTCAGACATTTCAAACATTTGAAAAGAATAAAAAGAATCCAGAAAAGGGAAATTATGCTTATATGGGAAAATACAAATATATATATTTTGAAATTCAGAGAGTGAGTGGGGGGTGAAGATAAAGGTCTTTATTTTTTTTAATTAGTTTTTTTAAAGAATTTACTTATTTAATTATGAGAAAGACAGAGAGAGAGGCAGAGACACAGGCAGAGGGAAAAGCAAGCTCCCTGTGGGGAGCCTGATATGGGACTCAATCCAAGGACGCTGGGATCACACCCTGAGCCGAAGGCAGATGCTCAACCACTGAGCACCCAGGCATCCCAAGATAAAGTTTTTTAATACATAAGGCTCCTTCTCCTCTCAGTTAAACAAGAAGAGATGTTCTGGTGTCACAAATTTCCTTTATGTAGTTAATTTTGAGAATGGTGAATATGCAACTAATCTTACTCCATGGCTTATGGAATATTTTCATTTTAAGAGGTAACTTCATCCACATCCCAGAGTGGAAGGAATTTCTCTCTCTCTCTCTCTCTCTCTCTCTCTCTCTCTCTCTCTCGGACTAAGGTTCCCGCTCCTTTCAGCCAAGATCTACCAATTGTTGGGACAATCTTTGTAATGCCAAGGGTAGAGCCCCCAGGCACATTCTCCTACTTCTGAGTGCAAGAGTTGCATGTCAGTCAGGGAAGAGTCCTAAGATCCTTCAAGATTCCTTTGAGGACCAGCCTTTTGCATTGTCTGAGGATCTCAGTGTTCTGTGCCCTCTCATGTCGCCTAGGTGTGGATGCCTTCCCATTCTGACTTCCCATGGATATGATTCTATTGGCCAAAACACATTTGGGGTACATCTAGCCCCTTCCCTCAGTATCTGCACACAGCTGGAACCAGACTTGGCACATGGGCCAGGGCAGTCCCATCATTTATTTTGCAAGTTGTATTAAGTCAACTTTACAAGAAGAGGTACTGCATACTGAAGTTGGGGAACCAGTTCCACACTCTTAGCCAGGAAGCATACAGCAGGGACATTTCAATTCTAAGAACATTTCAGTACCCCTCAGAACCCTTTGTAAGCATGTTTGTCAATATAAGGATGTGGGGATAATTGAGTCAGATCATGTCCCATGGACCATAGTATATGAAGAGACCTGCTAGCTGGCTCCTGACAACCTTTGGTCAAGTGCCTTGTACATTTAAGCACCTGGAACACACAGCCAGCTGAGAATACAGTGCTGCCTTGTCTCCCAACAGCCTTGTAAGTGGTCTTCAGCATGTTTTGTCATTGGGACTGTTATTTTGAAACACTATGCCCTCTTACCATGAGATTCAGTTCTGGAACGAACTCTACTTTCTGAGATAGGTTTGTCCCTTGGATGTAGGTTTTCAGCCCCTTCTTTATAATTGTTCACTGTGACCAGAAGGAGCCTAGGTTTGGTCATTCTGGGGACCGACAGTGAGGCTTGCTGAGATGGCATTCCCCAGTTCTTTAATGCATAGCCATAACCTAGTGCTAGCTTTATGCTTATTGCAAAGTTTTAAACTCAGATGCTAAGGCAAACCATGCAGGTGTTGTAAACAAGTGGAGGGGTCAGGTAGAGGATAATAGGGAGTGGTAGAGTATATGGTGAAGTGGAGAACACATGCCCTGTCTAAATTGAGTGGCCACCATGTTGCTCTAGCTGATTTGCACTATGCAGAAATAGCTGGCCCAGCATTGCCAGAACTCTTAGATTTTCAAGGGAAGCTACAAATACAGAAACTTTAAATGTGAAATCTCTCAAGTTTTAAATGTTGGCAACTAAGTAAAAAATTTTAAAAAGAAATTGTGCTGAAAAAAGACACATCCTAGAGCCACATATGGCCTATAGGTTAGGTTTGCAACCTCAGAATAAAAGAAGAGCTATGAGAAATTTAAGCAATTTTTAAGAGACTTTTAAGCAAGCTAAGTCATGCCCAGCAAGACTACACATTTTAGTGTCACCTACCTGGGTCATTGCCACCAGCCTTCTACTGAATCAAATGGCAGGAGAAGAAAGAAATTAGATAGAAACAACAGAGTAGCCACATTAGGAGGCAAAGTAGAGAACGAAGTAACCATTGTCCTATCCTCCAGGGATCGCTAGGCCTCCTTGGTGACCTTCTCTCCATGACCTTGGAGAGGCCACCACACAAGCAGGACATGAAGCAAGAGATGTCTATCTGTGAGGGAGATTTTCTTTACCATAATACACTCTTTTTTGACCCTTCTTGTTCATGTAGTGGTCTAGAGGAGGGTGCTGGGGAGAGTTCTTCCCTGCACCATCCTTGGCTTCCCAGGGGTATTCTCAAATATTCCATCCTCTTGCTGTGGGTGTGACTATATTCTGGATAATTGCTCTTCTCTCCAAACTCATTAGCATCTCTCTTTCATCAGACTTCCTTTTCATCCTTCTTAAGCGGAACTCCCAAAAGTATCATCAAAATGAAGGAGTCAATGTATAGATGGAGTTTGGGTTTCCTTTCTTGGAAGGTCCCAATGCAGGCAAAGTGTTACTGTAAGAGTGGTGGGTGTGGCAGGGCAGAAAATGAAGCAGCCTAGAGAAAGGTTAGACCAAGCACCTGCTGAAGGGGGGCAAAAGCAGGCATGGGCATGCTCATCTTCCTCACTTAGGAAGCTGTGAGTGAGGAAAGAGCATTCTAGCCCTCCATCGGGCCTTGCAGAGGGGGCTGTATATAAAGCCCCACTTGCTCTGGAGAATGTCCCCACCACTGACTGCTCCCTTGACTTCCATGTCAGCCTCTTGTTCTTGATATAGATTTTCAACAAAGGGAAGCCATATTGCAAAGTAGTTAATTCTAAGGACTTTGGGGTTATGAAGAACTTGGTTCAAAATCAGACTCTGCCACAAAGTGAACTTGGTTGGTTTGTTTGTGTTTTATTTGTATTTATTTATTTTTTAAGATTTTATTTATTTATTCATAAGAGACACAGAGAGCCCAGAGAGAGGCAGAGACACAGGCAGAGGGAGAAGCAGGGTCCGTGCAGGGAGCCTGACGTGGGACTCGATCCTGGGTCTCTAGGATCACGGCCTGGGCTAAAGGCAGCACTAAAATGCTGAGCCAGCCAGGCTGCTTGGTTTGTTTGTGTTTTAAAATATATTATAGGGCCTTAGTTTCTCCACATTTAAAATAGGGTTAATAATCGCAGTTTTTTAAAAGATACTGGGGGATACTGGATTAGCTGTAGGCAGTGCCTGGTACTATCCCTACCATACGTGTTGATCCTGGAATTCCAGGGGGCTCAGCGATGCCTCTGATGGTAGGACTATTACAGCGGGACATTGGTTGGGGGATCCCTTCTTCAGTCTGTGCCTTCCTACAGCGTAGTTCAGAACATCTCACCTCTTCTTCCCCTTCGGGAAAGCTGGGGAGACTGTGGATAGAATGCCCCCCCGGCTGGGGTGGGGTGCAGAGTGGGCTCCTCACCCTCACATCTGTCCTGATGTCCCCTCCTACTCTTACTTCCTGGACAAGGATCTGAATTACCCTGTGTCACTGGGTCCCTGTTCAGGCACCCCTGACCTTAGCACCAGGACTCCTGTGTATTTCAACCTACTCCTGAGTCTAAAGTGCTTTTCTCACAGCCGATACCGTGTAAGTGCTAAGCACTAGTGTGATGTAGCAACTTGAAGATGACAAACGAATACATTTGAAGAGGAAATGTTGGAAAATAATCCAATAGAGCTCCATTTGGTATTGGGCCTTTTATCAAGGCCATAACCTAAACCACTTTATGGAGTTAGGTAATAAAATTATCATGTCAGATAACAAAAGGAGGAAGCAGGGACAGAATGGGAAGCCTTGAGAATCTGAAGCTGCATGAGGAGTGTGTAGGCAGGAGATACAGGCACGTTCTCCCCAGTGGATGCTGGAAAGCTGGAGGCGCTAGACTCCCAAGGCCAGAGCATGCAGTGGAGCTGAGCTGAGACCCCAGAGAGGGGTGGGTGATTGGGATCTGCAAGGCTGACGGTCTAGCCCCCTTTTGTGTTGCACGCCATCAGAGCTGAGCCTTTTCTACTCCAGTGAATCTTGAAGGCCTTGCTTTTGAAGGTTGAACCTGCTTTCAGCCCAGTGGGATTAGGCTCCAGTGCTTTTACCCAGTCCTGTGGGTGCTCAGTGCCCCTTCTTCCCCAGCCTTCCTTCCCAGCAACCCTCACTTCCCAAAATGATTCCAGAGTCTCTGGCTTACTGCTCAGGAAACTATACCTAGACAGTCCCTGCAGACCAGGATCTGTTCTGAGTCACAGAGGACCTGCAGCGAACTCTATGCTGCATGGCTTTGGGAGAGCTGTCACCAGATGGAGGAAGAGGTTAGACATAGAGGTCTTGGGGTGTGGTGGGTGAAGCCTTCTTTGGAGTGGGCTTGCCCCTCCTCAGTCTTCCTTCCACCCATCTTTGCCTTTCCTGGGTCAGTGTCCATGGTGGTCCTGGTCTCCCCTGCCCTCCCCCAAGCAGATGCCTTTTCCTTCCCGTTCCAGGGTTGTTCTGAGCAATAAGGGGGGGAGGAATGGAGGATCTTGGAGCAGTGCCTCCTATGCTATCAGGATTCAGCACTTAGAATCTTGGAAAGGCTCCACCTGGGAAAGAGTTCCAGAGAAAACAAACTTCAGATCCCGGCTAATATGGGAAAAGGCTCATGTTCACGGAGGCAGCTTCAGGGACCTTGGCAGAGCCTTAGGCAGGCTTGGCCCCTGCCTTTAATGGATCCGACATGGAGCCTTCCAGGGCCCATGATACTGCATGGCCTCCAAAGGAGACTTCACTCTCAAGCTGTAATGATACACTTTTTGTAGGATTTTTAGGCCTTGGGTCTAGTGAACCAACAGCCTTGGTTCCAACTGTTTATGCCCTAACGAAGGCAAGAAATATTTTAAGGGACCAAACTCAAAACTATCACCACCCCCCTCCCCATCCCCTCCTCATCCCCTCTTATCAAGTTGTTTTCCTCTTGGAGATTAGCTGAATTTTTTTCTGAGGGAGAGAAGAGGCCAGAAAGAAGGTCTTGGGACCTGCAGGGTCATCACCCAAGTGATAAGAATCATCCTTCTGGCCCTGGGAATGGCATGCAGACTAGCAGCGATGGGCACAGGGTCAGGGTGCTGTGGCCCAAGAAGGGAGATGGGAGGCAAACATGCTAGGGAAGGGTTGGACAGAGTTCATGATGATGACAAGTCTTTCCTGACTCCCTGATTATAGTTTTTTAATGCCGCTGTGTGATACTCCGAGGACAGCGTGTCTAGATCTTATGCATAAAATAAACCAGGTGGCCCTACAGGTAAAGCAGGAGTAGGGAACACCTGGGCTTCCGTTTCTGGCATTGTGCACGTGAAAACGACGTCCCCTGTTGTTGCACTTGGGGCTCAATACTGACCATTAACTCCCCCATGTCTGCCTCTTCTGCCAGGGGTCTTTTCAAACCTAGACAATCATGGGATATTAAACTTGAAGGATAATAGAGATCATCTAGTCTCATCAACTCACTATATATATGAGGAACCTGAGGTCCAGAGTGGGGAAGTGTCTTACCCAAGGTCACATGGTGAGTTACTCCTTTGACGTCTTTATATTCAGTACAGACCCCTCCCCCAACTGATTTTGCTGAAGAGTACTAAGACCTCATGGAGACTCCATATGTCCCAGAGGACTGACTAGGTGCCCAGTGTGGGATTGCTACTAAAATCTCATAGGTCAGAGGAGTCTTCCAGGGAGGACATGTCATAGGGCCAAGGTAAGGGGTGTGGGAGAAGCAAGAGAGGGACCATAGCCCAGAGAGAAACAGTGAAGTCACACACCTTCTAGGCAGGCTGCCCAGACCAGTGGCCTGCACCCCTTCCACCTGAGAACCAAGAGAGCCCTCATCCTGGGCTAACACCACATCTTATCCTGAAGCTGAACATGATGTCATAGACAAGGAAGTTTCCCTCTGTCCTCTCAAACCTGACCCTGCTCCCTCTAGATCAGAGGGCTCCCAATGCCCAGATTACTCAACTGTATTTTGAACATCATGTCATCTGGGAATGAGGAGGGAGAGTCTCAATGCAATCAACTCAGTCTCTTCCCATCGTAGCTTCAACATCCAGCTGCCCATTGTGACCTTCACATGCCTGCACATGGCTTTCATGAGAAGATAGGCTTGGTCCTGTCTTGTCCGCACACACACACATTCAACAAACATACACACTATACAGACATTATTTTACAGACACTCTTAAAAATCTGGGGTTGATTGAGAAACCTCCATCTAGAGGTTTGATCAGGAACACCCACATCTCTGGACACTCTGGACATCTGATTCATTCAGGCCATGGCCATGTAGCCAGACAGGAGCTACCAGTGTCATTCCTCGAGAACATTGCCATCCCCTCTAAGACTTGGAATTATGATAAGGCCAAAAGAGCAGCTGTTATTTCCTAAACTTGCCATGGAGCTGGTGAAATGAAAACAAAAAGTCAACAAGAAAGAGCTGGCAGGCTTGGAAGAATAGCGCTCCTACCCCCAGGGGTGGTAGTCTATAGGATTCCAGCTCCTAGGATTAGAAGTGGCCCTTAACAATGCAAGTCCTGAGGAAGCGTTCCCTTCCACCTCTCTGCCCCGTCAGTGACCGTAGTGGTGATGCCCTTTCCCATCTACCTGTCCGCTCATCCTCAGGGGATCCTCCCCAGTAGATGAGGCTGCTCCTGCTCCTCCGTGACGACCCAAGGCCAAGCCCCACATAGTTTGTTCATTTCCCTTCCTCTCGGTTCAGTGGAGGCTGCAGCAATAGGGAGTGTTTCCAGTTTCTCTGACCATGCTTGGTTTTAAGTTAATCCCCTCCTCCTGTCCTTCCCTTTTGCTGACAATTCATTTGGCAGTTTCCAATATATATATGTATCCATATCTCTAACCCTTCCCCTCCCCCCCCCTTCAAGCTCCCTCTCTGTTTCCCCTCTTAGTTTTGGTCTTCTTTGGGGGTTTTGGTTTTTACTTTATTTTGCTTTTTTCTGTTTTTCTGTTTTTTTGTTTTTGTTTTTTATAGGTTTCAGAGAAATTATGTTGAATCCAATAAGCCTTCCCGGACATTCCAAGCCTCTTAACCATGGCATCTATGTTGAGGATGTCAGTGTTTATTTCAGCAAAGGACGTCATGGCTTTTAAAAACTCCTTTTAAGACTCCCTGTTTTGATGTCACCTTGGTAGGCTGGGCCCTCTGAGAGGTGGGAAGCTCTAGGCGCTGTTCTCTTTGGATCCGGGGATGCTAAGTAGAAACTGCATGAGCCACCGGTGCCCCCTGCACCCTTTAACACCACCAAGATGGGGGTCCTCCCCCATCCGTCACCGGCAGGGTTGTCCTTCCCCTCAGACATCACTGTGCTCCTTTTCCCCCCTGGCCTCCGAGGCAGCTCCTGCCGCCATCTTTAGAGCCAATAAAGAGAATTAAAAACTTGTGCACCAAGAACCATCTTTTAAACACACTCTAGCCATTCTCTTGCTTTACAAAAACAACCCAACCACCACGAGAAAGCCTGACGAAGTCCAGCCGTGCTCCGGCCTCGCTAACCCTGCTTGGAAGTGTGGGGTCTCCCTGGCTCTCCCTAGGATATCAGGCTATATCCTCTTAGCGATCTCATCGCCCTGCAACCTCCAGTGGGGAAGAGCGGCTAAGCAGAGGTGGAGACCACGTGGTGAGAGAGGGGGAGCCAGGCCCAAGTGTTGGCACAAGATTAGGTCTCAGAGGAAAGAATGGAAACCAATCATTTTATATATATATATATATATATTTAGATAGATAGATAGATAGATAGATACACAATGTATCTACACATTTGTGTATCTATCTATCTATCTATATATATAATTTTTTTTTTTTTTTTTTTTTTTTGGTGGAGAAAACCATACTTTTTTGGGACACATTTTTCCCCCTTCCTTCCTCTTCTCTGGAATGGCTCACAGTGAGTGTGGTATTACAAAACTCCTTGGCCCCTACATCTGCAGTCCTGACGAGCTTTTGCTACAGAAGGTCTTGCCCGTGAATTGGCCGTCCTCCTAGGACCACAAGGGACCCAGGGAGTCAGGGGCCAAGACCCTTCCTGCTAGTCCCTGGCCCCAGGATTGGCTCTCTACCCCCACTTTCATTTACTCTTGACTCTGAGAACTTTTGGAACCCAATGGAATCACCATTTCAAGGCCAAGATGAGCTGAAGGGGAAGAGAAGGAAAAATGGCCTCCTCCAGCCCCTCTCATGGCACCAGTGGAAGTGTCATCCTGTTCTCTGGTCAATATATGTGTTTACTTTGCTTGCTTTGACTCATGCCTTACTCCATGGCCACCCTCTCCCAAAGAGGGGGTTTATTCCTCCCATTTTCAGCTTGATCCACGGGGGAGAGAGAAGGAGATGGCTTTGCCCTGCTTCGATAGGAAAGGCACAGCCGTAGGGCCCGAACCTCTCCCATATTTGCTGCCCTGTTGGCCAAGTGGACTTCGGGCTGGGCCCAGCCACTCCCACCTGTGTTACCTCCATTGTAAGAGCTGCCCCTTGATGATGGAGAGCATGAAGCAGGGGGTCTCCCATGGGGAGCTCTTAGGACAGACCCACTAGGTTTGGGGTGGTGACACACAGCAAGAGATAGTAGATTCTCTGGCTTCGGCAAATTGACATGGGAATCAAACTTCCCACTGAACGTTTCCTTCCTGGGTCCTGTGGATGGTGTTCTTTGTGCTAAGTTCCCATTCTGATTCTGCAGGTGCCTCCCTGGGATTTAAAATCACGAAGCTTTCCAAGTTCTTGGCCCGTATCTGGGATGACCTCCCAAACACTGTAGTGTCCAGACTATGATGCAGGGGGTTCAGTTTTTCTCCAGGGCCTCGAGCTGTGTGTGTTTCTAGCCCCTGCCAACTTCCTGCCATCCTGCTCCCCATTGCTTCGTGTCAGGCTGTCCCCATTGTGTCCTGCTGACCCTTTGGGTCGGGGCCTCCTCCCGAGTGTGGCTTTAAGGAGTAAGCTTGAGGATGATGTTTTTTAATTATTGTAAATCATTACCTCATTTCCAGCCTGCCAGGCTCCATCCATCCCAGCATCTTTTATTCTGTCATTTTCTCACCTTGTGCTATGACAATGGGGCGTTGTATTTCCACAGAGACTTATAGGAGTGTTCAGTGTATAGTTTCTTAATAAACACTTTATTTTCTAATGAAATGACTGCATCAGACCTCTTATTTGGCAATTTTGCAAAGAATATTGAAGATACAGAAATTCCCACATTTCTCCTCTGCCTCCCCTCCCCATTTTTACTGATCCTCTTTTAAAGACGTTTCTTAGTTCAATCCTTGTTTGCAAAAGTGTTTACAATCTGTTGCATTGGTTGCTTTCATTGAGACTCCTCCAGTTAGGTCAAACCCATCTAGTGAAGTGTTTTCCTCATTCTGTTGAGGAAGACTCAGAGGCACAGAGAGGCTGAATGGTTCACCCAGGGTCACACAGCACAAGAGGCAGAAGCAAGATTCAAACCTGACTCATCCAGACACCACTCAGGCCACTGAGACCCTCACCTCCTTGGTGACTCAGGGACTCTCCTTTTGTCAGCAGCCGAGGCTTACAGTGATCCTTTCTTCAGAGCTGATATGTAAGAGGTTTGGGAGTAGAACTGAAGGATTCTTGCCCCAGCAAGTCACTAGGACTCTCCCTCAGATGGAGCGGTTTCATTCTTTCCCTGGATCTTGAGGACATGACCTTGCCTAGAGGAAGACGGGGCTATGGGCTTATAAGCTAGTCTGCTGATCACTCAGGGGCGCCCCATCCACACCCACATACACACACTCCGGTGGACCAGACTCTCCCCTGGGGTCTCCTGTGGGCTGCCCAGAGTGGTAGGCAGTTGTAGGGTCCTACTGAGAGATGAGGCATAAGTGAGCTGGGTGTGGCCATCTGCCCTGGGTTCCCGGCCCTGACACAGCTGGAAGGGTTGCCATGCCTCTAACTTAGAACATCTTCCTTTGAGGAGGAGGGGACTCTACACAGGCTATCTGGAGCAGGAGTCAAGGGCAGAAGAAGAGTGAGGAAGATTTCCTGGGTTGAATTGGACCTTTCACTGGGCCTCCACAGGCTTTGTGACAACTTGGCTTACTTAGGTAACAGAGCAAGGTGGGTGAGCTCAAAGTGGGAGTTCAACAGGGAAGTGGTCAGGCTAGGGTGGTGCTTTTTTCCCTGACCTTCATTGACTTAATCTCTTATTTAAATTGAGTTTAAGCCCCCCTCCCTCACAACCTCACCCCAAATGGAAGTTCCTCTTCTCTAGAGTGGCCTGGATAGGGCATTACCCCAGCTCTCCATTCTCCTATTTTCTCTGGTTCCGGGGCTGGAATTGGAGTGCCCTTTGGAACCATGGGGAGAACTTTCATTTTTAGGTAAGAGATTTGAGCTTTGTTATATTCCAATGCATGAAACCTCCAATGCAGGGGAGGAGGGGAGATGAGCACCCAGCTCAGAGCAAGGGCCCCACACCAGCCCTGGGAAGGGTGTGCTATTCCAACATAGGAAGAGGCAACAGGAAAGATGGGGGTATGGGGGTTTGGGGGCAAGGAAGGGGACTAGAGCTTGTGCAGTGGCTTCTATTTTGTCTGTGAAGTGAGATCTAGGGAGAACTGAGCAAGTCTGAAGTGCAGCGGAGGAGACATTGGCAGAGGGCAGGGAAGCACAGGGAGTTGTCAGGCGGATCAAGGACCGGGCTGAGCAGGGTTTAGTGTCCAGGACTCTGTTTTCCATGTTTCCTGCCAGACCCTAAAGTGCCAGGCATTTATCCCAGTGTTAGAGCCTCTGGGCCCATTAGAGCCAGAGGGGGCAGGCCCAGAGAGCAGACTCCACCCAGAAGGATGCTGGCCGGGCCTGGCTTCGCGCAGGGCGACTCAGGGCACCAGCAAGACCTCCTGAGTTTGGAATATCACCCACAGGACTTCCCAGTGGTTTTCCGGGACTCCAGCTTGCACTGTGATCCTGCAGCTCAGATCCACAGCTGATGCAGGCCATGAATCTGGTGCTCTTGCCAGGTGCCTCTCTGGATCTCAATTCTAGAGGGGGACATTGGGGAGGACTGGTTCTGAATGAACCCTATTCTTGGGAGCCTGGAGAGCGGGAAACTCACTCTATGAAAGGAGAAGACAGAGGTAGGACCTTCCAGGGACATGCTCCGGAGAGGACTGGAGGCTTTGACAAGGGTTACACAGCCAGATCCCAGACTGGTTACCAAGCGCCGAAGAATGGGCCCTGCCTGCAGAACGTTAACAGCGATCACTAGGTCACTTACACAGATCTGCTCAAAGCCAAGCACATTTTACCCAGAAGGAAGCTGAGACCCCGAAAGATCAGTGGCTGGCCCCGGTTTTCACAGCTTGTGACAATCAGAAGCAGGGATGGCAGGAGGGGTCCCTGACTACAGTGTTCCTCCCGGGCTGCTCTGCTGCCACATGGAGCAGTCAGGCTTCTGCTTCTAAAAGGCTGCAGTCCTGGGGGCTGCACAGCCACAGTCTTCCCCTACCCCTCCCACACTGAACAAGTCTCTTGG
The DNA here is from genome assembly GCF_048164855.1 of Canis lupus baileyi. Taxonomy (NCBI): domain Eukaryota; kingdom Metazoa; phylum Chordata; class Mammalia; order Carnivora; family Canidae; genus Canis; species Canis lupus. Next base: position 52,703,239 of record NC_132839.1, on the reverse strand, counting down.
GGGCTCTTTGAGGCTAGATGCACTCCTCAGGGTGCATTTTTTTTTTTTTCAAGATTTGATTTATTTATTCATGAGAGACTGACAGAGAGGCAGAAACACAGGCAGAGGGAAAAGCAGGCTCCATGCAGGGAGCCCAATGTGGGACTTGATCCCAGGACCCCGGATCTTGCCCTGAGCTGGAGGCAGATGCTCAACCACTGAGCCACCCAGGTGCCCCAAGCAGGGTGCTTTTTAAAGACTCCCCGGAAAAGAATGTCTACAGTATTTTTTTTTCTTCACTCATTCTAGCATTTTGTGACCCCACACTCCCGAAGGTGTGGTTGGTCTTAGGTCTAAGATGAATTCCCAGCTTGAAGTCAGTGAGATTGCCAAGCAGACAATGGTGGGAGAGCTTGATGTTGGGGAGGGCTTGTTGGGGGAGACGCCTGATCCTCAGGTGGGTGAGGCTGCCCAGGTCTCGGGCAGGTGTGAGCAGCTTCAGACAGGAAGGTGGTGGAAGGAAGGAAGATCCTTACCTGACTCGCCCCCATTCGAACTTTTTGTCCCATCTGAAAGACCTCCCGGTGTGTCGAAGCTCAGCCATGTGCTTCTTACCCAGCAAAAGAACAGATGCTAAGTATGTGCAGTGTGGAAACCAAGAAGCTGGCCTCTGGGCCACCCTGGCTCTTCCCCTCCTGTGTGGGAATTCCTTCTGCAGCCAGGCTTCCAGCAGCCGTGTCCTCACCTCCACCACCCAGCCACAGGTGTGACTGGGCTGGGACGCCTCTCCTGGCAGGGCCCAGATCCTGCAGGTCAAGCCCAGGCATGAGCAGAGGCCGCTGTATCTCAGACACAGCAGTGCAGGGCAGGAGTGGGTTCGATGCCACAGAGACAGGACAGGAGCAGGGACAGCAGTGCAGGAGGGCTTTGTTGCTGTGCAGCTTTCTGAGCCGTGCCTCACATGGATTGGGCAGAGGGCCTTCGCCCTTCAGTGTTCAGGGACTCTGAGCTCTGGCTAGACTCCTGCATTGCTGCCACAGTAGTTCTAGAAGGGAGAGAGAAATGAGGAGAGGGGGACCAAGGAGGTGGGGGCTGGCGATGATGCTGGCTGCTCTGGGGCTCCTCTGGGAAGGACAGGAACAGAGGGAAACTCTTGAGTGTGACAGTGGAGGTGGTGATAGGGCAGTGAGGAGCCCCGGAGTGGATGGGAGCCTGGTTTGCAGATTGTCCAGGAGACCTGGGGCTCACGCCCTGCCATCTCCCAGCTCCATGGCACCCTTCACGACCCCCTCTTCCGTGGGGTTGATGTGGGCAAAGCTGCTGCAGACTCCAGTTGCCTTGAGTGGTTCTGATCTTGCGCTTTGCCATTAGAAATCCCATGATCATCCCTGCACTTCCCACCTTCCTGAAAACCCTCACCTGGGCCTGACAGTGTCGCTCTCTGAGCTAAGTAGGATGCCTTGTTCAACCCTACCTGAACCCAAAAATGAATTGAAAGAGATGTGCTGGTGAGAGAGGGGTCCCTCATCTGAGTTTTGGGGGAGTGGTTCAAGAATTCCATCAGGATTCTAAGATCCATTTGGGTAGGATTTTAATCCCAGCTCCTCCTCTCGGTGGGTGACACTTGGATAAAGTGAAATCTCCTCCGCTTGCTCGGGGAGGTTTCTGCATGGAGAGGAGGTCTATGGCCTCTTTGTAGCTTTGGCCCTGGCTGCCAGGACACTTCCCCTCCTGTCACAAGATACCAGGGTGCATGCCTCAGAGGGCTAGATCTTTCCCCACCGTGCTGGGCTTGCAGGGGGCTGGAAGTCTGTGGTTCAAGTATTCTGTGTGCTCCAGGGTGGGGGACAGTGAGAACGGAGGAGAAGGAGGAAGTATTGGCCTGGCCTTGGACAAGACCTTGCTGGCTCCCCTGAAAGCAGAACAAGCAGGTAGAGGATCTCTGAAAAGCACAGATCCTGCAGGGAGTAGAGGATTCTGCTGGTCCTGATTCTGTGTCAAAGGCCTCCAGCCCCAGGCAAGACCCAGTCCACGTGGGCCCACTTTGGGAGAGAATCTGCAACTATCTGGGATAAAGGGGAGAAGCATGATTACCAAATTCTCAGAGAAGAGCCAGAGCTGTAGAGAGGTCCTGGCTGAGGGCTTTGATGACACTTCCCAAGCTGAGGAAACAGGAGACACACAAACTTTCTGCACAGCTCTGGGCTTCCAGGGTCATGGTTTTACCCACAGCCCTCTGCAAGCAGTGGCTGCCGGAGGCCTCTCTGATGTAGAGGAATGTGACTTTGATTTGGCTAAGGGTGGAGAAGGGAGCACATGGCATCACAGCAACACGGGAGCTTGGCTTTTCTGAGAGGCAGAGATGCTGAGCCATACCCCCATCCTCGCGCGTCCCGTCAGAGCAGTATCCTGTGATTACTGAGGGTTTGGAGGGATGGTCAACACTCCCCACTCGGCAATGGAGAGGGTTCGAAGACCAAGGAGCCAGCCTGCCAAAGGTATGAGTTCCAGGATCGTGCTTTCTGGTTTGTGGCTTCATCAAAGTTTGGGAGGGCAGGTCACCGTGTCAGCTCAGATAACACTCCTGCCAAGCCTGACTCCGGTAAGTAACGCCGGAGGCCTTGGTGGCTAATAGTGACAACCAGCTTGTCTTCATGGCTCTCTTTCCCCTCAGCTCCTGCTGCCCACGAGCTATTACCACGGCAGCAACATGAAGCCTGGTTCTGCCGTTGGGGACCCCACTGCAGCAATTGGCCTGCTTCCCTTAAAAAAGACACAGCCTTTCCTCCTTTATCCCCAAGCTCATTCCGCAGTGAGAAGGGCAGGGACCCGTCCCGGCAAAGTGATTTCATTGCTGTCAAATATGGACGGGAAATGCTTCCTTTATAGAGCCGTGAAGCACCGCTCTGAAGCTCCCTCTACTTTTGGCCTGTTTTGGTCCTTGTGATGTGGCTTCAATGCAGTGTTCTTACCTCTGTAAGGCTTGCAACAGCCTTTGGCCAAAGGTCATGCTATGCTGACTCCCAAATGGACTTCTCAGGGAAAGAGGGTGTGGGGGCTCCCTCACCCAGGAGACCGCTGGACTGACAAGAGTTCTGTCCTTCTCAGTCTTTATCAGCACCGGCTGGACCAGTAGTCCCCAAGAGCTGCTCTGTCACTGCCGGGCTCAAGAAGTGCAAGTCCTAAAGTCTGTGTCCCATGCACCAAATGTAGGTGTTGCTCCCAGGCCCTCCTTCAGACAGTCTCAGGGAGAAAGAAGGTGCCGGAAGGCAGGCTGAAGAGTACAGTCTCTGTGTTCTATGGACATCAAAGTGTTGGCCTTCTCTTGCTGTTAGTTCTGAGAGAAAACTCACAAGACAGCCCAAGGGGGAAATCTCACAGCCATTTCTGTCATGAGCCTCAGTCTGGCCAAGAGGGCACAGCCAGGATCCGTGACTCTGGCTGCTCTTGTCTGAGGGCCACAGCTCTGGACCGAAGCCTTTCACTTCAGAGGGAGCCAGAGGCGGAGCTGGCCAGTGAGAACTTGAGTCTGTTCTTTCCCACAGTCAGTGGGGAGCAGAGGAGGCATCACAAATATAGAATACATTCTGAGAATGTCCTTCCTGGGAGAATTTAAATTCTGAGCCCATGTTTGCATGACTCATGGAATCCTTCCATCTTGATGGTTGTCAGTTTGGCATCTCTGCTCCCATAATAGGCAACTGCCACTAGCGCCCCTGATGGATAAAGGCCAACCTGGTTGTTAAGACCAGAGTAACCCCCCGGTGCATTTTTGGGATGGCATTTTTAGCCATCTTTGTAGTTTTAGTGGGTCAACCACTTGACCAGCCATAGTCTCGCATGAATTGACCAGTTTTCTGGGCAAAGCTTCAGTGTCTGCAATATGACTCTCTCTTAATTTGAGTCCTGAACTTGCAGAGAAACCTATTCCTCTTACTCCAGCTATTACATAAACAATGTAAATGATGTAAATGTTATCAGGATCAGGTGCTCCCCTTTTCATTGGTTGTGACAATGCTTCCCTAGAGTCTCATGAGGTGCTAAGAGCCCATCCAATCACTTGGATGGAGAATGTTGCATGGTATAGTCAATCTCTTTTACATTCACGATACACATTAGGATATTAAAGGCTCTGAGAAGTCCTCCTTTAAATCTAATTGAACACAGAATGCTCTTCACTTAATGCCTATCAATAGGTTTACACACACACACACACACACACTGGGTTCTGGTGTGGTCAGAGGTATTTGTTTATTTTTTAGTAGAACAAAGCAGGACGTTAATCAATCACTGACCTTGATATAAGATGAACAACCACACCCTAACACCTTTGCCCAACTATAGGCTCAGTCCCTGCTTCTGCCCTCTGCTTGGCATAGAGGCAGATATGATTTCGAGAGCTGATGGGTAGGTACTCTTGTGAAGAGCAGGAAATCTTCACTGTGGTATCTCAGAAGAAAATGGTAAGTCATCTCACATAAGAGTGTAAGACTTCAGCACAAAAACCTGGCCACCTTCCTTGGCTGGTGGAGGAGACATCATCTAGTAGTAGTATACAGAAATGAAGACCTGGAGCCCAGTCTCAGCACCTCCACTAGCCAAATGACTTGGGGTAAGTTACCTTTCCTTGTTGCATATTGTCTCTGAGCTTGCTAATCGTCAGATAAAAAGACTCCACCTAGACAGGTCCTCCAAATGCCATATCCCCAGGAATTGCTGTTGTCTCCTGGTGGGGGACATCTTTTGGTTCTTGGGTCCATCTCTCTGCTGTGTCTTGGAGTATCACGTGGGAAGAGTACCTTTGCCCCCTCCTGAAATGTTGGGGGTCTTGAAGGCAAGGGGAGGGAAGTGAGAGAGATGGCCGCCCTTTCACATGAGGGCTGGTGGATTTCTCTGGATGAGGAAGGAAGCAGATGCTTGGGGGTTAATAGACCCTCTCTGTCACAGCTGGACAGGGCCAAGCGGGAGTTCTCAGCAAGATTTTCCGACTTTGATCTCAAGAAGGCAGCTCTGCCTAACAAATAGTCTGAAATGTCAAAGAATAAATGTTAAAGCTTGAGGGGTCATTCTCTGGGGAGTTGCCTGGGCTGGCTAGGGAGGGAGAGGAGGAGGGAGAGAGGGACACAGCAGAATCCTTCACATAAAGATTCCGACTTGGTTTTGTGATATTTAAGAAAAAAGAAAACTGAATTATTTATAGCACAGAAGATGGAAGCAGGCTGTAGAGAAGTGGCCAAGCTTAAGATGGTAGTTCATGTTCCATTGTTTATCTGCCACAGCCTTGAACTGGTAAAACTTTTCTTGTTGGTGGCATGCTATTGACCTCTCCTTGAATTATTTATTATTACTATTACTATTACTATCATGTTAATTAAGAAAACTCAAGTCCTTTGAACATGGGAGTTGGGGGTAGGCAATTTCTAAAAATGGTTGTTGCAGAAAGCAAGCATTAATCCCTTCCTCTTGAAGGATCTCCAGCATGTCCTTTACTACCTCTTTCTACTCTCACCAGCCTATGTACTGCTCCTGGATGGGTGTGAAGAACTTTGGTTTTGGCCTGGCCACCAGTTGGCCCTGTTGATATTATTTCAACATGGTGGATATTATCTCCCAGTTGTTCCACTTGCAAAATGGAGGCAACTGTCATATGCCTCTCCTGGGTATGCTGGGCAAGTGAGTGATGCCATGTGTTCAGAACACCTCGGTGCCTGGGTGAGGGTGAAGAGGAGAGAAAATACCATGCAAGGGAGAGGAAGAAAAGAAGTTAAGAAATTTATAAAGTGAAAATCAGCAGTGATGGAAGGATTGATGTTAAAGCTGGAAGGAATGAGGTCTTTCGTCTGTTTATTTTGGACAGTGATGTTGTTTCAATGTTTTAAAAAAGTGCTTCTGGTTGCTAATCACATCCTGATTCTATAGTGTAGGTAATTGAAACCCACTGATAATCTCAGAATTGCAGTTAAATTAAAAATTACAAGCTTCAGATGCTCTCCTTTCTCTCTCCACAAATAATACAAATGTGCTTTTGGTCCCTATGCCTCTAATTGTTTTTGCACACCCTGGACACTCTCGGAGATGAAAACAAATGGAACCAATTTTGGACAGGTTGGGATGTTGAGGTGAAGCTAGTCCAAGTGCAAATCGGATCATGGGTAAGACTCTAAATAAGCAATATTGTGTTGACCATGTATTGCTTTTATTGAAAATATTAATGCTTTTGCTGTTTTTCTAGACTTCATTTTTTTCCACCTAGAAGAACCTAGAAAACATTTTGCAGCTAAAATGTCATAGTGACACTCCTGTTATAAAACTCTGAAACTGTACTTATTTTTATACTCAGTAACTTTACCTCTCAGAAAGGTCTTCCAAATATTTTTCTTCCACTCCCTACTTTCAGTGATGAAGAAATGTGACCAGCATTGTTGCTCTAGGGCAGTGTTTCCCAAGCTCCTTGGTCTTCGGATCCCTGAAAAATTATGAGAATCCCAAAGAGCTTTTGTGTATGTGGGTTATAGCCATCTCTATTTATTGCAGTTGAGATCAAAACTGAGAAGGATTTAAAAACACAAGCACACGCACACATTTCAGTTAGCCATCAGACAGTGTCATCACCGGCAGGAAGCCACTGGAAACACTCCATATATACCTGTGAGAGAATGAGTCCATCTCAGTAGATCTTAGTAGACTTATGCCATCTTACGAAAATAGTTTTAAGACATGGCTCTACTTATAGAGTCTTGGGGCTACCAGGCATATCTGGACCACGTTTTGAGACATGCTGCTATGGGGAAACCAAGGCACAAGCAGATTCTCAAATCAGAGTCTCTTTGGTGTCAGTGAATGATACCAATCATGCAGTTTGCTCCAAGTGTAGGGCCACTATCAGGACCCCATATCTTCATGCAGATATTGCTGACTCTGTAGATATGCAGTTGCTAGGAATCTGGGAACTACACAAGGACTTCATCTATTATGAAGAAAGCTGAGTAGTGGATGTTTGCTTGCTCTGGAAAGGGAGCATGGACTTGCTATAGCAGTAAGCATTATTGGCTGATTGAAGAGACTCATAAACAGGTTTGCAAAATTCTGATGGTGAAAGAGAGTGGAATGAATGGCGTGGGATGAAGGGAATCTACGGTCAGCACCTCACAGATCAGAAGTCCCATCATGTGTATCCTAGCCCTCCCAGTACCTCACATTTGGATTTGTCTAAGGAACATCTGGGGTTTAGCCATGTTCTATAAGGTCACATAGGAGGGTCTAAGTTTAGAAGCCCTGGCCTCTCCCTCACACTCCTACGCAGTTTTGGTAGAGGAAGATTGTACTATGAGGTGGATAATGTCTTCGGAAATTAACCCTTGAGTTAACTCCATGCACACATCAGGCAGCTCCCTCGAGTTGTGGAGTCCTGGGTGTATGGCATTGTTCTTCTGGTCTCCTATCATTTTTTACCTTCATGCCCCAGATTTATGTGGGATCAAGGGATCCAGGGATCAGGGACCAAGAATTGCTTTCACCTTGTTCTGAGGACCTCTTTGGAACCAGTATATCACAATCGTCTCCAGGGGAATAGGGTTTTTCAAGAATGTTTCCGAGGTCATGAAAAAATGTTGGTTAATTGATTTTCCCTTCAAACATTTAAGTGAAAGAATCTATTTCCTGCCCTCAAAAGCTTTATAGTCTAGTGCGGTAGTTCTCAAATGGTAGTGACTTGTCTCCCAGGGGACATGTGTGGAGACATTTTTGGTTGTCAAAACTGAAAGTAGATACTACTGAGAGCCCCTAAAACAAATTTATATGGCCCTGAATGTCAGTAGCACCAAGGTCAAGAAACTCAGTCTAGTAGGATGATAGATACCTCTTAGTCTTGGGTAAGAGGGACCCCACACTTTTCAGGGCCCTCCTTCAGCTGCCACAAGTTCAAGGGCCATGAGAAGTGACCACCTGGAACCTGGGTGTCACTTCCCTTCTAGGTCAGGTTGTAGTTGCCTAAACCAGAATTCCTCAGCAAAATGGCTCTAGCTCACCTCCATGCCATGTGCAGACATCCCCATTGATCTATTCTCCTCCTAAGTGTGGGCTGCCCTGCAGCCATGTGCAATTTCTAAGCCCAAGGGGTGGCCAAGGGCCTGGCTGCTGTTCAGGGCAAAGGAGAGTATGTGTGTGTGTGTGTGTGTGTGTGTGTGTGTGTGTGTGTGGCATGGGTGTGCATGTGTATGCACACAAGGCGCCTTGGCTGTGGGAAGAAGGGGAGTAGGCTGGGGCCAACTCTCTGGCACTACATGTCCCAACTCATAGCCTGAGACACCTGAATTCTCACCTGGCCTTCCAGCTCATTCTGAAAATACATTTAACAGGGTAGGAGGATAGGATGTGCTATATTTAACAGTGTGTTAGCTTGATTTATAGCTTTCAAGTCTTCAGATGTGTGAGATACAGACTTCTAGTAATTCTCTTGTTCCTGATCCTGCAAAGGGGCAGGCCTGGTGCAGGCCAGTGGGTGATTATGAAGCACTGTGATGAAATTAGGCATGGGGTAAGCATAGAGGAAGGACATTTAGTTTTTAAAGATAGTTCTTAAAAATACTGAAATGTGACGTCTGTTTGTAGCTGTAGAAGTAGAAATGTCAGTTCAGGGAACCCCACAATTAGGATGATCAGTTGAGACTTTCAGTGTTCCATTGTTTAAAGAGAGGTCCCTCTTTTAGAGCCTTAGGAAGCCTGGTGCCATGGTCACATGATCTCTTGGCACCTCAGGCTGTTGGAGGCAGGCATTCTTCCTGCTGGGCCATCTCCATGCTGGGGCAGTGCTCATGCAGTGTTATGCCCTTGTCAGGTTGCCATGGAGACTGATCTTGAGGCCCTCAAAATTGATTGGTATTTATTGGGGACCTGCAGTTTTCTGGATGTTGTGACCAGCATTGTGCAGGAGGGAGAGAGAGCAGGGCTGCATCCTCCGCCTTTCCCCATTTTGGACTATTGAGAGAATATCATTCTGTAACAGAGAGGTAAAGACCCAGGAGAAATTGAATGGAAGGATGTATTTTTTTCCTTCTAATAACATTGTGGGTTTTTTTCTGATTACAAAAGTAATTTATATTCACAGTAGAAAATTTGTTGAAATACAGAAAAGCATACAAACACATAAATTATCCACCATCCTATCACCCAGAGACAACACTGTTAACATTTTAGCTTTCTGCCTTCTAATCTTTTTTATGTATTTAATTATTTAACAGAATCAAATCATTCTGTGTGCATGTGCACACACACACATTATTTGCTATTTTTTTATGTAAGATTGCATGTGCCATTTAAACAATATTTTGCAACATTAAAATTTTGTATAGGTTATTTCACATGGTTCCAAACACACACATACACACACACACACACACACACACACACACACACGAAGATACATGAATATTCATAGCAGCATTTTTCAAAATAGCCAAAAGATAGAAAGAACCCAAATACCTCTCAACTGGCAAATGGACAAAATGTGATATGTATATAGAATGGAATATAATGGAATGATGTACTCACACATGCTACAACATTAATAAATTTCACAAGCACTCTGTTAGGGGGAAGAAGCCAGACTCAAAAGGCCTTATTTCGTAAGATGGCATTTGTGTGAATGTCTAGAAGCGGCAAATCTATAGAGACGAGAAGTAGGTTAGTGGTTGTGTTGTCCTGGGTTTGGGGAGTAACTGTAAATGGACCCAAGAGATCTTCCTGGGGTGATGAAAATGTTCTAAAGCTGGACTATGGTGCTGGTTGGGCTATGTGGTAGATTTATTAAACATCATTGAATTGTACATTAAAATGGGTGAATTTAGGACTCCCTGCTGGCTCAGTCAGTGGAATATGTGACTCTTGATCTTGGGTTTGTAAATTTGAACCCCCATTGGGTGTAGAGATAATTTAAAAAAATGAAATCTTTAAATCTAAAATAAATGAGTGAATTCAATGGGAGGTAAATAGTACCCCAATAAAGTTTATATATTTAATATAATAAATATATATATAAAGCAAAATATATGTAAGTATGTAATGTATAAAATAAATGTAGATAGTATATTTATGTAAAATAAAGTTTATATATAGAGAGATGTCCTCTACCTCAATATTATTGATACATGTATCAATAACATGTGTTATTATATGTATTGATATGTGATATTGAAGTAGAGGATACCTCTCTTTATATAAACTTTATTTTGCATAAATATACTACATGTGTTTATTTTGTATCTTATATGCTTATTTATACTTTATTTTACATGTATATTTACTATATTACATACATAAACTTCATTGAGGCATTATTTATGCATGTATTGAGGTACTAATAACGTATTGATATATGATTGAAGAATTATATTTATATATCAATAATATTGAGGTAAGTAATACATGTATCTTGATAATATTGAGATATTTAATACCTCAATAAATTGTATATGTCTAAATTTTATTTTATATGCATATGTCAATATGTGTATCCGTTAGTACCTATTTATGTATCTATATAGTGAGAATTCTCCTTCCTACACCTGTCCCTCATCTGTAGATTCTTCTTACCACCACCACCACCATCACCACACAGGTAACCACTGTCATGGTGCACCCTTTCAATTATATATGAACAAATACAAATGAACAACTATGAAATGTGTTCTTGTTTTTCCTCCATATTTGCAATATATCATACATATTATTCTACACTTTTTAGTACCCTCCTGCCAGTTTCTCAAAGCTCTTAGAGAACTTATTTTTTTTTAAATAAATACTATTCCATTGTATAGGCATAATCAAATTTTCTTAATTTCTTCACAGTATTTTATTTTCTGTTTCTCATTTTTCTCCAGTGGTTTGAAACTATCTATATGAACTAGACATATGACTAAAAATAAATATCATACTAATACAAGGCCAGATACACTCCTTCCCCCCTCCCCCAGGCTTGTTGGTCTATCTGTTTTGTGTATGTAACCTATATGGGGTGATACCAATGTGTACTGTCCATAGTAATATATGAGAATGGGAGTCTCCACAACCTCAGTAAATAGAGGGTCACAGCATGATTTTTAATGGCTGGGTAATGTCTCCCTTTGTGGATATACCATATTGATTTCATTTGTCCCCTGTGTTTGGAAACTTGGAATATTTTGTTTTATTGTTCAATTCTTACAAATAACAGACCAGGTATCTCAGAACTTTTGGTACCTAGGCTGAGTGAGGGTGGGAGGATGGTTCTGGCATCCTCACCAGAAGCACTGTGTGTTGCCACATCACTGCCTTGTGGCCCATTGAGGTCTCTAGGGGTTCCTCAAGCAGGTACTCCGTGGAAAATCTTTGCAGACAGCTGTCTTCTTGTAACAGAAAGTTGACATAGGGAAAGTCATCTCCTTCTGAAACATGATGGCTTCAAGTCCCAGGATGCACAGCTGGTGAAGGCAAGAGGCATTACTTTTTCCCCAAGTAACTTCAAAGTGCTGCCAACATTCCCATAATGTTCTTCCCCCAAAGACTCTTCTGGTCAGGGCCTTACCACACTTTAGGGCTGGGGATTCTGAGCTGCACAGTTCAGAAATGTTAATGGGATTCTGAGTGAAGCTTCTAATCTCATATGTCGTACAGATGGCTAACCAAGCGTGGCACCTTGACCTTCTCAAGGTCAGGGTGAGAGTTGGGAGGCAGTGCCCATGTATCCTGACCTCCTGCCCTGGCCTTGAAGCAGATGGCCTCCCGGGAGCACACTGAGTGGGACGTGACAGCAGAGATTGAAAGCAGCTGTCAGAAGGCCACAGACAGTTCAGAGCAAGGCATTTCCAGCCAACCCATTGATCTGGGCACCGGGAGGAGGAGGGGCCCAAACTGGAGCGAAGTCAGCCCTCTGGAGCGAATCCAAGGAAATAGCAACAGGAAATAGGAAGGGGTGGAGATTGATGGTGAGATTCTCTAAACCTGCAGCTTTTTGGCCAAGGGGTAGCTGTTTTCTCTCTTGCAGCTCTGAGTGGTGACAAGCAAAGCCCATGCTGGGCTTCCAACATGCTTCCTCCTCTTTTTCTAAAAGGGTCCTTAATGTCCTTCTGAGGGTGGACATGGGACAGAACGGGCCAAGAAGGGGAAATTTGTCCTCCCTTCTTCTGAGTTCCTGGGCTCTTGTCTGCTGGAGATGAGGTCCTGGGGACAGGGAAGGACCATGGACAGCACAGCAGGTGAGAGAGAAGGAACACAAATATATGGGGGCACAGAAGCATAAGGAGGTGGTATTAAGGATCAAGATCTGGTAGCAACAGGAAAGGGAGGGAAAAAAAACTGGGCTTGGGAGGAGCATTGAAGTCAAACCAACAAGTGCAATTAGGTTTGTGTCACTTCCTACAGCCCAAGCAAGCTGTTCATTGGTCATCTGTCAGAGCTGGCTGCCAAGATGCCATGTGTATTCCAGGATCCCTGGGTGTTGGCCCTTTCTATCTGCCAGGCAGAGGGAGGGACAGTGGATGCCAGGCTTGGATGCCTGCTCAGGCGTGTGTGGCCCACCATATGAGGCTCTCTGGCAACCTCTCAGAAGACTGCCCTGCTCCCTCCTTGCAGTGGGATTGCAAAGAAGCAGTTGCAGGCAATTGGAGCAGGACTTAAGCTTTCGATGTCCAGGCCAGAGGGTAGGCCGGGTGCCCTCAGCAACACACCAGTGACCATTCATAGCTCACTCTGTCTAGCAGGATCTGTCCCAGATCAGGAAGCGAGGTCCTTCCAGGGGTCACAGCGCACACCCAGGAAGTGGCCTTGCCACATCAGCCACTTTGAACCTGGTTTGCTTCCTGCTTGCCTAATTTCTCCCTCTCCTTCCTCCATTCTTTCTGCAGCTGGCATGCCATTCTGCAAATCTGTTAATGCTACAGGCCCAGCATAGTGGGTGCTTAATAAATAGTTGTTCATTTTTCAAAACTTACTAACTAAGGCATTAATTAAATAGCCCTTTCCTTTTTAAAGATCTCCCAGCAAAGAGTGCTTTAAGTTTCCCTGGAAGTCTACCCATACACCTTGTGCCTCAGTGACACACACTACCTTAATGATATTCAGTGATTTAATGAATGAGATGATATAATGATTGGAACTTATGCAGAGAGTGGTATCGCAGAGATGATTCAAATCAGGTTGCTGCTTCATAGGAAGATGACTGTGCACAGTGAAGTCACATGCAACATTATGATAAATGTATGTTTGGGCTTCATGGAATTCCAGAATCCTAATCATACCCATGTCTGACAAGATAAGTGAGTACCCCTAGTTGTTTTCACAAGATGGCTAAAGGTGAGAGAGCTCAACTAAGCTTTGGTTGGACTGTGAAGGATGTGAAGCTCATTGGTATTGAATGAGGAGTAAGGAAAAGTCATTTGATTTGGGCATCAGGAAATCACTGTGACATTGTCACAGGTGGGTCACGGGGTGAGGTGGTAAGAGTACAAAGCCATGAGAAATAAGTAGGCAGCTCAAGAGTGGTAGACAGCACCTAGGTAGTAAATTAGTCATCAATGGGTCTAGTGATGAAGGGGGGAATGTGAGAAGTTTCTAAGGGGAGTAGGTAGGGTCAAAGAATGCTTTTTATTAGGATAGGGGAAACCTTATCCTGTAGGTTAGAAGTCAACAGGAAGGAGAGACTTACCGTACCAGACAGAGGTAAATACAAGTTGGGCAATGTTCAAAAAGTAGGTGAGAAAATCTGAGGACAAAAGCATGGAAAAAAGAACTCCATCTAAGATGATGGAAAGCTGGGACGCCTGGGTGGCTCAGTAGTTCAGTGTCTGCCTTTGGCTCAGGTCATGATTCTGGGGTCCCAGGATCGAGTCCCACATTGGGCTTCCTGTGTAGAGCCTGCTTCTCCCTCTGCCTATTCTCTGCATCTCTCCGTGTGTCTCTCATGGATATATAAATAAAATCTTAAAAAGAAAAAAGGTGAGGGAAAGCTAAAAGTGAGGGAAGTAGAACTGAAGAGAGACAATGGAGGGGATTTCTGTTTCCTTAGTGAGGTATAGAACAGATCATCCAAGAGGAGTTGGTTTACACTGGGAAGTTTTCTGTTGTCATCTTGGAAGGATGTCCTGGGTCAATCTTCTTGGGAAAGGGAGGGGACTCAGTTACTGATGAACTTTAATTCATAAGGGAGGCAAACACTACCTGTTTTCACTACGGTGAATTTTGACTGATCTCAATTTCCCTGATTCTGCCTGTATCAGAGCCAAATTTTGAGTCTGCTGCTCTTCCTTTTGCCTAGTGGAATGCACCTGGGGAAGCACAGCAGTCAACATCCTTCATCCTTTCCCACCTTGCTGAGAACTCAACTTGGCAGCCAGCGGATCTCATACAAGGATGCTCCCCAAGTGTCCCAGAAATTCAGCGAGTCCCATATCTTGCCTGTTCCCAGCTGTTACCCTTGAGAAACGGTTCATGGAACCCGCCCAATTACTGTGTAGTTGAGGACTTTCCAGTTGAAGAGATGGCCCTATTAGTTGGTGTCAACTGGTTTCATGAGTTAATGCTGTGATTGAGCCCAAGCTTGGGTTTAGAGCCTTAGGTTGAGGAGAAGGTGGGATTTTGGAAGAGATAAAGAACCTCAGGTTCTGATTTTCAACAACTTTGACATGCTTGAATTTGCTGATGGAATCTATGCTCAGATGACCATGGTCTTAAGTTCCATATTAAATCAGAGCTGTGATTGTCCTCCTGCTGGGCCCTGCCCTGGTTTAATAACTGGCTCAGCTGTCTGGGTTTCAGAATTCAGTTCTGCTGAAGCTGCAAGTCACCTCATCTTGTCCTGGATCTGTAGTCCTCAGTGTTTTCACAGTCAGGAGCCCAGGTAACAATGATTTAAAACAAAAACAAAAATAAAAACCCACCAAGGCAGTCACTCATCCATTTAACTCAAAGGTGTTGAGCTGCTGGGGTACAGTTCTGATGGAGAGACACAAGGAATCTTAGCTATGGTGGGGTTGCCTTCCCACTCAGGAGGCCAGGTGATAAGCAGATTGATAAATAAGTCATGAGACAATTTTCCAATGGGAAGTTGTGTTATGCAGGAAAATTAAAACAATATCCCATGATAAGAAGGGCTGCAGACCAGGCATTCTGGGACAGATAGTTGGCTGCTATCCAGACTTTAAGGTGTCATCTAGATTGAAATGTGTGAGAAGAGAAGGAAAGGCAGGGGCAAGAGTGGAGGGTGGAGTGGGGTGTTGGAGGAGGGCTCGTGATGAGGTCAGAGGGTAGGCAATGATAGCGTAAGCTTGGCTTTCATTCTAAACTTGGATTTGAAGTAGAGAGAGATGAAGTTTCCTACTTTGCTTTTTATTAAAGATGACTCTGGCTAGCTGATCATGTTCCAGAAAGGGGGTTAGAGATGGGAGTAAGGGGTGGGTTGAAGAATGGAAGCTCAGTTAGGAGCCCATTGCCAGGATAAGAGGCCATCACAGCTTGGATGAAGGTGATGGTGGCGGAATGGGAAGAAGTGGGTCTACTGGGGATGGAGACAGATTTAAGACATATTTAGAGGCTACAGTCAACAGAATTTATTGATAGGCATTGGTGGCACATGGGGAAAAGCCATCAAGGAAAGCTGGTGGATTAGGGGCTTGTGTCACTGAGTGAATGGAAGTGCTGTTTATACACAGGGAGTTCCTGGGGAGGGCAGATGCAGGGGTAAGAAGTGAGATTTCTCTTTTGGCTGCACCACATGTGAAAGATCACTAGACACCCCCAAGCAGAGATGGTAGGCAGGGATTTGGACAATGAGGATGATTTCACAAGCCAAATGGCAACTGAATATCCTTCAGATGAAACTGTTGGACCCTTACTGCACATAGTCAATTCCCCACCCTGTGTCTCCAAGAATGCCCGGGAAGAGGGAGGCCTAGGTTGTCTTGCTCTTCTTGTGAAAACTTCAGAGTCTCTGCTTTCACTGGGTTGGGTGACTTTACAGGCTGCCTCAGCATCTGTATGACCTTTGCTCTTTGAATCTTCATTCCCAGTATGAGAAACATCCTTTTGATAAGGGTTTTATGCTCAGAACATCACACACATGTGAAGTTTGCATATAGAGAAGTGACTCTTGCTATAGTTTTGATGTTATGGGACAGCAACACAAATTAGCAAATATTGAATCTTAAATGTTTCTGTTCTGAAAAGTCCTTCAGCCACCCCACCAACAGGCCACCCCCATACTGCTAGGCTCTCCTTTCTTCTCTGTCGTGTTCTCCTCCCAGGGAAATCCAGTCATCACACTTCAATGTCCAGAGCAATGTCATTCCTTCCTTGCTTAGCAGGGAGCCTGCTTCTGCATTTAGGCAGATAAATTCATGTGCTCCACCAAACTATGGGCTATCTACTTTTGTCCAACCTCCAGCAGTATGGAGAACTAGTAGGAGCTTAAAATGTTTGTCTTCTTTCATAGTCTCTGAGAGGCAGAGGAAGCAATAAGGAAATTTATTTCTCACTTATATGAAGTGTGTCACCCCTCCTGAAAAGACAGAGTGACTCCATTTAGATTAGATGCGAATGTTTATTTCCTCTGTGCTAACCTAGTAGTGACATGGCCTTTACCATTTACTGAGAAGCCCCTTTTGTTCCAGGCTGCTTTCCATATATGATCTCATTTAATCTTACAGCAATACCATGGTATAAGTGCTGCCGTTAGCCCATTTCACAGATGAGGAAATCGGCTTAAAGCAGCGAGTAGCAGTGCAGCTGGGTTTGAGTCAAGCCCAACCTCTTAATGACACCACACAACCAGTTGAAATGCTCCTTCTGTGGGACTGGAGTCACCAAGATGATGAAGATCTTGATGATGATGATGATGAAGATGGTGGTGTCAATACCTGACCTTTAATGATGATGCCTGATTTAGGTACTTTAATATGTGTTTTACACATAGTAACACATTTATACTCACTCAACACACTTCTATGAGGCAGGCAATTTTTTTTAAAAGGTAAAGAAACCGAAAGTCAGAGAGTTAAGCAACTTTCCCAAGGTCACAGAACAAAATGATTGGAGTAGACTGAATTGGATCCCAGGCAGTCTGATTCTGTAAGTTGTGTTAAGCAGTGTTGGCCAGAGCCAAGCAGTTTGGTTAAGGAAGCCGTAAAACCGACCACTATGCCTGAGGGACAGGGAATTTCTAGGCACAACTGGAGCATTGAAATGTGGTGGAGAGTGAGGCCAGCTTTCCTGGGCAGCTTTCCTCCAGATGACCACCACCACCACCACCAAAACCCGGAGGGGCGCAGTCTATAAGTACCTGCGGGGACTTGACGCAAGTGATACAGGCATTTTTACTGCTATTGTTGGTGGGTAACAGAACCAGAACATTTTCCCTCCGACTGTTGTGTGAAAGTCATTTTTTTACATGTATTTTCACATTTATATGAAAAGAAGTTGAGGATCAGAGAGAGATCAGTCTCCCCACAGCCATCTCCCCGACCCCTCGAAACCGAGTTAGATGCACCTTTCAGGTGCCCCAGAGGTCCTCTCCTTGCTCCCCCATGGGGTGCATCACCCTGGATGGGACTTGCCTGCGACTGGTCTGCCTTCCACGCCAGACCCCTGAGCTCCGGGAGAAAATGTCTTGTTTCCCACTGAGCTCCCAGCACGTAGCCCCGTTCCTGACCCACACTGTAACTCAATGCACATTTGTTGAACACATTACAGAGTGAATGCATATATGGCCCCTCAGCAAGTAAGTGGGGGAGTCCAGGTTGGCACCCCAGTTTCCATTACTGTCAAATGACAATTTTAATAGAACCGGCCTCTTATCTGTCCAGTTTCACCACCATGCAACGGGCTGTACCTGCCAGGTAGGTTTTGGGGTAGGAAAGGTTCCTCATGGGGGCCGGCAGGGGTGCACATTCTCCAGCTCTTTCTATGACCCTCTTAGCCAGGACCCAGATGCAGAGCACTCACTGGCCAGCATATTATTAAGCCACTCTTAAGGCTCCATATGCCAATGTAAAAGCTACTCCAGGTGACTTCCACCTACCGTGAGCTTGTCATGCATTGCCCTGTAGCTTCCCTGTGTCTTGCCATGTCCCCAGATCTCCTGACCCTCTGTAGTAGACACTAGATAACAAACAGCCTCTGTAAGCCAGGCAAGTGTCCCCATTTGAAGACCTGTAGCCTGGAGCGATCAGAGGTTTCTATAACTGACAGTGACAGCAGAGGCTTCTGCAGACAAATTCCTGTTTCGGGTGGACAGGTGCAATAGGTGTGTTCTTAGAGGAGAGAAGACCTTTAAGTCTACATTTGCCTCTGTTGTCCACGAGTGCCAAGGTGTGTGAGCGGTTGTGAGGAAGCCCAAACTGAACTGTCTTGGGTAGGAGAGTAGAAATAAATCTGAGTCTTAGGCTCACTGGATGCCTGTCACTGTGCTCAGAGGTTTACGGACTGATGTCATCGCATTCACTTACAAACATCCGAGGGGGATCACGCTCAATCAGAACAGATGTTGTCTACGAGAGGTTAAGTAACATGCCCAGTGTCACACAGCTAGTCAGTAGTAGAGGTGCGAGTGTCTGATGCCAACTCTGGGGTGTTTGGCCATCCTGGCATAAGAAATGCCTCTCCACCTCTGGCTCTTCCCTGCCCACAGGGGCAGAACCCTGTTATCATCTTGCGGCTTGTTCTTCCTACTGGATTCCTGAAAAATCTATGACAAAGGAATAGTGCTCGAGCAGTAAAATTTGTTATAAAACAATTCAGACCCCTGAAATCCCTGTGGCTGTCGGGAACTTATGCTTTTATTTATTAATCTGTTTATTTCTAACATCCACTAAAGTAAAACAGAAGAGACCGCACACCAGGTGGAGAGCATGCCATGGCTTTTCACATGTTAAATGAGTAATCATGAGCACTATGCAACAAATTCAATTTACCAAACACTGGCCTTCTAGAGACTTTTTTTGGGGTCTTCTCATTTCAAGGAGACATTTATCAAGTGGTTCTGCTCTGTTGCAGATAAGGTTTTTTTTTTCCCCATTTTTTTTTCCCACAACCAGTCTTCAATCCAAATACTTAATTCCTTCCTGATTTTATAACTTGGATTTCCTAAATCATCCCGCCTAACTCATGACCCAGAGTAACTGGAGATTCACATATGTTCGATTCCACATCTCATAGATATGGAAAAGTTAGACAGGATGACATCCATGTGTAACCGACATAAGACACATTTCCAGGGTGGGGGGCAGGGGCAAGCCTTACCACCTGCTCATTCAGCTTCTGCACTTTCTGTGCTGAAAATGGGAAAATGGGTGAGGCCATGCACAAGGACTGGCCTCTCCAGGAGCTGGCAGGGAGAAGGATGGCAGCCCAGACCTGTGGGCCCTGCTTGTGCTTTGTGTTGGGGGCGGGGGTTGGGGTGGGGGGTTCAAGGAGCCTTTCACACCTGCCTGAGGAGCCAGCAGTGAAGATCTATTTCAGAGAAAAAGAAAGTACACAGATTGAAAAGGTCAGACAGGAGCAGAGCAGCTGCAAGAAAGCAGTTAAGAGCAGGCCAGTGATGAAGGACAATGACCCACCTGGGCAGGGGCAGGTGGGCAAGGGGATTGGAAGAGTTTGTTCTCCAAGGGTGAATGGAGAAAGGGGTGGGTAAGTGTCCGGAGAGGGAGGTTGCAGTGGACTGTGGTAAAGATGACCACAGTGGACAGAGGTCCACTGTGTGGAGGTCACTACATCAAGCAACAATCTCTTTTGAAGAATGACAGGGGAGAGGTCCCCAAGGCCAGTGGGAAGGGGGAGTGGGGCCCACCTGCAGGGGGTGGGAGCATGGCTTCTCATCGGGCTCCTGAGTATGTTTTATGTGAATTTCTCTAGGACATGAGCCTCATGTCCCATCTTGATGTTTTGGGGACTACCCAAGAGTGTCCTGACCCAACAACAGGAACTGGCCATTTGTTAGCAACACAGATCTAATGATGTTCAATGAAGACTTCTTCCCTCCTAATTTTGGGCCTTACAGCCATTTGACCCCCAATTTCTGGGATCTTCCAAAGGACTAGTGAGACATCATTCAAATCCCAAACATCTATGTGGCTCCATTTCTTTTGGCACCAAAAGAGCTAGAAAGCATGATCTTCTGATCCAAGACACCATGTAAATGTGGCTGGTGACTTTACTAATACCCTAGAGGCAGCTTAGAACGCAAGGAACTTCGATAGACCTAATTTGAGCCACCAAGCCCATGGAGGGATTCCAGGGGTCAGGTGGGGCACCAAGCATTCTACCAATTCCAATTTTTTCTTTGTTTTGCTGTTTTGGGGGGTTTTTGGGGTGGAATTTCAGGATAGGGGGAGGTTCAGGAGACAGGCCAGGAAACCACCGGCCAGTGTGTTTAACATCTGGTGTGGGGGAACTCTTGGAAGTCAGCTCAGAGGATGTGGTGGGAAAACACCTGGCAGGGCGAGCGGGCTGCGACAGGGGAGGCTCGGATCCGGGATTGTGGAGGCCGTGCGGAACGAATCTGCTGGCTGCGCTGAGCTCAGGCTGCCCACGCCAAGGGCCTGCGTGGCGGGGACCCATGGGCTCTGGCCTCTGACCTTGAACCCATCAGATACAAGGCCGAAGAGAGGGAGGACCAGAGCAAGAGGCCTGGAGAGGGGGAGGTGCCTGGCAGATGTCTCCGCTCTGGGAGTGGGAGCTGGATATGGGAACATCCCCTTGGAAGGGGCCCAGCCGCTGACTCCCTGGGCCCCCAACAGCCTCCTCTGTCTGTGGAGGTGGGCTTCAGGGCTCTCCAACAGTCTGGTAGAACAGGTGTGGTCAGGTAAAGGGAAATCTGGCCAGGAATCAAGGGGTGGGCTTGTGGTGAGCCGGCAGCAAAGGGCATTTTGTGTTGAGGGAGCCAGGAAGGAAGCCTGTGGGAGGTGGGCTGAGCTGGGAGGACCGAGGAAGCTGTCAGTCCCTCGGGCGGGGGGTGGGGGGGGGGTGGGGGGGGTGGGGGGGGTGGAATGTGGGGATCAGCAGGTGAAGTTTATCACCACAACCCCTCTGCATGGCTGGGGGAAGACAGGAAGCAGGGTGACCAAAGCCACCTGAGAGGAGTCTCCTGCTGTCTCCAGAATGAAAGCTCCCTCAAAGAGGGCACAGGTATGTCCTAGAAGGTCCCAATTATGTCCTGAGTTTCAACCCTGCATACAGGAAAGATGAGTCTTTCTTGAGAGACCCTGAGGGCCCCATACGGGGATCTGCCTTTCTAAATTCCCAAGGTCTGAGTGTCCTGCCTTCCCTTCTCTTGAGAACCCCAGTTTACCTTCTCTCTTGGTGCTTGAGTCCTGCCTCCTGCTTCAGGAAGAATTGAAGTTGACCCTTCCTAAAGAAAGGCCTCCTGGGGCCCTAAGATAGGATCCCATGGCCTCACTGGGTTACCCGCTCACTTCCTAGGGTTGTCTAAACTAAAATCTTCACTGGTTCACTGCTGGGGGAAAGAATGAGAGCAAACACACTTTTTCAGGCCACGAGATAGCAGCAACCTTTTGCAGCTGGTTAATGTGGGAGATCTAAGGGCTGGGCTTCTTCCTGCAAATAACACAAGGTCCTAAGTCTCAATATACCCAGCGTATATAGTAAAAGAAAAAAGTCTCATGGTGGCCTTTGCTCATGTCATACACTCTCTCCAGTGAGGTATCAAGCATATGCTGAACTGCTTTTCTGTGAGCCCCCTGGGGTGAGCTGAGTTTATGGACGGGAAAAGCAAAGTAGGCAGAGGAGGGTCCCAGGACACCTGTTTCTGCAATAGGCACAGACAGGTTGGGGGGATAGTGAGATCTTGAAGAAGATTGGGAGATCTTATGGAGAAACTGGAATTGGAGTTGCACTTGGGGTATGGGCTTTCTCCTGGTGGAAGCTAGGGAAGGGTACCCAGATGGAAGAACGCTGTTGGTAAAAACGCATGGGCATGAATCCATGAGGTGAGCTCACAGGACAGTGAACCCACAGCCCTCCATCTGTTGGACCTATTTTTTGCATGTATGCAGGGAATTTATGAGGGAAAAAAGCCTGGGGATTTGGGCCAGGTTATCAAGAGTTCTCAAATAGCATACCAGAGACACTCCCCAGCCCCACCCCACCCCAAGGCATTACTGCTATGGGCTAATACGTTGTTCTAAGCATTCAACACCAGTGCATTTAAAGATACCACAACACGGTGAAAGAGGCACTTTATTTTTTTGTTTTTTAATTTTTTTAATTTTTATTTTTTTACTATTTCCGTTTAACAGCTGAGGAAATTAAGGATCAAAGAGATTAGGTAATCAGAGAAGATCATGGAAAGTTTGAGTAGGGGGCTAGTGAGAGGAAAGACCTGGTGCATTACTTTGTGAAGCTTTGTAGCCATTGTTAATACATATTTACACACTTCAGACAGGTTACTATACACACAGAATTTCACCGAACCCTCATGACAGTGAGTGGGGTGTCTTCTTAATTTCACTCATGAAAACACTGAAGCTTGAGGGTGGCTCGGAAAATTACCCCATTCTGCCTCCTAAGATATGTTGTTCGACCTGAATTCCTACCCAGTTTTCCCTCATTCCAAAACTATGCTCTGGCTCTTAATACTGGTGCTTATGGAAAAGAAAGCCTCCTTCTTGTCCCTTTCATCTTCTTTTGTACTTGTTTTTGTGCATTTGGATATTTTGTTTTGCCTCTGCCAGTATAAATCTTTTAATGCCCATTCTTCTCTCCACTGCCTGGTGGGGTCCCTTTTCCTCCTGGATCTGAGGGAGCTGGTAGTCTTCATGGCTGATGGCATGTGCTGTGAGCGGGTGCCTGGTCCTCTGGTCTTCCTCCTCTGGTTCACCCGGTAGTTATCCAGGCATTTCTGCTTCCTGATCCCAAGATTTCTGTGTGAAGGTGTATCCTCCTGGCTCCACGGTGCCTGGCTGTCTGCATCCTGGCCTTGAGATACAGAGCTGGAAGGTACAGCCTTGAACACATTCTGCTCTGTGTTTGCTGGTGAAAAGCCACAGTGTCCCAGGAAGGACTTGGGAGACAGAGTTAGATGCCAGGGTTGAGAGGACAGAACAGCTGCTGGCGAAGAAGAGCCTCTGGGGAGACCGAGATGCAGAATGAGCCCCTTGTATGGGCATTTGGAATGAGAGTTTGTCACCGTCAAGTTGGAAAGAAAACATCCAGGCCAGAGGAGGGGGAGAGAAGGGGGAGCCACGCAAGTTACTGGAGGGACAGATTTCCAGTTGTAGCCTGAGGTTCATCTTTCAGCACCTAGCTGCTCAATTCCAGATGCTTTCCTTAGGGAGTTCCTTTGCTCTGCACTCTCAGCTTGGGCAGTCGATGCTTAATGAGAGCCAGAGGGGTCCTGTCACCCTGGGAAGGTCCAACGTGACATGTAGATGAAGGAAGTGGGTACAGAAGGCGGGGTGGGTGAGGGCCTCGGATGTTCATAGATGCCCCAGCTCAGGGGTCGAGCTCCAAGGGGTAGCACCTGTGGGGGGCGGGGGAGACACATCTGAACTTCCCTCTCACTCTCTGAACTTCTTGTGTCAGGAAACGTGAGTTGGAAATCACCCCAGAACAGACAGTCCTCTGCTGATCCTCTCTCTCCTCCGCTTCCAGAAACAGCAGGGTGTCTTATTTATTTATTCATCTCAGTGGGAACACGGCGTCTTGGAGTCCTAGCCCGCTACCCCTGGCCTCGAGGCGCACACGTGCCACTGCATGGATGCCTGGTGCGCGTCAAGCTTGGTCACAGGAGACCACAAGGGCAAACTGTTTAGAAGACCCGAGTGCTGGGAGGGAGGGTCAGGATGTGGGCCTCAGAGCTGTCCTGGTTCAATGTGGTCCTGGTTCCTGGGGCCCGACTTGCAGCCAGGACATAAATAAGACTGCTCTTTGGAACTTTCTGGATCCTTTCCCATTCTCACTCATCTTTCCTTTCTTTTTACTGCTCCCTCAGCCTCCCTTCTTCCTCCCTCTCTGTAGTGTTCTTCTCACTCGGGTCCCTAGCAGTGATTCAGAGAGAGTTCTCATCCATTCGTTCATTAGTCAAATATTTAGTGAGTACCTGCTGTGTGTTGTGCCCTGTGCTGGGGCCCAATGTATATTTAACAACACACAGCCTGGGTGTCTGACTTGAGCACCTGCCAGCTCCCTTTGCCAAAGCCCTCAAACTGGGAGGGGGAGCCCCAATCCTGCTAGAGGAGCCTTGGGGTGGGACACGGACTGGCCAGCAGAAACTTCAGTTATTGCAACCCTGAGTCGGCCTCACCCCAGGACAGCTGCAGCAGCAGACAGTGGAGTCCTTCTCCATATCATGGTTACCCCCATCTGGTGAGAAATGGGGGGCACATGCTAAGTTCCAGGCCTCCAAGAACCAATTCTGCAGCGTTCCCCAATTGGCTCTCCAGCCTTTGAAATGTCATTTCTTACACAAAGATCCTTGAGATGAACTCAAGAGGTCGTCTTGTTTTCCTAGCCTGGGAATCATCCAGGGATGGCTGTGCAAGAGTGGTTGACCAGGATGGGTTGGCCATGCTCTGCTCTTCCATCTGCGCAGAGGGCTGATGGGTTGGTTGCAGACCCCTGCAGCACGTCCGAAGCTGGCAAGGGTGCATGCTTACCCAGCTCTGCTCTGGTGAAACACTGGGGGAGGGGGAGGATTAATTCCAGTCAACCCTGCCACCCGTCGGCAGGAAGCAAGATGTAGCCAGTGGGGCGGAGAGAAGCAGGGAGAGCACATCTGGCAGGGCAGGCAGAAATTCTTACCTCTAGCAAAAGCCGGAGTCCTGCCCTCTCTCGGCAGTCTCCTTCCCCCTCAAAGACTCAGAGCTGGCCCTCGGTCTCCCTCCTGCCACTTCAAACACCCACAGTTGGAGCTCTGGGAATGTTATTCTTCCATTTAAAGACATTCCATTTTATGTGTAATTAAATGTGCGGTATTGGATTGATGTTTTCTTCTGAGTATTTTTGGCAACCTGAGACCCTCGGGTCTGGCTAGTGCAAAGAAAACACACACTTCTCAGAGATCCTCCCTTCTTTATCTTGTTCCTTCTTCCTCCCTTTCCTGCCAAGAATCTCCCCTTCCTCCTGGCGCACAGGTGCCCTCAAGGACTCACCTTGTCACGTGAGAGTTCCAAGGCTGTGGAGACCCTCTCTTCTTTGTGAGGCATCGGGGCCTTGCATTTCTACCTTCTGGTACCATCCTCATCTCCACAGGCAGTCCTCACTGCTCATGTTGAGCTCAGGTGGTGATGACCGATGGTGGCAAGAGTGGGTTCCATCAGAAATGGTTCTCTCCCTGTCCTGATAGATGTGATTGGTTTCCACCGTGTTCTGTTGCCAGTTCAAAAAGCAGCGCCTTCCGTGGGGGTAGGAGTGGCAGAGGCGAGGGGGCTGTCATGAGTGATAGGGAGCAGAGTGGCACAGACTCTTTTTCCTGGACCCTAGAACGTGATGGGCCATCTCTAATGGCTGGGTGACCTTGAGCAAGTGGCTTTATCACCTTGAACTTTGGCAGCACTTTGTGTTTAAGACAGCTGTGAGGATGAATGAGATGGCACAGATGCTGGGCACTTAACACGGTGCCTGGCTCAGGGTGTGTGCTCTCTCAATGGTACTTATTTGCATTATTAACAAGGGCACCAGGGGATAACAATAAGCTCAGAGAGAAGTGCAGGGTGTCAGAGGCTCTGGGGAAAGACCAAAGAGGTCTCAGCAATGAGGCTGGGACCAAGTTAGGCATGGAGTATGGTAGCAGGCCAGGTGAGAAGGGAAGGCAGGGTGGCCAGGACAGCCCTTTAGGCCTCAGCCAAGAGAGCACCCTGCCAGCCCTTAGGGGTGCTGGGAAGACCTGCTTCCAAGTCCCTTAGGAAACAGCCTTCTGGGAAGGACGGTGTCTGAGGACGGTCTCCTAGGACAGTCATCAGCCAAAGCACCAAAGGGGCTAGTGGACTTCTGTGAAGACATTCTGGGTCTGACTCAGGGAGCCTGCCAGCTTTGACGCATTGACTTTGCTGCTTGACACATAGCAGAGTCGGGACCACCATTATTTATAACCACCGACCCTGGGAAATCTGTTTTTGTTTTGTTTTGTTTTGTTTTTTTCTTTCTTACTGATCAATAGTAATCTTTAGTAGGTGGCTGTCTCTGCCTTCAATGTCTTTATTGCATTGTCTGACCAACCTCCTCCCGCAAAGTATTTTGGACTCCGAAGAGGGAGGATGTTGGTCATCGTGGTGGCAGGTGTGGACAGGCTGCCGGCGGCCCCCTGAGTTGGTGCTGGCTCCCCCCCACCAGAACAGCCTTAGCCATTTCATTGCAGGAGACTATCTTGACCCCTTCTTCAGGTTTCTTTCCAAGTCACTCTTTTGTTCACAGTAAATGAAAATCCTGTAGGAAGGAAGGAACACACTTGTGTTATGTTTCAGATAGTTCCAATGACCTTTCTGATCCAGAAAGTTTACATCTGTCCTCCTGACAGCTCCGACAATTCACATACCCATTCTACAGACAAGCACCTACAGCCCGAGGGTGGATACGGCACAGTGAGCAGCAGGGTCAGGGTTCAGATACAAGCTGTCTGTTTTCCCAAATCCTCCATTTCTCAGCCACACTGGTTTTCCATGAATTTTATGCTTCCGCTTCACACCTGGTCAGCAGCACTGAGCAGTTTATGCCTGGCACAGCCCTGTTTTCCCAGAACATGGAGGTGAGGCTGACAGTGGTCACCTACGTCTCCAGCCATGTCTGTGTGTCCACTGGACCTGTGCAGGTCACAGAAGGCGCTGGGCCAGGCAGCTTAGGTGAACACGGGGAGGACGGGGGGATGACCACAGCCTGCCTACGGGCTCTGAGGTCTCCTGTATGGAGGTGGCTGCGACCTCCTGGGATTAGTGATTCTGCCATAGGTCAGGCTTGCTCCAGGCCTAGAAGACCTTGCAGAGGTGAATCCCATACATATGGTATAATTATCTTGGTCCTCGGTACAGAAAATTCATCGAGTGGTAACAGAAACAGAAATCCTCGTTCTATTTTGTCTGATAAACTGGTTGTCCTGCAGGAAAGAGAAACTCCTTGGATAGCTTCCTCTGGCAGAGCCCAGGTGGAGGCCGTGTTGAAGGAAGGAGCTACGGAAGAGTCAGGATAGAAAGTGCCAGGAGCCCTGTCATCCCCCCAAAACCACTTCTCCTGGCCACTGGCCCCTGGCTCTCTGCAGCAGCCCCTCCTCCCTAGAGATTGGGAGGTGTTCCCACGGCCTGGGCTGTGTGTCCCTCTTCCTCCTCCTCCCCTTCCAGTGTCCCAGCGTCTGAGCCCTGTGACCCAGACTCTGCTGGGCCAGCCAGCCAGGCAGTAAAAGGAGATTGATGCCCTCTCCTCCTAGGAGAATCCATCACTTTCTGGCATGTGGGTCAAATGGCTTCACCAGAGGCAGCTCTGAGCAGCACTGTGTGAGCTAAAAATAAGTACAGAAAGAGGCCCCAATAGACAAGAGGACATCAGAATTGAGAACTCACTCCTGCCATTCCCCAGGGCCTGAACAACACCCTTTCCTCCCACACCCTTCTCCTCCGGGGCCTCTGGGAAGATGCTCCTTCCTTTTCCCTTGGACGATAGAGTCCCAGGAGGAGTAGGGTAAGAGAAGTCAGACAGGGCTGGAAGAAGGGGAAGATGGAGGGTTGGCCTTCTGGGTACTGATTGGTCTTGGTGGCCACAGATTAAGGGAGGACGGAAGAAAGGCCATCCCGAGTAATGGAAGGAACATGAGCTCGGTAGCCAAATAAAGGAGAGGAGCCTTCTTTGGCCATGCTCTGACCCTCCAAACTTAGGAGACTTACTCCTACCTCCATGTTCTCATCTGTGAAAGGGGCACAATAATCCTTGTCTCTTGTGGTTACCATCAGAAGTGAATATTGACCAAGGAGTAGGGTTGGCCACAGATGAACTTCCCTTTGCCCTCCTTCTTCCTACTTAGGTTCGGGGAAAGCAGCTGCTCCGATGGTATTTCAGAGTCTAGAGTCTTGTCAGTATATGGAGCCAGCCACATGGAAGTGATTCACCTCATGAGTTTGGCCCATACCCAGCCTCTCTTTGCCAAAGCCCCCCAGTTGCCGTGCGGAGCTTCTCATCCCCAGAACTGGGGTTGTTGTTCTCTCCTGAGGGAAGATTTATGGTGGAATGGAATCTGTATTTATTTTCCATTCCTCCTGCTGCCCTTTCTAGATGTCACCGTTCCCTTTGTAGACTGAGCTCAGGTATCGCTCTCAAAATACTTCCCTGAAGACAACTAGAGTGAGCCAGGCCTATTTGATTCTGAGCAATTGGGTGTTTCCGAGTCTCTGAAAAAGACCCCTTTGCAGGGGCACCTGGGTGGCTCAGTAGTTGAGCATCTGCCTTTGACTCAGGTCATGATCCCAGGGTCCCGGGATAGAGTCCTGCATTAGGCTTCCCGCAGGGAGCCTGCATCTCCTTCTGCCTGTGTCTCTGTCTCTCTGTGTGTGTCACTCATGAATAAATAAATAAAATCTTTATAAAAGAATCCCTTTGGAGATTTGGGAAAGACACTTTGGTCCCCGGGAGGCTTCTCCTTCATGCTTGCAGAGAGAAGAGTTCCTAGGAACACGGTTACCTACCCCCCCCTTCCTAACCCCTGCTACGTTCAAGGCCCACAGGTGTTAATACTACCCTCCTCCCATGATTGGGGGTCTGCTGCTGCCACCAGGCCTGGGATACAGAGTCAGGGTTGAGAAATGGCCCACTGTTTGCTGCCTCTGCTTGACTTGTCTGAACCTCTCAGGGCCTATGATTCTTGCTGCTGAGAGAGGAAAGGAGCTAATGGGCTCTAAGACATGGCCCAGGACTGACAGCTGAACAGAGCCCACTCTGCATGGAATTCCTGTGTCCCTCTATCCTCATTCTGCACTCACAGTAGCTGGGAGTAGAAGAGCTCAGGGGGCTGATGAGAGCACTCAGCCTGGAGTTGAACTAAGGGATCCAGGGATTCATATACCATTGCTTTGCCTTTGTGGGGATGCATCCAGAACATCAGAAGGTGAGGGAGGCATGATCTTCATTACATGGATGAGCAGTTGAGGCCCTGAGAGGGACTTTGATTCAGCCTAGGCCTTGAAGCTAGGTGGGAAGATGAAGCCTCCAGTAAGTCTAGGATCACGGGCCTTCAGGTAGTAAGAATGAATAAACATTTGTGGGCATAGGACTGTCTGTTAAGGACTGGCTAATTCCTCCCCAACCAATGCCATCCCATTCCAGTAGTTCTCAAAGTAGGGCGCCCAAACTAGCAGTGGCAGCATTACTTGGGAACTCGCAAGAAAGGCAAATGCTCATCAAATGCCCCAACCTGGACCTTGTGAATGGGAATCTCTGGGAGAAGGGCCCAGCAGTGTTTTATTTTTTTAAAGGTTACGTTTACTGACTCATGAATGACACAGAGAGAGAGGCAGAGACATAGGCAGAAGGAGAAGCAGACTCCTTGCAGGGAGCCCAAATCAGGACCCGATCCTAGGACACAGGGATCACAACCCAAGCCAAAGTGAGTGGGCCACTCACTCAATCACTGGGCCACCCAGGTGCCCCACAAGCCTTCTGGATGATTCTATTGCAGCTCAAGTTTGAGAATGACACTGCCCTCTTACAATGCTGAGGGAGATTGGTGTTGGGGTGGGGTCTAGGGCCAAAAAGGGCTTGTCCCCTAGTGGTTTGACTACTCTGGCATGTCTTGATGCTCTGGATTCTAGTCCTGTCTCAGCCACCAGGTGGGGACTTCTGACTTGGCCCTTGTTTCCCTTTCTTGTAAAATAATATCCACAATGATGCAAACAGCAGAACACACCGACATGTAAGAGGACTTGAGGAATTACAAACCTTCATGTACAATAGCTCACATAGTTGGTAAGTAGAACCTGTGTTATCTTTTCACTCCCCTTTCACAGATGGGGAAACTGAGTCCTAAGATGTTTTGTTGAGGTGCCCAAGAGCATACTGTGAGGAGGATCCAGGGCTTCATCCAGGTGCCCCTGACTCCTCATTCCTCACCAGTCCCTGCGTGTTCAGAGGCGTGGACTTGGCCTCACAAAGCTGCTTCTCAGCCCATCTGCACTCCGCGGCCATGCCAGGATGCTCACCTTGTAGGACCCCGTGCATCATCACTAGTCACCTGGGAATGATTATGCAGCGAAGAGCAGATGGCCTCCCCCGAGAGGTCCTGACCTCCCATTTTCTCTCAGTGGGAGACTCTTTAGCCTTCCCCTTCAAGGCCAACAAATCCCATTCCTCATAGGCTCAGAAATAGTGACACAGGGTGTAAAGAGGGGAACCGATTTTTAATTCCTTTGTTGTAAAGACTGGGGCAAAGCCCTGCAGTGTATGGCCGCCACCTGGCAGTCACATGGCCCGTGAGGAGCAGCCACCAGCCACAGGGAGCCTGCAGGTCTGACTTTCTGGGCGGAGAGAAAAATGGTCTGCAAATGCTTCCTCCCACAGATCCTTGCCGGCAGGTCATCTGGGACACGGTGGGGATACCAGGAACTCTGATAGAAAAACAAACAAACAGAAGATTTGTATAGTCTGTTCTAAAAGGAATAGATTTCCTGAGCCTATCGAAACACCAAAGCCTTGCAGCCACACCTGTCTGTTGTGTCTTGTCGCTCATGGGGACAGTTGGCCTGCTGTGGTCCTCTGTCTCCAGTTTTCAGGGTTTTTTTGTTCTTTGGTGGGTTTTTTTTGTTTGTTTTTTTTAGATTTTATTTATTTATTCGTGAGAGACACACAGAGAGAGAGGCAGAGACACAGGCAGAGGGAGAAGCAGGCTCCACACAGGGAGCCCGACGTGGGATTCGATCCCGGGGCCCCAGGATCAGGCCCTGGGCTGAAGGTGGCGCTAAACCGCTGGGCCACCCAGGCTGCCCCAGTTTTCAGTTTTTGACAAGATCGTTGGAGACCGTCCTCTTTCCAGGCTCTGCAATGCTCTTGGTAATGTTACTGCAGGTGTGTGCTGGGCTTCTGCCTGTTGCACAATTACTGGGAAGGCCAGTGAGCAAACTCCAGGCTTGTTCCTTTCATCACCAGCCCACTGCTTGTACTGTTCCTCCATAGCATTCCTTCCAAATAAGGGTGGACGGCTGAGGTCACGTCTTTGCTTTCTCCTGGCAGACGGACTTTAATTAGTTTGCTGAATTAGCTGAGGCGGTGGCAACTCTTCTCTGCATAGACCGTGGTTCCGGGGCAGTCTCTGGCCTTGGCTTTCATGATCTCATTGGTCTTTCAGAAGAGAAGGATTTGTTAAGTAGATGCTTCCCCCAGATAATTTTAGCTCCCACTTAGTAATCTCCATCACAAACCAGACACTGTGCTAGGACTGTGACAGCCATTATTGTATAACAAGAGCCAGTGTGTGTCTGTGTGTGTGCCTGAATGTGTGTGTGTGTGTGTGTGTGTGTGTGTGTGTGTGTGTGTGTGGTTAGATTGTTCCAGGCGCTGGGCCAAACTCTTCAAGTGGATTCTCTCATTTAATCGGCACAAGAACTCAGCTAGGAAGGTAGTGGTGTTAATCCCATTTTACAGATGAGAACATTGAGGTTCTGGTCTGAAATAACTTTCTGAAGCTGAAAAAACTAGCAAGGAGGTGGAGCTGGGATTCCAACGTCACTGTTCAAAGTGCCCGTCATTGGCCCACGGCACACGGCATCAGCTGAGAGTTATTAGAAGTGCAGGTTCTCAGACCTCCCGAGTCAGAACTTGCAGGATGCCCAGGGGATTCGTGTGCCAGTAGCTGTTGAGACTGCCCTTTACATACACACTCTCCGGCAACTCTAGCTAATTGCTGCAGAACCCTGTGTGTTAACTCCTGTTGACTCTGTTTTCCAGCCGAGGCAGCTGGAGTTTAGACAGGTTAAGGGCGAGTCCTGGGCAGAGCCGAGTTTGATTTGGTTCTGGGTCAGACTCAAACCGCAGTGCAATGCCTGTTTTCATGACTGAGTTGGAGTTCGTGGCTGGGTCTGCGTCTCCATGCCATGGACTCTGAAGCAGCACTCCCCGCTGTAATGAGGACGCGTACCTCAGACTGACTGGCTGCTCTCCCCTCTGTCCCCTCCTACAGATGTGCAGCACATTAAGAGGAGGGACATCGTGTTGAAGCGGGAACTGGGCGAGGGAGCCTTTGGGAAGGTCTTCCTGGCCGAGTGCTACAACCTCAGCCCAACCAAGGACAAGATGCTCGTGGCTGTGAAGGTAAATCCTGGAGGTCTTCAGGCCCCAGGAAGGAGGCGGGGTTGCTGAGGGCTGGGGAACAGGAAGGAGAGGCTCAATCCATTTCAGATGCAATCAGGGGCCTTGGCTCCGAGGTCAGTGAAGTGTCCTCTGGCTTCGGAAGTGCAGAGCTGCGGCATCTGGGCCCGGGGGGGGGGGGGGGGGGCCTGGGGTGCAGCTGGAGGAGCAGCCTGGCTCATTCCTGTCCCCAGCTGCCCTCCTGCCTCCTCAGTGACTCTGCAGGATATGCTGGCTGTGCCTAGAAAGTCACCGGACATTTCTCAGAATAGAGTTGAGTGAAGAGTGACAGCTCAAGGAGGCCCTGGGAGGCCCTGCTTAAGGACAGCACACATCACTGGGAATAGAAGGAGCAGGCGGGGGAGCGGTCAGTCTCTCACAGGGAGACTAGTGAGTGAAGTTGGAAAAATTTCTTACAGCCCCCGAGGGATCCAAGTTCAGAGCCCAAGGGGCAGCACGTCTGAGGGTAACTGCCTCCTGACAGCCACTTAGATGGGCCCAGTGACCCCAGGGCTTTTGTCTAGCTGAGCCAGCTGTGCAGATCTGCCGCTGGAG